>NC_077230.1:234691647-234991647 GCF_027887165.1 Monodelphis domestica
GTACCTCTGGTGTGAAGACTTACAAGTCTTTTTCAGGTCTGCTCATCCACCTTTGGTGTCCATCTTTCATTTAACTTTCACCTTTGATTCTAAGAAACTATAGCATACACAAAGGCCATACCTTGGTACTAGGTTGAGGGTAATAGACAGGCCTCAAATGCATTGCTGAGTTAGGGGAATGTCTATCCTGGCATGTGAAGACTTTCCTGGTAGAATGGGTGGATGAGAAGCAGGTGAGGTGGAGTGCTTAGAGTTTGGTCAAACATCCAAGAAGTCAAGGTTATCCACAGCATCCCAGGTTATCTCCAGTTGTCTTGACTTTTTAAAAAACCCTTACCTTCTGTCTTAGAATCAATACTGTGTATTGGTTCTAAGGCAAAAGCGCAGTAAGGGCTAGGCAATGGGGGTCAAGTGACTTGCCCAGGGTCACACAGCTAGGAAGTACTTGAGTACAGATTTGAACCCAGGACCTGGGTTTGACTCTCAATCCACTGAGCCACCTAGCTCCTGTCTTGAATGACTGTGGAAGAGAGAATGAGGCTGATGACTATGTAACTCTGCCTTGCTGAAATTCAATTCATCCCTTGATATCACTGGTCCTCTTTGAAAATGACGATGAACAAGAACAAGAAGTGTGGAATTACCTGGGCTTTCCCCCAGGAAGCAATGACATCCTGGGAAACTACTGGATGTTATTTATTCTTTTCCTACTGTTGTCAAAACCCCCAGCCTGATCCTACTCTTATTTCTCCCCTAATAGTGGCCATCCCAACAACATCTAGATGTTTTTCCACTCACAGGGCCTTGTGCCTTATGTATTGAGGGTTCAAGGACTGCTTAGAAGTTTCCCACAACCCCAAGCCCATGATTAACTGATTTCTCTTAAAAAGTGGATTGAGAAGGGGCAGCTGGGTGTCTCCGTGGATGAAGAGGCAGTCTAAAGATAGGAGGTCCTAGGTTCAAATCTGGCCTCAGATACTTCCTAGCTGTGTGACCCTGGGCGACTTAACCCCCATTGCTTAGCCCTTACCACTCTTCTTCCTTGGAATCCATACAAGGTATTGATTCTAAGACTGAAGGTAAGGGTTTAAAAAATGTTGATTGAGGGTACCTTTTGCCTGTTTGCTTAGAATGGTTTTAGCATATCCTCCAAGCATTAGGTCGTCTTTTCCAGGGTTCCCTAGCTTCCACTGGGCTCATAGGTTGGGCTGATGCACCCTTGAAAAATTCAAGGTAAGATCTAATGGTTTCCTGCAATAGTCAGGATGAAGGATTGATTTGGACATAGCTCCCTAGGGCGGGAATGATAGCTCAGAGGTTAATGGCCCGGCAGCTGGGTCCCCAGTCTGCAAAGTGTGACTCATGAGCTGGCCTCTTGAAAAGCCATATCTCCTTGAGTTGGGAGAGAGACATCTCCACCCCCAACCTGACAGGGCAGAAAGCCGTTCCAGAGCTTGGCCCGGAAAGTGGCATTTCTTCATTCCCTGTGCATCCTTAGAGATGAAAGAGCAAATAAACAGCTAACATTCTGGCCTCTGGGCCTCGGAACTGATGAAATGGCTGAATAATGGATGAAGCTGGACGGATTGCTTCAGAGAATGGGCACTGGGGAAGAGAATGGAATAGGTGGAGGCGAGAGCCAAGGGACAGAGAAAGGGCCTGGCAAGCAGAGGCTTTCGGGTTTTCCACCCAGAGCCCCGGAGTCCCTCAGGCCAGCAGCCCCATTATGGAAAGTGTCGGAGCTATTTGACTCAGAGACAAAAGGAAATTTGCATGTTACAAGAGAAGCACTTTGCACAGCAGGCATTTAGCATCAAAACACTGGCCCGGGTAGTGCCCTTAGCTCTGACCAAGCTAATGGGAGGGCATCCAGCCTTAATCAGTCTTCATGGAAGGACTGCGGCTAGATAGGTACCTGGGAGAGCTCCTTGGCGGTGAAAGTTGTACAATGGGAGAGGGGGAGACTGAGGCTACTTTTTCGGGGGAGCTCACTATTTCCAGGAACAGTCTCCGACTGCAAAGGCAATCAGGCACTCAGTGGAGAAATTCATATTCCTTTCTCCCGTCCTGCCTTTGGCCTGATGTGAGAAAGTTACAGGAGAATCTAGAAGCTTAGCCTGGTGACCTGACATCAAGGAATGTGCCCAACTTACCTTGGAGAAGGCATCATGGGGAGGTAGCTCTCTGTGTTAGATGAAGAATCATCAAGACCTGAGTTCATATCCTGCCTCACATACTTGGGCATTGTAGGACCCTAAGCAAGCCGCTTTATCTCTATCTACTTCAGCTGTAAAATGGGGATCTTAATAGTGACTACTTCCTAGAGTTCTTATGAAAAGCATATGAAATTCTGTAAAGAAAACTGTTTACAAAGCCCACAATTCTAGTTTTAAATTAGTATCCTAAAGATAGACTTCAGAGGAGGAAAGCGATACATTCCAGTGGATAACCTCCTAGCCTCTACCCACCCCATGCCACCTACACTCCCAGAAATCTCTGCTTATGCTCCATTCCCCTAGTTAGGACCCACTATTGACTCTTCTTCTCCAAGACTCCTTCACCTTTTGTTCATTGGGGATATGCACAGCCTGATTGGGATGAAGGAAAGTCCTGTGCATGCCATCTCTTATTTCCTAATTGGTCCCTCAGCTCTTTTGCTGCCAGTCTTCATTGGCATGACCATGGTGGTACCTTCTGCAGCTCAGCCACTCTGCCAGTATGGTGCTCAATGCCAGAGCAAAAGGGGGACCCCTTCCTGAGCCCTTTAGATTAGGACTGCTGGCCAGTGCCCGCTTAGCATTCCCCTCCCATGGGCAGGACAGAAACTGTAGTTCAATTCTGATGTTCTGATTGGTCAAGCACCTCATCTTTTAACCTACTTAGTCCCATCACATGCATCTTCTTCCTTGGACCTGCCTTCATTTCATATACCAAATGCCAGACTGGATTGCTGCCTAGGCAAAGCCCTTTTGCCAAGAGGATGGGCTGGGGGAGGAGGAGAGTGGGCATCATGCCTCCTGCTGCCTCTAGATACCCACATAATTGGATTGAGCTGCTAGAATCAGGTTCTCTGGAGCTGACACTGCCATGTTGCTTACACTCTGGAAAAGATGCTTTGGCTCAGCCCCTTGTTGGCTCTTGTGTCCAACCCGCTTTTTCCACTAGTAAATAGAGAATATCTTGAGGAGGACTTCTTTGTAGACTCAGAATTTTAGGCACAGGAAGGGAAGGCAGAGACCTTTCTCTGACCTCAGACCTCTCTCAAGCTTAGTACAATTCCATTCTATTAGGCTCAATGAACATTTATTAAATTCTTGCTGTTTCAGGCACTGTGCTGAGTGCTGGGGAAAAGAGAAAATTGAAACAGTTCCTGATCTCAAGAAGCTTACATTCTGCTGATGATTTGAGGCTAGCATGACCAAGGACTGTGCACCTGGGTCCATTTCTCAGGCCACAGCACTTCGCTGATCAATGTCTGTATTTTAATGTCATCCTTTTTTGTCAGTCTTATTAATTCCACGACTCCATTCCTTTTGGTCCTACTCTCTGCCACCTGGGGAATAATGTGATGTCATGACCAGGGCCACAGAGCAGGTGACCATATCATTGCCATCTCAATACCCCCTAGATTGCTTTCAGCCTTAACATGTGTCATCTCATCTCACCATGAGTTTCATTGTTGTTCATGTTTTATTAGTATAAGTGCCTTAAAAGCAGATCAGAGATTCAACTAATTTGCTCATTAGTAAAAGGAAATTAGCCATTTGAGATCTGTTCTAATAAAATTAGCTTGGTGACAAATGCTTTGTTGCCATGTTTATTAGATTACTATACTCTGCATTTTAACGTTGAGATCAGCCATCAACAACTCTTCAGGGATATTCTCACTGTTCCTTTCTTTAAAAAATGTTTTATTGATATGCTTTTCTTTAAAAAAAAATCATTGTCACTTCCCAATGATGTTCGCCTACAGAAACTTCCTGTTTAACTAATGAATATAGTTAAAACAAATAAACATATTGTCTGTGTCTGAAAATATATGCCCTTTCCCTCCTTATTATCCATCATCTCTTTGCTGACAGTAGAGAGGCCCATTTTACTATTGTCTCCTAAAGTCATAAAAGTCACTGCATTGATCAGAGGAGTCTTTCAGTGGTTTTGCTTGAATATTATGTCACTCTATTTTTGTTCTGCATCAAATTCATACAAGTCTTCCTGAGTTTCTCTGAATTCTTCATGAGTACAATTCTATTTAAATATTGTAATATGTTCAGCCTTGTCCAATGGATGGGTATCAGCTTGCCTTCTAAGTTTTGCTATCATAGAAAGGGCAGCTACAAATATTTTTCTGTATATTGATACTTTATCTTTGATCTCATTGGGGTATAAACCTAATAATTATATTGCTGAATCAAAAAATATATATATCATATATGTATATATATCTACAGTTTAGTGAAGTTTTTAAGCATAATTCCAAGTTGTTTGCCCGAAAGTTAGATCAAATCACGGCTCTAGTGACAGGACAGCTAGATAGAGTTGAGAGTGCTAGGCCTAGAGTCAGGAAGACACAGCTTCAGGACATCAAATCTGGCCTCAGACACTTACTAACTGTGTGACCCTGGGCAAGTCATTTGACTCTGCCAACCTCAGTTTCCTCATATGTAAAATGAGCTGGAGAAGGATAATGGCAAAGCATTCCATGATCTTTGCCAAGAAAATCCCAAATGAGTTCTCAAGGAGTCAGACATGTCTAAATAACAACAAAAAAAATTTCAGCCCCTTTAATATTTGTCATTTTTGCTTTTTATCATGTTTTTCAATTTGATAGACCTGAAGATTAAAGCATCAGGATTGTTTTAATGTAAAAGACTTTCATAACCTAGGTCTCTTACCCTCACACTTTTCTAGTTTTCTTAAACTTTACTCCCTAGACTATGTAATCCCTAGAATGTTCTCCCTCCTCATCTCTTCTCATTATCTTCTCTGGCTTCCTTCAAGTCCCAACTAAAATTCTATCTTCTACAAGAAGCCTTCCCCAACTTTTCTTAATTCTAAGGTCTTCTCTCTTTTAATTATTTCCTATTTATCCTATATAAAACTTGTTTGCACATAACTGTTTGCTTGTCTTCTCCATTAGAACTCTCTAAGGGCAGGAGCTGTCTTTTGCCTCTCTTTGTAATCTGAAAGCTTAGCACAGTGTCTGGCACATAAGATGTGCTAACTAAATATTTATCAACTGATTGACTGAAGGGTAAACCCTCAGAGTTCTTTTAATTTGCTTTATCTTATTAGTGATTTTTTTTGGTGGTCTAAAAAATATGATTGTTGTTAGCCTGAATTTCCCCTTTTGGAAACTATCTATTCATAACCTTTGACACACTTTCACTGTGAAATAGTTCTTATTTTTATTTATTTGTATCTCAGCTATTTTATTTTTTATCAGAGATGCTTGCTATAAAGATTTTCCCCAATTGATTGCTTTTTCCAGGTATACTTATTTTATTCATTCAGAAGCTTTTCAATTTTCTGTCATAAAAATTATTCATTTTATCTTCTTTGATCACTTGATATTTCTTATGCAGGTAATAATTCTTCCATTCTTTTTTATGATGTGATCTTTTATACTTAGTTCATCTATCTGGAGCTGATTATGGCATAAGGTGTAAGTGCTTCATAATATAATTCAAGAGCAGGTAATGAATGCTAGGCCCTCTTCATTTCTAAATTTTATTTCTTTGGAGATTCTTGACCTTTTGTTCCTCCAGATGAATTTTGTTATTATTTTATCTAGTTCTATTAAGTAACTCCTTGGTTGTTTGATTAGAATGGCACTAAATCTTTATATGATGACTTAGATAGTGTCTCTATTTTTATTATATTGGTATAATCCAACAGTTGGTATAGGCTATTTCTCCAATATTTGTTTTCCTTTTTTTTGTACAGAGTGCTTTGTAATAATTTTCTTATTGGTCTTAAGTACATCTTAGTAGCTTGATTTCCAGAAAATTTACATGCCTCTCCTATGGAGGGCTTGGTTTGAATCATGAGCAACAGGAAGATGGGTACCACAATGTAGTGGTAAAATAACTTTTATTTTTTTAGAGATGCTGGAAAAAAAGATTATAAAGGGAAACATGTACCAGGTGCTGAAATAGTCCTTGAACTCAAGGAATTTATATTCTACTGAAAGGGGAATCTTGGTATGTTTGCATATATGATGAATAGAGATGAGGACTAGATCCTAGGGAACTCTTGGATAAAGAAATTTCTTTGGCTATTGCAAGTTGGCATCTTCTCTCCACCTTTCAGTCTTGGATATGATAGCCTAGACCACTGGGGAGTTAAATGACTTGCCCAATGTCACTAAGCTTATATGTGTCAGAAGTAGAACTTGAGCTCATTGGCTCTGAGACCAGTCCTCTATCTACTTCACCACTCTGTATACACAATTGTGAGACATGGGAGACACTGGCACAGGACGGTCCTTCTGGGCATGCCACATCAAAGGAGGCATTGCAGAATTGTAGTAGTTCAAAAGAAATGTGAGATGCACAAATTGATCTGACCAGCCATAGTCAGACACACTATATGTGGATCTCAAAATCATGATGTTATTTTGATCCCTTTTGAGACAATGGTCTACCAACAAAATCAATATGAGGTACTTTCTTTTTTGGTCTGGTGAGGGTCTGTGCAGCTGGGTGTATTAGGAAGGACTTTATGCTCTAGTGAAGTTTTGAAGAAAATAAGTGATTCTAAGAGGTAGAAAGGTAAAGATCCATTCCAGGCATAGAAACCAGTAGTGCAAAAACAGAGATGGGAAATAGAGTATTGCTTGTTAGGAACAGAAACAGGATAGCCTGCTTGGACCAGAGAATATTGCAAGTGGACTGTTTTGGACCAGGTCTGCCTCAGGCCCATCTGGTGGTTCAGTTTGGGGTTTGGAATAAACTGAGGGACTGACTCATGGGCCATCGAATGGTTAATAAAAAGAGGTTTACTTAATAATGTAAAAAGATATTCATTGAGGATACAGAATTGTTTAAGTTGGATGTAGCTTCTCAGCCTTCCCATATGTCATGGGGTCAGCTGGTCAGAAGCATGTACCAAGCCTGAGGATGCCATAATTTCTTGTGCACTAAGTTCTGAAGCTACTCAAGATTTTATTCATTACCTTTTGAGGAAAAACTAGTATAACCTACATGGAAAAGACAGTACTTCTATGTCAGGGAATTGTAATATATAATGAGGTAGAAAGGGGCCACATTGTAAAGAGGCTTTAAAAGTCTAAAAGAGGAGTCTTTACTCCATCCTAAAGCTAGGTGGCATGGTGGCTAGAGTGGGCAGTTCAGAGTCAGGAAGATTCCCCCTCCTGAGTTCATATCTGGCCTCAGACAGTCCCTAGGTATATGAGCCTGAGCAGGTCCCTTAAGCCCAATTGCCTAGCCCTTGACAGTCTTCTGCCTTGGAACCAATACTTAGTATTGATTCTAAGATAGAAGGTAAAGATTTAAAAAAATCTTTGTTAATAATAAGAGGCTGGTCAGAGGATCATTAATCTAGAGATTAAAGATACCTCAAAGACCAATCTAGTCCTGTGATGGCAAACCTTTTAGAGACCAAGTTCCCAAATTTCACCCTCACATTATATATGAACCCCCCCCCCACCTTACCCTTGACATTGGGCTGCTGGGTAGAGGGGTGGATGAAATGAGAAATGTCCTCAGGCATGTGTGGAGAGGGGGAAGGGAGCAGCCCCCTCTGGCATGTGTGCCATAGGTTTGCCAATATGGATCTAGTACAAATCCTTTTATTTTTCAGTTAAGAAAATTGAGACTCAAGCAGATTAATAATGCTACTCATCCAAAGTCTTGTTGGAATAAAGCATCAGAAACAAGATTTGAACCCAGATTCCAAAGGGCGTAATGGAAAAAATGGGGTAGAAATGGGTAGAAAATGGAAAGACATGGGGTAAAGTTGGTTGAAGTTGGAAGAGCAGGGAATAATATGAGAGGAAGAAGGTTTTCTCTTGAGTAGACAGTGCTTGAATCACAAGCACAGAGAGCGAGATGGGGAGGTAGGAGTTTGGGAGCTATCAGATGGGGACAAATACCAAATAATAGAATTTATGCCCAAGAGAGATCCTTATATCTGGGCTGGATGGAATAGTCTTGTCTAAAGTTCAGGGAAGTAGGAGATGACCTCCAAAATTCACCAAGGAGCCTGGGGCTATATGATTTTGAAGCAGTGAGCCATGGGTAGAAGAAGCTAGCTCCTGAATCAAAGGCCTGTTCTGGGGACCTGGAGTTGTGTAGCAAAGCCTTTGCCTTCCATCCAATCCAGCAGCCTCAGCCCCTTCCTTTCCCTCTCTCCTCTATCCCTTCTGTCCTGGTACAAATTATCCATTCAGACAACAGCGACGTGTTTATCCCACAGGATGTGACTCTGAATATTAGAATGTCAGAAGCGGCTGCATTTGCAATAAGTTTCTGTCAGATAGGAAATAAAAGAGGAGTTGCAGTTATTTAATTTGGAACTTGCAGGCAAGTCGGTGGGCTGGGAGAGTTGCTGCCATTTCCCCAATAGCCGATGGAGGTTGGTAGCTTTTGGAACCACTGGACACACATATTAGACTGAGTAGGAGGAGAGTTTGGTATAGGGGAAGAATTAATCAGGTTCCCTTTCCAGATCCTTCTAATTCTGATTTTTTACTCCTAGGAGAGAATGAGGGAACATAGTTCTTTCCTCTAGATATTCTACAGTCATAAGCTACAGATTCAGAACAGATCTTAGAAGGAAGTAAACAAAGATTTATCAAATGCCTACCATGTTCCAATCCTCCAAGAACTTTATAAATATTATAATATTCTAGAGATTTTAGATATATTATCTCATTTGTTATTCACAACAATCCTGGGAGGTAGGTGCTATTATGACCCTCCCCCATTTTACTATTGAGGAAACTGAGGTAGACAGATTAAAGAACTTTTCCACGGTCATATAATCTGAGGTTGGATTCGAACTCTTATGTCTTCTGAGTCCAAATCCTATGTCCATTACACCATTATACTCTTTTGAACCTTCATTTCCTCCAAAACTCTCCTCTTTTGATCTAGCTTGACTGGTCTTAGTATCTCCCATGTGTGCACAGCACAGTATTAATTTCTATTTTTGTGCTTTCACTTGATCTCAGAGGAATGAAAGGGTACCCCAAAGTGTAACCAGGCCCTTAGTGCCAAAAGAATCTCTAAAAATAATAATAGTTAACCCTTATATAATACTTTATGGCTTACAAGGTGCTTTACATACATTGGTCTTTACCTGTTATTGTATTTGATCCTCAGAAACAAGGACAATATAAATATTGTCAGAAGCATGTATTTTAGCACTATTTTCTAATTATTCACATGTACATGTCTTCTTTCCACAAGAAGACAAAGTTCCTTGAGGTCAGGAAGCCAGTGGCTATTAGGCATTTGATTAATTTCTATTAATTGATTGGTTCCCTGGAGCAAAATCCTCTCTACCTAAAAGTAATTTTGAATTTAAAGCTCATTCCATATGGGAGGGAGAGGGTTGATACTTCTGTGTTCCGTGGAAATGCATGATACTGCTCTGGATCAATGCCCAAAGTCCTCCTTGATTGGGTTGCTCCTTCTAGTGGTCCTATCTTGCCATCCATCCATGCATGCTTCTCCACGTATACTATAAATTCTCCATGGTGTGGATGTACGGGGTTCACCTTAAGTGAAAGGACCTATCTTTGGCCATTTCCAGATTAGAACAGCACCAACGGACCCCATTTTTATGTGTGTTTATGTTGATAGGAGGGATACATGCAAATGTGGCCTGTATGCTAACATATCCCTCCCCTTTCCCCAAAACACTTCAATCATCACATTGCGAAAGCGAATACTGTTTTAAAATGTATAAAACAAAATATATGGAATTACAAAGGAAGTCAGCTATATTGAAATACAGTTATCAAAATTTAAACAATCAAGTTTATGAACCTTACATTAAGAACCCTTGTCCTAAATCTGGAGAGACTTACATGAACCGATGCAGAGAGAAATGAGCAGAACCAGTACACAGTGACAGCAATATTTTTTTTGAAGAATAACTAACTGTTAATGATCTAGTTATTCTCAACAATGCAGTGATCCAAATCAACCCTAGAGATTCATGATGAAAAATGTCATTTGCCCTCTGAGAAAGAACTGACGGAATCTGAATACAGACTGAAACACACTATATTTCACTTTCTTTCTACTTCTTTTTTTTTTAGTTGAAATCTTTCCCACAAAATGACTAATATGCAAAAATGTTTTACATGATTGCATTTGTAAAATCTATATCATATTGCTTACCATTTAAGGACTTGGAGAGAAGAGGAAGGGTGGTAAGGCAGAATTTGAACTCAGGAAGATGAATCTTCCCTAATCCAGCCCTGGCACTCTATTCACTTTGCCACCTAACTACCTAGGGACTATTTACAGTTTGGGTATTTCATACATGTATCAATAAATGATCCCTTCTACCATTCTCCTTTAATTCTGCTGGCCTCATGCAATAGTGTACCAGATCTAGAAGGGAATCAACTTCTTCATTTCACAGAGAAGACTGAAGCCTCAGAAAGGCTTTTATACCAAGATCACACAGCTGGTGGTTGGCAACGACAAGATCAGAATCTGTATACTTTTCCCAACATACCTTGATTCCTCTCTATTGGGCTCTCAGTCATTGGGGCATGGTCAGAGAATTATAGAATATTAAAACTAGAAGAAACTCAATTTGGGCTAATTAGTCCTAAACTTCATCCTTGAGTTGAATTATTATCCATCAAACCTGGACTCTTTCTAGCTGTGACCCTGAGCAAGTCAAATAATCCCGTTTGTTCTCAGTTTCCTTATCTGTCAAATGAACTGGAGAAAGAAATGGCAAGCCACTCTAGTATTTTTGCCAAGAAAACCCCAAAAGGGGTCATGAAGAGTCAGAAATAACAACAAATAGTTACTAGCTTGGATTTCCCTCATAGGGCTACAAAGTGTGATTTAGTTGACTATTTAGACTGTGGCTGAGTGTGCTGGATGGAAAAGCAGGGGGAAGTCATAGGATCACAGACTTTTGTTATAACTAGAAGGGACCTTAGACATCCTTTAATCTAATTTTGAATGGAAGTTCAAAGAGGTGGTCATAATTTGGAACTATGGCCAAAGGACTGTAAAACAGTGCATACTCTTTGATCCAGTAATACCACCACTAGGTCTGTATCCCAAAGAGATTTTAAAAAAGAGGAAAGGAACTACTTATACAAAAAAAAATATTTAAAGCACTCTTTTTTGTGGTGGCAAAGAATTGGAAATTAAAGGGATGTCCATCATTTGGGGAATGGCTGAGCAAATTATGGCATATGAAGGCTGTGGAATATTATTTGTGCTATAAAGAATGATGAATAGGATGATTTTGAAAAGAGCTGGAAAGACCTACATGAACTGATGCAGAGTGAAATAAGCAGAACCAGGAAAACATTGTACACAGTAACAGCAATATTGGGCAATAATCAACTGTGATAGACTTTGCTTCCCACAGCAATATAATGATCCAGGACAATTATGAAGGACATGACAAAGAATGCTATTCAACTCCAGAGACAGAACTGTTGGAGTTGAAATATAGATTAAAGTATACCATTTTTCACTTTAGTTTATTTGGGTTTTTATTTTGGAGTTTGGGTTTTATATGATTATTCTCTTACAAAAATAAACAATATGGAAATACATTTTGCATAACAACACAGGTAAAACCAAGATCAAATTGCTTACCATCTCTGTAAAGGGGAAGGGAAGGAATGAGATAATTTGGGTCATATAACTTCAGAAAAATTTATGTGGAAAGTTGTTATTACATATAATTGGTAAAATAAAATATCTTTACAAAAAATTCCCCAAAGAGGTGGTCATTTCCCCAAGGTCATGTAGGAGAATAGAAGAGCTGGAAACTTGAACCCAGGTCTCTAAAGTCCTGATCTAGATACTTTTTTCTTGCACATCAGTGCTTCATGAGGAAATCTCTCTCCCTGTCCTTCTCTGTCTCTCTGTCTCTGTGTCTCTGTCTCTGTCTCTGTGTCTGTCTATGTCTCTCTCTGTCTCTGTCTCTGTCTTTCTCTCTGTCTCTGTCTGTCTGTCTGTCTGTCTGTCTGTCTGTCTGTCTGTCTGTCTGTCTGTCTCTCTCTCTCTCTCTCTCTCTCTCTCTCTCTCTCTCTCTCTCTCTCTCTCTCTCCCCCATAAGAACAAGCAATGAAAGTTAACCTGAAATCTGCCAGCCAGAAAAAGACTTTGGAGATTTGGTGGGTCTGGCTGGATCTGCCTGTTTTTTAAGGGCTGGTTCAGAACTAGGACACTCGTAGGATGGACAGTGGCATCCTGCAGTATCCCATCTCCCTGTTTCATATCTGTAGGCTCAAATTAAGGAGAGGGGCTGGGGAAGTTTACCAAGGGAGCTGAGTCTCATGAAATTGCATGCCACCTTGACTCCTAGGATTTGGCTTTATAATTTATAGGCCAATCATATTAGAACTGAGGCCCATGTGGCAATATTCAATTAGATTAATAATTTATCATCTCAGTTGATCGTTTGCTTATTTATTATTCATGGCCAATAGCATGAAGAGACCCTGAAATCCCCAAATTCATTGAGTCCCAGACTTGCTTCATTTGCAATGTCCATCTGCTATGGACTCTAACCAGGTAGGGGTGCCCACTGTGGCAGCTGGTTTCTCTCTATCTGATCGCTACCCTTCTAGATCATGGATTCTGGAGTCCTTTGCTGTCTCTGTGGGAATGGTCCTTGCAAGTTGGAGGGAGGGTGTGTGTGTGTGTGTGTGTGTGTGTGTGCAAGCGCCTGTGGGGGCTTGTGGGTAAGTAGGGGAAAACTCATCAAGGGTAAAGGCTTAGCCTGTTATTTTATTATTTCTTTTTTTAATAACCAAATTACAGATGCCAGTAAGTATTAGAGATTAATCCCATAAATTCCTCTCTGAGCTGCTGCGATCCACTTAAACAGGACCCCTTCCTTACAGGAATATATTACAGGTGGCTCTTTAATGAATTCTCCCTTTGTTAGGATAGTGGCTAATGTAAGCACTTTCAAGCAGTCTGCCCTCCCCCTCCTTCTCTGGCTTCTCTTCCCTTCCCCACGCCCCCCCCCCAACCCTCATCAGCTGAGAAAACAGTCTGTAGGGGTTATTCAATGGGTCCAGATCCCCTGTTCCCCATTCCCCTCTTCTATGCCAATTAGCCCTGCACTTGGGAGAAATGAGGAGGTCATTAACACTGCCGCCCAGACAGCTCCAAGGAGACAGGAGCAAAGACAATGTCAAGTGCTTCTCTGTAGCTTGGAGAGCCCCTGTGAGAGGAATCCTGGGATTAGAACACTGTGAGGGTCTCTAAGTGCTCAGCTAGTCTAGGCAGCTGCCTCTAGCCTGAATAAAACCTGTGACTGTCCCCAGGCAAAGGTTGATCCTGAGGCTTATCAAATCTTTTGTTTTCTAGAGGACTACACAGAAAACCCCTTTTCCTTTTGGGACCCCAGTTTTCTTATCTATACACGGAAGGGTTATTAGATCTGATGATTTCTTTTTTAAAAAGAATAAATTTGGTTGATGACTTTTTTTTTACATCATCTAAGTTTCCCTTTGCATTTCTCCCTGTCTCTGGCCCAGAAAAAAAATCCTGAATGATGAATAATTGCTTTTAAAGAATAAAGAAAAATCAAAGGGAAAAATTCTCATCAAAAGCAATGAATACATAAAAAAAAACAACTTGACAATCTATGCAACAATCCACACTTGTAGACCTCCCCCTCACTCCATCCCTGTTGCAAAGGAATAGGAGAGTTGCCTTCTCAGATTTCTTCTTTGGGGCCAAATTTGTTGTAATTTCACAATACTCATTTTCCATTGTTTGTGATTGCTCTTTTCAGTTACATTGTGGCAGTCATTATATGTCATATATTCTCGCCTTTGCTGACTTCACTTTGTGTCAGTTCATGTAAGTCTTGCCAGGCTTTTCTGTATTCATCATGTTAATTGTTTGAGTCAGTCTTCAATCTGTGGGCATCAATTTTGCTTCTAGTTCTTAGCTACCACAAAAAGCGTTATTTGAAATGTTTTGGTGTCTACTTTTTGGTTGTTATTTGATTGTGTCTGGCTCTTCACAACTCCTTTTTGGGTTTTCTTGGCAGAGAAAACTGAATGTTTGCCATTTTCTTCTCTAGCTCATTTGACAGTTGAGGAAACCGAGGCAAACAGGATTAAGTGACTTGCCCAGGGTCACACTGCTAGTAAGTCCAGATTTGAACTCCCGAAGTTGAGTCACTCTATCCTGTGGGTCCCCTTTCTGGTCTGTTAATTACCCTCTTGGAATAGGGACGGCAGTGAAATTCCTGGGTCAAAAGGCCTGGATATTTTAGATCCTTTTTTTGTATGAGCTAACTCCTCATTATTTTCCAGAATGGACTCTATGACTTCTAAAGGCCTTTTGAATTCCAAATTCTATGGTTCTAAGGTTTATGAATAATAAGTGATGATGCGTGTTTTTATGAATTATAATAAATGATACAAAGGCATTTCACAGGTAAGTTCCAGACAGAAAGAGTGGAATACTCCTCCCTAGAGATCATTACTGAGCTTTTTCCTCCTGAGGTCAGGGGCAGTTTGAAGTCTGCATTGAGAGACCTCCAGACCCAATATCACAGAATCAAGAAACCTTGGAATGTCAGCGCTGGGAGGGCCTTTAGAAATTGTCTAGGGGGCAGCTGGGTGGCTCAGTGGATAGAGAGCCAGGCCTGGAGATGGGAGGTCCTGTGTTCAAATGTGGCCTCAGACACTTCCCAGCTGTGTGACCCTGGGCTAGTCACTTAACCCCCATTGCCCAGCTCTTACTGCTCTTCTGCCTTAGAACCAATTCTAAGGTGAAAGGTAAGGATTAAAAAAAAAAAAAAGAAATAGTCTAGTCCAATCCTTTCATTTTACAGAAGGGGAAACAGAGGCCTGGAAAGGTTATACACTTGCCCATGACCATTGATCTGGTTTTTATTTCTATCAATTATTTAATAATGATAATGACAATAACTAATAATGGCTAGCAATTTGGGGGCACTTTAAAATATTATTTTACTCGTATTTTATCATTTTAGCCTCGCAATAACTCTGGGAAACACAATGCTATTATGACACTCATTTTACAGAGAAGAAAACTGAGGCGAGAGGTAACGTGTCTTGGCCATTCTCTTAAAGAGGAGGCCACCCAGTGTGTTCACTTAAGCTTCTTTTAGTCAGTGAAACAGGTAGGGCAGCGCTGAAGGGTCCAGGCTGAGGGCTGAGTCTGGGCTGAGTGTGTGCAGTGTGGGGAGGCCGGGGCCAGGAGTTTAAAGCTTTGGGAAGGGAAGGTGGCTGCCCCCCTCTCCCCACCTTACCCAACTGTCTTCATTCAACCACCTCCTCACCCTTGACCCCCCGGCCCCCCAGCCTAGCTATACTTCTGGGTATAACGGGGCGGGCAGATGCCTTTTCCCCTTGTTAAAGAGCAGCTGCTCCGTGCCTAGGAGCAAGCCAGTTATCGATAAAGCTCCAATAACCATGTACTCTCCTGATCAATACCCAAGTAGAGAGGAAAACAATTAGCGGCTTTTTATCCTCTGACAAGAGGATGTTTTTTGTTTAGAGTAGGAGGGTGTCGGGGAGGGGAGGCCTAGAGACGGGGCAGGAGCTCATGAATCAGACGTTAATGATTTCTTGACCCTACAGAATGTCCCTGGTGGTTGTGGGAGGCATTGATGGAGGTTGTAGGCTTCCTCTCTAGTTTGGGGGTTTATGTCTGTTGTGGGGGGCAGGGAGATGGCAGTGGAAAAGAGCAGGGAAGGGAGGCCAGCAGAGGTCTTTGTTCTGTGTAAAGTGTCATGCTTTGGGGGGCCCCTTTTCAATACTAAATCAATTCTATTGACACGTAACCGCTGTCTGTCTCTCTATGATATATAATGACACGTGCACATGTAAATGTGTTTATACATACGAGAGCAGTTAGGTGGCAAGGTGGATAGGGTGCTGGGCCTGGAGTCAGGAAGACTCATCTTCCTGAGTTCAAATGCAGCCTCAGACATTTACTAACTATGTGACCCTGGGCATGTTGCTTCACCCTGTTGGCCTCAGTTTCCTCATCTGTAAAATGAGCTGAAGGAAATGGCACAACACTTCAGTATCTTCTTAGATCCCAAATGGGATCACAAAGAATCAGACACAACTAAAATGAATGAACAACAAATATATGTACAAACATATTTATATAAACATATACACATGACAAATGTGTGCATTTATATATATTATTTTATGTGTATTTGTGTATTGTTTGTCCTTATTTTACAAAAGAGGTCATATATGCACCCTTTAATATTCATACATATACATACATGCATGTATGTGTGTATGTACATGGACATATATGGACCCCCAAAACATCACTGAATTCAAGTTAAGAGTCCTGGGTCCAGAAGCTGGTCTTTTGGCAAGAACACACTTGGCCCAGGCTCCAGATGTCCTAAGAGCTGTAAGGGACCTTGGAGAACACCTACTCAAATCTGGCCTCAGATACTTGCCAGCTTGCTAACCCTGGGCAAGTCACTCAACCCTGCTTGCCTCAGTTTCCTCATCTGTAAAATGAGATGGAAAAGGAAACAGCAAACCACTCTAGTATCTCTGCCAAGCAAACCCCAAATGAGGGCACAAAGACGAAGGCACAATTAAAAATGACTGAACAACAACAAGGCTGAATAAGCATAAGAGGTGGGATTTGAACCTAAGTCCTCTGGTCTACTGTTATTGTTCTTTCCTAGGATCATAGTAGAGCTAGAAGTGATTTTAAAGGTCTTTGATACCAGCTTCTTATTTTATAGAAAAAGTTACAGCTCCAAAGAGGTTAAGTGACTTGCCCATATAGGTAGAAAGTAGTGGTGCTGGGTTTGAATGAAGTATCTCTGAATCCAAAACCAGCACTAAATCTACAGTTCCAAATGTCTGGGACCTGCCAAATTTCTTTGCCTTGGACCCATACACAGCTCACCATACCTCAAACTTCTCAGAAACAGGAGAGAAGTTGCTGACAGTAAAGTGGCAAAAAATAGAGAGCAATCGCTGGATCTTTATTTTAGTGATGCCACCGAGGTCCATTCCAGGCAGAATTCAACAAAGTAGCCTTGCCAGACTGGCCCAGGCTCCAAGCCCTGAAGAGTCATCTCAGTCTATGCTTAATGCTTTATTTTGACAACATTAAAACCCCAATCCCTAATTGCTATTGTCTGTCTAAAGTGGCACCAGGTCATTTGGGATGATGCATGAGTCTTGGAGTCAAGATAATTGATGGGATCCATCCTTCTTCCTTCTGCTCAATTGAACTTAATTTGGACAATTTTCATTAGCCCGTCTGGCTGGCCTTGCTTGCCACAGGGGTGGGAGGCTAATGGAGCTGCCCGGGGCCCTGGGTCATCCATGGCCCTGGCATGCACTCTGGTGCACTGTGGTTATTGGGTGGCGCCCAAGTCAAGGAATCTGGTTGTCAGAGAGATGTGAATTGATAGTTTGGAAAATTCCCCACCTGCAGAAGAAAGGAGGTGACTGCTATAGCATCATTCTGTTCTGAAAAGTGGAGAGAAAGAGAGAGAGAGACAGAGACAGAGTCAGAGACAGAGACAGAGAGAGACAGAGAGAGGCAGAGAGAGAGAGAGAGAGAGAGAGAGAGAGAGAGAGAGAGAGAGAGAGAGAGAGAGAGAGAGAGAGAAAGAGAGAGAGAGACAGAGACAGAGACAGAGAGAGAGAGAGACAGAGAGACAGAGAGAGAGAGAGAGACAGAGAGAGAGAGAGAGAGAAAGAGAGAGAGACAGAGACAGAGACAGAGAGAGAGAGAGACAGAGACAGAGACAGAGAGAGAGACAGAGAGAGACAGAGAGACAGAGACAGAGAGACAGAGAGAGACAGACAGAGACAGAGAGAGAGAGACAGAGAGAGAGAGAGAGACAGAGAGAGACAGACAGAGGCAGAGACAGAGAGACAGAGACAGAGAGACAGAGAGAGAGAGACAGAGGCAGAGACAGAGAGACAGGGACAGAGAGACAGAGAGAGACAGAGAGAGAGAGAGACAGAGAGAGAGAGAGACAGAGAGACAGAGAGAGAGACAGAGAGAGAGAGAGACAGAGAGAGAGAGACAGAGGCAGAGACAGAGAGACAGAGACAGAGAGACAGAGAGAGACAGAGAGAGAGAGAGAGACAGAGACAGAGAGACAGAGAGGCAGAGACAGAGAGTGTGAAGCTGATTGGTCCCCATTCTTTCCTGGCCAAGGGAGAGATGCTACCTCATCTTACCAGGGATAGCCAATAGACTGGGGCAATTTGAGTTCACTCTGACTTTACTCAACATTAGAGTAGATGACTCTTCCAGGTTTCTTCTCCGGTCTCTAGGTGTTTGCATGGGAGCTCTTCCAGCCCATCCCTGTGTTAGGAATATGCTCACTCCTCACCTCTGCCATGTGAGATTCTTAGCTGCCTTCAGGGCACTGTGTAGGTACCCGCCTCCTCCTGCACAAGACCCTTTCTGCTACTCCTCCAAATTTTTCTCTCAGAATTTCTTTGTATACTCTTTTTTTAAACCTTTACTTTCTCTCCCTAATAACCGCTCTAAAACAGAAGGCAGAGGCTAGGCAAATAAAGTTAAGTGACTTATCCAGGCTTACACAGCTAGGAAGTGTCTGAGGTCATATTTAAATCTAGATTTTTCCCACTCCAGGACTGACTCTCTACCCACTGTGCCACCCCATTGTCCCATATATACTTTTAAAAAATTGTGTATGTGTTTTGTCTCACCATCCCCTACTCTCCCTCCATTAGGCTATGCCCTCTTTTAGGGCCTGGAATAGTTTCATTTCAAGTCTTTGTGTCTCCAGTGCCTGGGACAGTGCATTACCCACAGTAGAGTTTTAAATGTTTGTTGAATCGAATCTACAAATCCCACGATTCTATTAAGTACAAGATCCTTTCATCTCCTACCAGATAGACTCCCCTCAGTTCACTTCAGTTCAATTCAAATCTGAATTAGAAATCTGAATTGTCAGCTCCTGGCCCCTGTGATCATGGTTAGGGTGGCCCCGTACCATTAGTGGCTGGGCTTAGATATAATTATTTCTCTCACTGGATCTCATCACCGGACACCCTTGAATGCCTTGACTTTTAGTGACAACATTATATTCAATGACAAGAGTATAACACCCGTCCTCTGGAAGCTTACAGTCTGAGCCAGAGACACCTTTAGAGAGGACAGACAGCAGAATCAGATCATGGAGGAAAAGTATAAATATATGGGAAAACATCATGACAAATGTATATATCTGGTTTGAAGAAAGAAGGAAGAACTAGAAAAAGTATAGAGAAGCCGGGAGGAGGCCAGATCAAGTCATTCCCCTACTTTCTCTGATAAACCTCAGAACAATAATAAATCTAACAGATTGGACGTCCAACCGTCCAACCGTGGGTGCTCGTACCCTTGGGGGTATGTAAAAAGCTCCATTTAAGGGGAGGAAGGGATGGCCATCTCCTTAGGCTTCTCCTGTCCTATTTGGCTGCATTCATTTTGGAGTTACTTCTCCATAATGTCCTCAACAAACTCATCATTGGGCAAGTCCATCATCTACAAGATCCCATCAGCCTTGTTACTCACCCCTCATGAGTAGCCTCTGTTCTTCTGTTTGGAGAGTGGAGCCATAGACTCCTCCATTTAAGGAGTCCCTCCTTCACCCCCTTTTAAGCTTTCTTTGGTGGATTGTTATCCCTCATTAGACTGTAAGTTCCTTGAGGGCAGGGACTGTCTTTTTTGTGTTTGTATCTCCGGCAGTTTAGTACAGTGCCTGGCATATAATAAGTACTTAATAAATGCTTATTGATTTTTAATCTATGGAATTTATTTTATTTCTTATGTGCATCAGTGTGGTAAACCCTAGCACAGAGATGGTGAATCTTAGAAGGGTGGGTGATGTGAGAAATGTCCTCAGGTGCCTGTGGAGAGGGAGAGGGGAGCAGTCCAGCTCCAAGACCCTCCAGTGTTCTAGTTATGAACTCTGGTGAACTCTGTGCTGGGGCTACGTCATGCGTGCCCACAGAGAGGGCTCTGAGTGCCCCTGTGGCACACATGCCATGGGTTCTCCATCATGGCCCTAGAATGTAATCCCTTTTATATTGGGAAGGGATTATAGGAAGATGTTCAGAAAGCCAATGGAGAAGGTCTGGAAAAAGTCTGGGAACCCCTGCAGTAGTTGATACTTGGTTTCGTTCAATAAATATTGATTAAGCCCCTCCGTTCTATAAGCAAGGTACTATGCCAAGTGCTGGGGAAACAAAGAGGAATCCTTGCTTGCAATGAATACACACACACACACACACATACACACACACACACACACACACACACACACACACAAACCCTTAATCTTAGAATAAATACTGCGTATTAGTTTTAAGGCAAGGGAGTTGTAAGGACAAGGCAAAGTGGGTTAAGTGATTTGCCCAGGGTCACACAGCTAGGAATTTGAACCCAAACCTCTCATCTCTAGACTTAGCTCTCTCTCCACTGAACCGCCCAGATGCCCCCTGCCAATCTGATCAGCAAACACCAGTGGCTCCCTACTACCTCCAGGATTAAATATAAAATCCTCTTTTATTGGTTCCATGGCAGAAGATTGGTAAGGACTAGGTAATTGAGGTTAAGTGACTTGCCCAGATCATGGAGCTAGGCAGTATCTGAGGCCAGATTTGAAACCAGAACCTCCCCTACCTCTAGACCTGGCTGTTGTTTATCCTCTGAGACACCTACCTGCCCGGAGCTTTTAATGTATTAAGGGAAGTGGGAGACACATCACTATTAGTCATACAAATAGGAATGAGGTAAAAATAGAAGAGAAGTATGAGAGATTTGGGTAGGGAGGGATTCTCTGTAATTGGAGTTGAGGGAAAGAGACAGGGAAGGCTCTGCTTGAAGTGAGTATTAAAGGAAGAAAAGGATTTCACAGTGGCAAAATGGAAAGAGTCATTCTAGATAGAAGAAAGGATCGCTCCAAATGCATGCAGTGCTGAGTGGGCAGGCTGAGATGGGCCAACAGATACAGGCTCAGTTGGCTGAGGCACGGGGCACGTGAAGTGGAACAAAGTCAGATGAGAAAGGTAGGCCTAAGCCAGACAGAAAAGGGCCTTCCAGGCCTCTGGAGAAAGGAGTTTGTGTCTTACCTTTTTAGGCACTGAGAAGCTCCTGAAGATTTTTCTAGCAGGGGAGTGATGTGATCAGAGCTGTTTATCAGGAAGCCCATTTCGGCAATGTACAGAGGATGGGTTGGAGAGGGGGGAGACTGGAGGCAGGAACACGAGGAAGGAGGCTATTAGACTTATCCAAGAGGGAGATAATGACTGTCTAAATGAGAGTGGCGGCAGCCACTGGAGCCCAGATGTAAGATAGGGGAGAGAAGGGGAGAGAAGCAGAAATGTTGCAGCTCAAATTCACCCGCAGGATTTGGGAAATGATCGACCGTGATGATAAAGGAAAGGGAAGAGTAAAACGAGTGCAGTTTGTAGTTTGGGTGATTGGGAGAATCGTTGACGTTCAACGACTATTTTACAGACTCGTGGAATGTAAAGGCAGGAAGGGACCTTCGCCATCCTCTAGGTCAACCCCATCGGTTTACCCTGAGAAGTGGCTTGCCCATAGGCCCAGAGTGGGAGGTCTGAGATCAGATCCCCATCAAAGAAAGGCGAGTGTGCTTGGCGCCTATCCTCTTCCAACTCTTCCTGTTGGGAGGCCACAGACCCCATCTCCTATTTACTTCTGTAGACAGCGGATCTCCCAGGGAAAAAGGCTTTGAATGCTGGAGGGTTTGCAGGCAGTGGCCAGGAGGGTTCAGTTTGGGGGCAGATGGGTGGGCTAGGAGGAGGTGGGTGGCTCACGCTGGGGCCAGATGACCGTCTCTCTCCTCGGGATTGGCACGGGGCCATTCTGGGGGCCAGGTCCAAACCGGAGAGCTGGGGCTTCCTTGGACAAAGAGTCTGGGGCCGGGAACGAGGCTCCCTTGCGGAAATCGGGCCTGGGGCCGGGCGTGTTTGTCGGGAGAGCTACTGCCGCCTGCTGTCGGCTGCTTCGTTCTGCTCCTGCCGGAGCTGCTGGCTCGGTCCCCAGCTCCAGTGACACTGCAAGTAAACAGCACTTGTCAGAGTCGATTTCACGTTGATATTTTTATCACATATCAGGGCCTGGCGCCATGGCAAGGAATGTCAGAAGCAGAATGTTAAATAATTTCTCTAAATAATGTACGCTTTCCGGGCTGACTGGAGGGAGGAGGAGCCCAGGGAGAGAGACGTTATTTTTGGCTTTGTTTTCAGTGTATGTGTATGTGCAAGATGCGTTTGGCTCCTGAATTCCCCGGAGTTTTCCTACTGACAGTCGCATACACACTTTCTCCTGTCTATGCGTGGTGCTGACCACAGGAGAGGGGAGAGAAGGAGGAGCCCTGCTGGGAGACCCAGGGAGGGACAGAGATGACACCTAGGAGGAGGCAGAGATCGTGTGTGTGTGTGTGTGTGTGTGTGTGTGTGTGTGTGTGTGTGTGTGTGTGTGTGCTGGCAGCAGGGAGGGTAGGAAGAGACAGATCAGGCAGAAAGAGACATAGAGGGATGAAGGACAAAGAGAGAGGCAGAGGAGGAACAGAGGGGGGGGGGAGAGAGAGGGGGGGAGGGAGGGAGGAAGAGAGAGAGAGGAAGGGGAGAGAGAGAGAGAGAGGAAGGGAGAGAGAGAGAGAGAGAGAGAGAGAGAGAGAGAGAGAGAGAGAGAGAGAGAGAGAGAGAGAGAAAGCTTTCAAAAGAAGGATGCTAAGGGGGAAGGGATGGGTGAGCATCAAGAAGGCATAAAGAAATCTAGAGACATGAAGGGAGAGTAGAAAGAGACAGAGAGATGATGGATAAAGAGAGGCACAGGGAGAGAAGACAGACAGAGAGAGTTTATGAGGTGAAGTAGGGGAAATTGAAGAGTTGGGGAGAGACAGAGGGAAGGGAGGAAGACAGACACAGAAGAGGAGAGAGCAGATGGGGGGCATGCTGAGAAGGGAGAGACAGACATAGAATGTGTGTATGGGGAGATGAAGAAATGGGGTGATGGGGGAAACAGAGAGACAGGACAGAGCAAGAGAGAAAAGGAGAGAGAACCTATGGAGGGAGCTTTGCATATGAGAATGGGGAGGCTGGGGAATATAACAGGAATGTCAGGGAGAGAAGGAGGGAGCGCAAGGAGAGAGAGTGAGGGAGAGATGAGCAAGAGTGAGTATGGGGGAAGGAGCAGGAGAGTCAGAAAGAGAGAGTATGCAGAGACACAGAAAGAAGGAAGGCAGGGAGAGAAGGAAACAGAGGGAGGACAAAGGGGAATAGAAACAGAGAGCTGGGAAAGAGAAAGAAAAGGAGAAAGCAGATGGGGCAGAGAGAAGAGAGATGGCAAGGAGAAGGACAAGAAAAATTAAAAGTAGTGGGAAGGCAGAAAGAGACATAAAGAGCAGGAGGCAAGGTATGAACAAATTCAGGGACAATGTAAGGAGAGGGCTTGCTTTTTTTTTTTTCTAAATGAATCTAACTAGCACATTGGATTAACTTATTCTGATATTTTTAGTGATGACATTATATCCTTTAAACTTGCTTTTCTTTCCTTTGTCTGGGGAAGGAAGATATCTAGTTAACTAATGTATCACAGGTAATATGAGAGGAAGGCCTTGCCATGTCGCCCATGATTGTAGACTGTCCAATAGTTCTCTATCATGTGGCCAAAGTCAGAGAATTCCAGAATCACAGAAGAGTTCCTGGTTAAGAGTGGAGAGGGAAGATACATATTTCCTCTGGGATCCTAGTTGTAGATTAATTTAGATGGTGTAGATGCTATTTCCTCTGAGACTGAGCTGATTTTAAAAATCCTTACTTTGAATGACCTTACTTTAAGGTATTAGTCATGGATTTTATATTCTCTTTTTATTTGTTTTTAAAAATATCCTGGAAATGCACTCTGGGCTGAAAGTTTGTAGATGGGGGCAGGGTGGTGGTAAGAAGGTAACAACAAAAATGGGTACTGGAAAAAGGTATCAGGATATGGTGGGAACATCAAGAGATAGAGGATAGTCAACTAAGGACTTAGTCAAGTGAGGCTGACCTCTAATGCCAAGGGATCAAGCCAGTCCAGGGACCCAGAAAGTCAAAGGGAATAATATCTTGACATTAAATTTCAGTGACCAAGGAAGCTTTAGAAAATAGCAAGAGGTGGAAACCCTGGGATAAAAGACAAAAGTTTTTCAGATGGGTTATAAGAATGGACAGGGAAGAAATACAGAGGGAAACCAATTCCATCAATATCTAATAAATAGTTAACTGAGTTGAGAACAGGCAGAGATGAAGCGGAAAGAAGGGAATGAGGGAATGGAAAAGACATATCCAGGGTCAGAGTAGTGGAGGAAGTGATGTAAGGAATAAGAAGAGGGAGGCACAAGACAGCGAGGGACAGATGGAGAGAAACAACGAGAGAAAGAAAGGCAGAGAATGAAAGATGAAAAGAAAGAACACAAATAACTGGGGAGAATGAGAGATGGGAAAGTCAGAAGTAATAAAGAGGCAAAAAAGAAAAAGGAAGAGAAAGGGAGACATAGAGTTTAGGAAAGGGGTTTCAGTAGTAGAGAAAGATGGAATTCTTGTTCTCAAGTGAGTGAAAAATCAAGCTTTTTGTAGGTTTCACACACTCTCAGCAACTTCCCAAAGAAATATACTATTTAACAAAGAACCCTAGCTTCTTTTTGAGTGCTATATAAAAATAAGGTATTAGTATTGTTTGTGGATAAAAGAAGAAACCTTTTAACTTTTGTATTTTGCTTTTTTACATCATAGGATCATAGATTTAAGTTAGGAGGGACCTGAAAGGTCACTGAGTCCAAGCCCCTCCTTTTCCATCTGAGTCCCAGAGAAATGACACAAGATCTGGGCTTTGAACCCAGGTTCTAGGACTCCATATCTATTGTTCTTTCCTTTGTCCCACACTGAGTGTTGGCATTTCCCTTCTTTTTATATCCAGGGATCCATTCCCTATAATAAAGAGTAAGAAAAGGAAAAATGGGGGCAGCTGGGAGGCTCAGTGGATTGAGAGTCAGACCTAGAGATGGGAGGTCCCATGTTCAAATCTGGCCTCAGACGCTTCCTAGCTGTGCGACCCTGGGCAAGTCACTTAACCCCTATTGCCTAGCCTTTACCACTCTTTTGCCTTGGAACCAATACACAGTGTTGATTCTAAGACAGAAGGTATGGGTTAAAAAAAAAAGGCAGCTCAGCAAAATGAACATTATCAGTTGGGTCTTACAACAGGGACAGTGAAGAAGTATTTTTCAGTGTCTGAGATCATCTAGTGATATAGGCTCATTGCTCTGGAGTAGGAAGGGATCTCAGAGGCCATCTGGGCTACTCTTCTTACTTTGCAGATGCAGAAATAGAGGCCCAGGAAGGTTGGGACCTATGCAAGGTCATACACATAGCAAAAGTCTAAGGCAAATTTTGAATGCAGATCTTTTGACTTGAGAGCTAGCAATTTCCCCCTGAGACCAAGTAGAAGAGGATGTCTGCTGGAAATCCTTTGATGAACAAAATTAGGATTTTCCAGCTTTTACTAGCTAGTTGATACTTAAAGAACTTGCTTCATCTCCCCTCTTTCTACCCTTTCTTCTTTTTCCGAGGTGCCCCAGGAAAAGAAGTCTGAGCATAGGAGTAGGCAACTCATTATCTCACTAGATCCTACTTGCAGCCCTGGGAGATGAAAGCAGGTATTATTATCCTTATTTTACAAATTAGAGAATGGAGACTTAGAGAAGTTAAGTGAATTACCTGAAAGTTGTGCCACAAGTTAGTGCCGGGGCAGTGCTAAGACCCGGGTTTTTGATTTTTAAATCCTATGCTTGGCCCTTGGACCGTCCTGCCTCAGTGTGAAGACAAGCCTCTCAGCGCTGCACTGGAGGAGCAGCCAGAAGATACCGAACAGAAGTGCCTGATGGAGAAGTATTTGTTGTCCCCACTACATCCTAGTGGTCTTCCAGACTTGTTGTGAAGACTTTCGGGGTAGGAGAGCCCACTGCCACGTCAAGCTGGCTCACTCCACATTTGGATAATTGTGAGTTGTGCTTGGCACATAGTGAACACTACATGGATGCAGGTAGGTGGTTCACGGAATAGAGGGCTGGGTCTGCAGTCAGAAAGATGCAAGTTCAAATCTGGCCTCAGATACTTCCTAGCTGTGTGACCCAGGGAAAGTCACTTAACCCAATTGCCTAGCTCTTGTCCCTCTTCAGTTTTAGAACTGACACTAAAATGGAAAGTAAGGGTTGAAAAAATAAAATAAAACAAAATGTGCCCAGAACCAAACTCAGCTCAGTGAGGTAGATAAGGCAGATATTTTTCTTCTTAAAATGTTTATTTAGGTATTTTTCCATGATGCCATGATTCATGTACTTCCCTCCCTTTCCCCCTTCCCTCCTCCCAGAGCTGTTCCACTGGGTTATACGTGTATAGATAATGCAGATTTTACTATCTCCATTTTGAAGTTTAGGAAATGGGATTTGGAGAAGTTAGATGAACTGTTTACAATTATACAACTTGGGGTTTTGTAGGTAACTAAATGCTATATTGGTTAGAGCCCTGAATTTGGAATCAGGAAGTTGCTGTTTAGTCCTTTCATTCATGTCTGACTCTTCATGACCTCATTTGGTGTTTTCTTAACAAAGATACTGGAGTGGTTTGCCATTTCTTTCTCCAACTCATTTAACAGAAGAGGAAACTGAGGCAAATAGGGACAAGTGACTTGTCCAGGGTCACAAAGCTAGTAAGTGTCTGAGGTCATATTTGAACTCAAATCTTCCTGACTTTAGGCTCAGCACTCTCTCCATGGCACCACCTAATGGAAAGATCTGAGTTCAAATCCCTATTCAGACACCTGCTTCCTGTATGAACCTGGGCAAGTCACTTAACCGTTCCCAGCCTCAGTTTTCACATCTATAAAAGGAGTATTAAGAACTGCATCTACCTCTCAGAGTTGTTGTATAGATCAAATGGGATATTTTAAGCACTTTGCAAAATTAAAAGCACTTTGTAAATGTTACTTGTGTTGTTGTTTTAAACAAAAATCTCCTGATTCCAAGTTTGTTATTCTTTCAGGAAGAGAGGTCGTAGAAGAATCAACTGAGCCAATACCCTTGCTGGAGCCCATTTAAATTTTTTCCAGGCTAGTCTAGTCCTAATTGACTCACATGGATCTGTGGGCATCCAGGAAAAGGACCAGGTCCTGGAGGGAATCTGTGCTTGGCAGGTATTGTGATGTGGAGGAAAGGTGGCTGGCTCTTTGGTCAGAGGAAATGGGTTCAAATTCCGCCTTTGACATTTTTACCTGAGATATAGGTAGTGAGTCACTTAATCTCTCTGGGACTCAGTTTCCTCATCTGTAATAGGAAGAATGGGTGGGCTAGTTAGCCTTTGTAGTTCCAAATATATATCTATGAGTGGCCTTTTAGATCCCTTCCAGTTCTAAGGCAAAAACCACAGTATGTGAGCACACATTCCTTAGGTGCTAAAGAGTTGGGGCTGACTGATGACTGGGAAAAGGTTAGATTGCCACAATGAATAAGATTGTAGTGAACTTCAAGCTCAATATAACTCGATGAAGTGAATTGGTAGGCTGAAAAAAAGAATGTAAACATGTTTTGCTTTAATTTAGACTTAGTAGGGGGCAGCTGGGTGGCTCAGTGGATTGAGAGCCAGGCCTAGAGATGGGAGGTCCTGGGTTCAAATATGACCTCAGACCCTTCCCAGCTGTGTGACCCTGGGCAAGTCACTTAACCCCTATTGCCTGGCCCTTACTCTTCTGCCTTGAAACCAATACACAGTACTGATTCCAAGATGGAAGGTGAGGGTTTAAAAATAATAATAATTTAGACTTAGTGGTCAGAAAGAGAGACGTAATTCCCTGTGGTCCAACCATATGCAAGAATATTGTGTTCTGTTCTGTTTGCCATATTTTAGGAGGGATGTTGGCAAACTGGAAGGTATCCAGGGGAGATTGGCCAGGATTAGAAAGACTTGAAACCATGTCACGTGAGTTTTGGTGAAAGGAATTTGGGATATTTAAATCTAAGAAGAAAGATTGGGAGATGGGGGTGGGAGGGAGGCTTGCGATTGCCATCTCCTGGTATTAGACATTCTCTTAGCTCTCATGAGCAAAAGGCAGCAGAATGATAGGCTACCTACCAGAAGGTAGGCCTAAGTAAAAGCAATGAATGGAAAAGAGAGAAAGAGGAGGGAGACAGAGACAGAGATAAAAGGAGAAATAAGAGGGAGAAAGAGGAGAGAGAGGAGGAGGGAGGGGAGACACAGAGACAGAGACAGAGACAGAGAGAGAGAGAAAGAAAGGGAGAGAAAGAGGGAGAGAAAGAGAGAGAGATGGAGAAAAAGAGGGGGAGAGAGAAGGAGAGGGGGAGAGAGAAGGAGAGAGAGAAAGAGAGGGGGGAGAGAGGAGGGGGAAGAGAGAAAGACAGAGAAAGAGGGAGAGAGAGAGAGAAAGAAAGGGAGAGAAAGAGGGAGAGAAAGAGAGAGAGATGGAGAAAAAGAGGGGGAGAGAGAAGGAGAGGGGGAGAGAGAAGGAGAGAGAGAAAGAGAGGGGGGAGAGAGGAGGGGGAAGAGAGAAAGACAGAGAAAGAGGGAGAGAGAGAGAGAAAGAAAGGGAGAGAAAGAGGGAGAGAAAGAGAGAGAGATGGAGAAAAAGAGGGGGAGAGAGAAGGAGAGGGAGAGAGAGAAGGAGAGAGAGAAAGAGAGGGGGGAGAGAGGAAGGGGAAAAGCGAGAAAGAGGGAGAGAAAACGAGAGAGAAAGAGAGAGAGAAAGGGAGAGAGAGACAGAGAAATGGGGAAAGGGGGGAGCAGAGGAGAGAGACACCTAAATGGAAGGAGGGAGAGAGGATCTGAGCTTCTGTAATTCTGTGCAGAGTGGCTCATAGTCAATGTATTAGTTGGTCAGATCAAGGGCTGGTGTGTGTGTGTGTTGGTACTCAGGAGTGGAGCTGGGGATGGGCAGGGTTCACCCCTTGGGGAATAGGGGTTCGAGATCAGCCCCTGTGACAGGGTATGAGTGACAGGAGATGGGCCCCCTGCCTGGAAAATCATTTCCTGGGAGACCCTATTGGGAGGACTCTGCCTAGAGGCAGTTTGCTGCCAGACGGTACCACCCTGGTATTCTCCCTCCTTTCTGCCTCATTGTCCCTCACTCTCCAAGCTCAGCAGCTGCAGGGAGAAAAGGCCCTTGCTGGGCCCCCTGATACTTTAAATGTTTAGGTTTCTGTCACCTTGACTGCTTCATGCCCCCTGGGCACCTCTGCCTATTATCCAGCTCTGTTCACTCTTTGGGGCTGGTACCTGGCTTGTCAATGAGACTGTGCCCAGGGCCTAAATGAAATCCAGCAGTCTGACTAAAAGCAAGTCAGTCAGTTAGGGACAAACTAATTCGATCTTAAGTTTGTATATTGTTTTGCAGTTGCTAAAACCTTTTGGTAACTTTATTTCTTTTGGTCTTCTCAACAGTTTGGTGAGGCAGCTAAAGTCTGTATTGTTAACGTCGTTTCACAGACTGGGAAACTGAGACTCAGAGATTGAGTGCTTTATTCAAGATCATACAGGCAGTACAGGATAGCAGTACCTAATAGGCCAGCTTCCCTAGAAAGTGGGACTGCTCGAGCTGGTTCTGGGAAGGTCTCTGGAGATTCCCTGGGACCTTTGAGCTTTCCCATGAGGTACTGGTATAGGATGATCCTTGCCAGAGGAGTGGAAGGAAGGGGAAGAAATAAGCATTTATAGAGTGCCCACTGTGTGCCAGAGCTTTACAAACATCTCATTTGATCCTCCCAACAACCCTGGGGGCTAGGTGCCATTATTATTCCCATTTTACGCTCATGGAAACTGAGGGAAACAAGTATCTTGCCCAGGTTTACACAGCTAGTGGGTATCTCCGGCCAGAGATGAACTCGAGTCAGCCTGACTCTAAGCCTAGCCTCTATCTATGGAGCCACCAAGGCTCTCTCTGCTGCCTTCCAGTACCTAGGACTAGCCCCGGCTTTTTAAATTGGCTGTTTAGAGTTAGGAGTTTAAGGCAAATTGCTTATGGCACCAAATGCTCTTGGATAAATTTCCCTAAATGTTTTATATTTTTTACTTATGCCTAGAGGCAATTTTGTCAGGCAGGGGGCACTTCTGTCAATCTGTCAAACTAGTGAATAGGAGGAAGAGGGAGGGGTCTGAGCAAGAGATAGAAGAGTCAGTGCATGCTTTTTGGGCTGAGAGAAAATCTGTACAGTCAGCCAATCTATCAGTCAGTTGGTTATCCATCCATCCATCCATCCATCCATCCATCCATCCATCCATCCATCCAGAGACTCAGTCACTAACATGGCTATTATAAAGGATCCAGATCTAGATTTTAGTTCTTAATGCAACTTGTCAACTTCCCAGATACATATGATCTTGCCTTTGGCCCTAGCTTGGTCTTTTCTCTTCATTAATTTAGAGTCACCAAGCCAAGTTAACACATATTGAGAAACTACTATGTGCTGGGCACTAGGGTTACAAAGAAAGGCAAAAGGAAGTCTCTGTTCCCAAGCTCACATTCTAATGGGGAAGATAACCTGTAAATGAACATATAGAGGACAGCTAGGTGGCTCAGTGGATAGAGCACCAGCCCTCAGACACTTCTCAGTAGTGTGGCCTTGGGCAAGTCCCTTAACCCCCATTGCCTAGCCCTTCCTGTTCTTCTGCCACACAGCCAATGCATGGTATTGATTCCAAGACAGAGGCAAAAGTGCAAACAAGATATACACAGTATTAATTGCAGATGACTACAGAAGGCAGGCTCTGGCACTAAGGGCCCGGGAATGGCTTCTTGTAGAAGATGAGATTTTAGCTAGGACTTGAAGGAAGGCTGAGAAACCAAAAGGTGGAGGTGAGGAAAGAAAGTACTCCAGGCATGAGGAAAGACAGAATGGATTCGACAATAGAATTCATCGCTATTTGTTTACAATACACATACCAACATAAAGATTCAAAATGATCTAAATGAGAGACGGAAGCAGAATCTATTATGCTTCAGATGAACTAAAAAAAGCATTTTAGAGGCGGCTATAATAAATTTAGTCATGATAAAAATAAAAGGTAAGCAGGAAAACTACATTATATTTAAAGGTACCACACATTATGAGTCTATATCAATATTTAATATATGCATTCAATAGTTTAGTATCTAAAAATTTAAAGCAAAATTTAATGAAATTTTATGGAAAATAGAAATGCTATGAATGCGATTCTTCAATGTCCTTTTTTTTTTCCAGATTTAGATAAATGTAACAAAAAGATAAAGAATGAATAAGTCAAGGACCTGAATTGAACTCTTAAAAAGATTGAGATGATAACTGAATAAGAACAGAAGGAGGAGGGCAGCTCAGTGGATTGAGAGCCAGGCCTAGATACAAGAGGTCCTGGGTTCAAATCTAGCTGCAGACACGTTCCAGCTGTGTGACCCTGGGCAAGTCACTTGACCCCCTTTACCTAGCCCTTACCACTCTTCTGCCTTGGAACCAATACATAGTATTGATTCTAAGATGGGAAAAAAAAAAAGCTTATTTAGACAAAAAACTAATCTATTTTTCTTTGTTTTTTTAACCCTTATCTTCTGTCTTGGAGTCAATGCTGTGTATTGGCTCCAAGGCAGAATAGTGGTAAGGGCTAGGTAAAGGGGGTCAAGTGACTTGCCCAGGGTCACACAGCTAGGCAGTGTCTGAGGCTAGATTTGAACCTAGGACCTCCCGTCTCTAGGCCTGGCTCTCTATCCACTGAGCAACCCAGCTGCCCCCTAATCTACTTTTCTTAAGAGATAGAAAAAATAAAAAAATTATCAAAAAGGAAGAAAGTTCACAAGCATTGAAGAGGAAATAAATAAAACTATCAGAAATTATTTGACCTAGTTATCAATCAAGAAAAATAATAACAGAAGAAATCAATTAATACCTAAAAAGATATTAAATACTCACACAAGGGTGGTATCAGTTAGAGCTCATGAAGAAGAATCTTGTAAGCGGAGAGTAGTCTCTTCCAATAGGGTTTTCTAACCATGGCATTCAGAGCCATGTCATTAGCATAGACAGAGTAGATGACTATCCTTATAGCATGATGTTCACATGTGCTCTAAGTCCATCTTTCCCTCTCAAACCATTGACTATATCTCTTGGCTATTCAAGCTGTCTGAGATTCCTGCCTTTATGTTCTATGCTTAGAAACTTTCTGGAGATGTGTATTTTATTCTGCATTGTGAAGATAAAGGCAACATAACATAGTAGACAGATAGGTTGCCTCGTAGCTAAGATGACCTGTGTTCCAGTCTTGCCTCTGACCCATTCTAGATGTGTGACCCTGGGCAAGTCACTTAAACTCTCAGAGTCTGAGCTAATTCTCTAATTCTTCAAGTTGCAGACTTCTATTGGTAGAGGAAGTTTCTTGGGACAGGAATAGGGATTGAATTGGTGATTTTATTAGTTTAGGGAATTTCTAGGTAAAATTTTAGGCCCATTTCTTCTGCAAATTTATAATCCTGAAGAATTATCTAGTCAAACATGTAACCCACAGGGCTCACATACAGCCTACAACATTCCCAACTATAGTCTGAAATAGATTAAAATGTAATCGGAAAATACTTAACAAAATAAATAAAAATATAATAGTGTATCAATAATATTAACATATATGTTTCTCTAAGTCAGTATGTGACCCACAGGGATCTTTATGTAAGGATTAGTGGCATGTTTCTATTTGAGTTTGCCACCATTGGCCTACAAAGTTAAGTTATTTGCCTAGGATTACACAACGAGGACGGATTGGAGGCAGGTCGTGAAACCAGGGCTTTCTGATTCTAAGTCTGGCTCTACTTTCACTGAGCCTAGTTGCTTGTTTGGTTAGAGTATGACCATTTTAGCCTTTTAGCAAATTTGGAAGTTATAATGGTCAAAGAGAGAAACAATGAAATGTAAGAGTAAGCTACTTTCAGGTATAAATACATACTTCATGGGGGACCTGAGGCTTTGTGTAGCATAATGGAAACCCCAGCAGAAACATGGCCTTGAGCCTAGGGTACAGATTGCTTCCATACAATCCACTCCCCCATTTAAATAGGCTGAATAGTAAATTGGGAAATGTAGTGGATAGTCATCAAAAGTTAGGGTTCGGGCCTTACCAAGGGAATTCTGCTCTAAACAATGAACAACAATTATTCTATACATTTCCTACTCTCTGTCTGGGAAATGACAAACCTTGGAACTCAGATCCTGAGAGAACAGGATTGGAGAGGCTTCTGCCACTCCGAGGCGAAGGGTCTCTGAATTTGCTAGGAGAATGTGGAACATCAACGCCATACCTGTGCTGCAGTTTCTCCCTTGAAACTCCCTTAGTTTCTGGTGCCTCCTCACTCTGAAACACCCACGTGCCATGCCAGGCCTCTTTTCCAAATGGTCAGTTCTTCCTGGGGCCTCCGTTTTTTGAAGGGCTCAGACTGGCCAAACTTCATTTCTCCCCTGGCTTTACCCACGACTTTCTGTACTTTTTTACCATGCCTCTGGATGGTTACCTTTCTCCCTTCACCCTGCTGCCCTCCACATCCTTTTAGCCTTCCTTTGTGCCTTGTCTTCTTTGATTAGAATGTAAGCCTCTTGAGGGTAAGGACAGTCATTTTACTTCTTTTTGTATTTCCAGCCCTTGGTTCAGTTCCTTGTACACAAGAAATGCTCAGTAAATTCTTGTTGCCTTGCCTTGCCTTTGCCTCCTTCAGTAGTGACCTAGAAGTGGCCCCTTCTCCTCTAAACCTGTGTCAGTAGAGCACCTGTCAGATTGGAAAGGCTGACAATGGCCTGAATGTCTGCCATTTTCCATCCAGCCTAGCTAGGGTCAGACAGACTCAACACCTAGCTGACCTGGGAGAGTTGTGTGTGTGAATTTTTGAGCCACAACTCACTATGACCATTGGGTAAGGTGAGGAGGAGCTGTGTTTAGGGGCAGAAAAAGCATCTTCCAGATGAAACCACAGATCAGCCAAGCAGCCATCAAGCGGTTATTAGATACTTTCTATTTTCCAGAGCCCAGGCTCGTGGTCTGTGGGAGAATAATGTAGAAGACCTTCCTTGGTTACTTCACAGAGGAGAGGTCCCTGAAGGAATGGGGCAGAGTTTAACCAGAGGAAGGAGGGGGAGAGGGGTCTGGACTGGGGCTTGGATTGAAAGAATCTTCAGTGGAGGGGCCCTTAGTGAGAGACATGTGAGGGCAATGGGTACACTAAATGGGGGCAAGGATCTTTCTGAGTTGAAATAAGGAATAATGTTTGCCTGAGAGTGTGTTGATATGTTGCTGCTTTGATTTGGTCTTTGTGTATGCTAATGACCTGGATTCCTTAATTTCTATCTGCCAATTATAGGTACAGGAGAGAGGAAATAGGATGTATGTATATACATATATGGTGGTGGGGGGAGAGGGAGAGGGGAGAGAGAGAGAGACAAAGAGACAGAGGCAGAGAGAGATGTCGCAGACAGAAGAGGGGCAGAGACAGAGAAGGGAGAAAGAAAAAGAGAGAGGGGAGAGAGAGAATAAGAGAGATTGAGAGAGAGAAAGAGAGAGAGATTAAGAGAGAGAGAGATTAAGAGAGGAAGAGAGAGACAGAGAGATAAAGAGACAGAGAGAGACAGAAAGAGAGAGAAGTTTATAGAAAAAGAAAATATAGATGTCTTTATGGTTTGGCCAAAAGGCTAGTTGGATGGGAATGGGGGGGGGGGCAGGGTGATAGAATGATCTTCCAAACTGTTCCTTTATTTTCATATTGGTAGGTTCATTTGTGTATAATGAATTGGAATAAGTTGGGAAATATTGCTCCTTATTGCTTTTTGGGACCTAGAATCCCTGATTAAATCTGGGGAGAAGGAGCAGGTGGGGAGAGGGCAGGGAGGGTCATTCCCTCAGGCCTGAGCAGTCTGGGGGACAATATTTTCCTTCCTTTCCCTTCACCGGCATCAGCTCCCTCCCTGACACCCAAATCTAGCACAAGGTAATAGTTTTCGACGCCTTTCATTGAAATATAATAAAATATTTGCATGGAGTTATTAGATAAATAAGAGTTGACTGGAGGCAATGCTTATTTGGAAATGTGATATGAAAATTCATTTAAAATGAAAGAATGTGGAAGCTTAAGTTTATGGTAATGGATTGATTGCAGATAGTATCTAATAACTCCAAACAAATATATTTCAATCACAATATCCCATCAGGCTGGTCCTGGGCGGCGGGAGGCGAGCAGGCAGGGTGATTGTGTGCCCGACCTCTCCAGTAGGCCAGATTAGAATTCATTAATTGCTGATATTGTGGCATTACCTTTGTAATTAACAAACCCCTAATTTCCAGGGGGCTGGAGCTTGCTATTGTCTGAGATGAAGCCTGGGGAAGGGGGGGGGGGAGAGAGGGAGAACTTTCCTTTGTCTTCAGTGGTCCTTCTGAGCTGGGCTCCAAGAGAAAGTGGTGAAAGTGGGGGTCTTTAGGGGCCAGGGAGCTGACGGCGGGAGAAGCTGATTCAGCCCAGGGGCCTCACTCCTTTCTCGGAGACTCACTGTCTCCAGGAGGCCGAGAGAGCGGGTCAAAAGCTATTACAGCTCTCAGCTTTGGGAAGGGAGAAGAGAGAGGGTCAAAGGGGCTTCATGGTTGATGAGTCACTGATGCGCCCCTTCCCTCCCTTGATAAACTGCGAAATCCATTTGTCCTTGGTCCCAATGAACTCAACGAGCCAATTGCTGTCATTTCCAGGGTGACAGTCGAGGGGCTTCAGAGGGAGGACTGCAGCCTGTCGGAGGCCCCGTGTCGACCTCTGTGGATGGGGGTGACCCCTGGATGGGTGGGTTCGCTTGTTTTGTTCCTTGCTTTAGCTGTCTCTTTCCTTCTTAGGGAGAAAAATGGAAATAATTTATTTTGAAATGTGACATTTCCTAATCCGATGTCCCAGCCTGGCTGACAGCAGGATTAGTGTGTGCGGAGAAGCCGGCTGCTAGGCGCTATCTGGCCATATGGAGTCCCCTCCCATCAGGCTGTTGGAGCCAGCGCCAGAGAAGCCCCCTGTCCTCCCCTCCCCAGCTCCCCAGCCTGACCACCCCACCCAACGGGCTCCGGCACACTCCATAAGCAGCTGTCTTCCGTTTGCACCCTAGTTTGGCCCTTGCAGATAGAGAATGTTGCTTCTACAGCGGTTTAAAGCTGTTTCCTCAGGGTTCCTCCTCTAGGGAAAGAAGTCTGGCCTTCGAGCCAGAAGGCCCAGGTTCTAATCCCACCTCTGACACTGGGCGGCTTTGGGCAAAGCCCTTTAACCTCTCTGAAACTCGTCTTCTTGATCAAGTGACCAGGTTGGACTGAATGGCTCCCAAGGACCCCTCCAGGACTACAGCTGTTCTGGCTGTTTGACCCTGTGACTCATTCTCTTCATTGGGAAAAAAGGAGGGGGTTCGAGTTAAGTTTCGTCAACTTTGCAATTCTAAGAGAGTTGGACCCTTCTCTTTGCCGGGAGAGGGGAAATTGGGGTGCCTAAAGGACATCTCTTCCCTGATCAGCGATCCCTGGTTCTAGTTCCAGCAAAGCGGGGCTGTCCGGCCATCTAGCCAAGGCCCTCCAGGCAGGGTTTAATATCAGGCTCCTTCCCTTATTCCCCCAGCTCCGACCTCTACATTAGCATTCACAACCTTGGGCAGCAGCCACTTAGACCAGAGAGACAGCTCCTTGGAAACACAATTGAAATATTTTTATAAATGACCAGCAGAGTTTGAGTGACATGCCCTTCTTAAGCTAAATAAAATTAAACCTAAACCTTCTAAAAAATACATGAGCCAAACATCCTCTCTACATTTCATTATGCAAATGCAGCTGTCCATTGCTGTACAAATTAGCCCTCCTTTTGAAATTTGTCTTCCCTTCTCTTTTCTTTCTTCAGATTTTGCTGGAAACTGCTTTTGTGTTTGCAGGCCGACAGCTGGAGTCTGGGGGTGGGGCGGGGAGAGGACCAGCTCCTCTTGTTATTTTCTGCTCTCTTCCCCTTTCTCCCTCCAATGTCCCAGCTCTCTCTTGGAAGAAGGAAAAAGAGAAAGAAAATCAATGCGGATGACTCTCCTCCTTCTCTTCTCCTGCCAAACTGCTGCTGCTGGCTCTGACCAGGAGAGGTCAGCCTGGGGTTGGGAATGTTGGAATGGGGGCTTCTGAGACCTGGGGTAGGGGGAACCCCGGCGTTGGAGGGAGGAACTAGAAGATGTGAAATAAGCGCCATGGAGGTGGGGTGAACCCCGGGCTTCTCGTCCAAGAAGACCCAGGGGACAGCCTAGGGTGAGTCTACTCTGTGGACAGAACTGAAGAAGGAAAGGAAATTCAGGGCGTCATTTGGACGTGCCGCTGTCTACCGGGCTAAATATCCCCGTGCTGGTCTCTTTGTATGTACCCCCCACCCCCCCCCCCCGCCCCTTCCATCTGGTGTTGGCACAGGGATGCTGATGGATATTTTTAGAAGGTGGTGCTTGTCGTATGTGGAAGTGAGGCAGCTTCACCCCTAAGCCTAAGGCTGCATTCTAGAAACTTGTATGAAGCACTTGCTGGGTGCTTCGAATGATACACCAGGTGCTGGGACAGGCACAAAGTTAGGCTAAGGCACAGCCCCTGCCCTCGTGGAGTTTACATCCTAGTAACCAGTCCATAGACACAGGAGCTCGAATGTACCCTGTTACAAGATACATGTATCCGAGAGGTGCAAAGCAAAGGACAACGCCAGGACGCTCAGAGAAGGAGGCTTCGTGGAGGAGGTGGCATTTGAATTGGGCTTTAAAGGCCTTTTGGGGGGACTCAGTTTGTTCATGTATAACATGGGGTGGGTGGATGAACTGGTCTCCAAGAATCCTTCTAGCTCTGGAAATTCTCCGATTCCCTTAGTCTACCTTGGTCTAATGAGGTTAAGCGCTCTTAGAGAAGCACCCATCTTTCCCTGCCCTTGTTCTGTGCTAACTACTGACCAGGTGACAACTGGTTTCCCTCTCTGAGGGTCTCAGTGAAAGTGAGTCACGTTGAATAGAGTTGAATTGAGTTAGTATTGTTGGCAGGGAATCTGGTTGTCCTTCAGTTCCAGTGGCTAATAGCTAACACTGGAGAGAGAAGGTGATAAAGAAAAGAACAAGGTTTCATGGGAACTTTGGGGGCTCAGATCTTTGTGTACATTCTTTGAAAGGATGGAAGCCTCTCTCTCTCTCTCTCTCTCTCTCTCTCTCTCTCTCTCTCTCTCTCTCTCTCTCTCTCTCTCTCTCTCTTAAACCCTTACCTTCTGTCTTGGAATCAATACTGTGTATTGGTTCTAAAGCAGAAGAGCAGTAAGGGCTAGGCAATGGGGGTGAAGTGACTTGCCCAGGGTCACACAGCTGAGACGTGCCTGAGGCCAGATTTGAATCTAGGACCTCCCGTCTCTGGGCTCCCAATCCACTGAGTCACCTAGTTGTTCCCAGAGGAGAAACTTCTTGATGTTGGAGATTGCCTCTCTATGGATTCTTTGAAATCTTTGAGTAAGGGGGAGACTGGATAATGCAGTGACTGCAAGGGGGTCGGTGGCATCTGTTTAAAAACCCAACAGTGAATTAAATCCCAAGGAATTCAAACCCAGGAAGAACCAAAGCCCAAGGTAAGAGTTCTGGCATAGACACCATTATGAGGTAAGGACAATAAAGGGTGAGCCAAGGTTAGTATGGTGTCTGGCTCATAATTAAGTCAGGATTAGCATCTTCGAGGTCAGTAGATCCAGACCCAAGGGTTAGGTCACGTCTGGTTGGTCAGAAGATCTAATTCATTTAGAAATTAGGAAGTTTCATGCCAGCCAGTGGTATTACTGACCAGGAACCCCTTTATCACTCTGCTTTCTTATACATAAATATATGGGGTGGGTACAGGATAAACCTAAATATAATGCAGTGAGAATACTTCTTTCTTTTTTTCACCTGCCCTCAAGAAGCTCACCTTCTAAGAGGAGTGACAACGTGGAAATAACTGGGTAATACAATATAGAGTAGATAGAAGATGATGTGGGAGAGAAAGGGACTAGTAGTCGGGGACCAGGAAAGCATCTTGCAGGGGATGGGATTTGAGCTGAGCCTTGAAGGAAGTCAGGGAAACTAAGATCCTAAGGTGAGGGGTCAGAGTATTTCAGGTCATGAAAAAAGCATGGAAATTGGAGATGTAGTATCATGTTTTAGGAAATGCAAGCAGATCAGTCTGCTGTGCTTAGAGTGGACTAGAATATAAGATTAGAAAGAACTGTTCAAAACTGCTATACATCTATCTATCTGTCTCCCTATGCTCACCTCGGCTGGAAAAATTACTTACTGTGATTTTTTTCCCCTTTGAGTTCTTGCTCTGGCCTCAAGGTTTTGGGACGTGGAAGAAGAGACTTGAGGGAGCTTACACTGGATTGCCTTAATTTTCTACAATAAAGTTGTAGGTGCAAGTCTTTGATAAAAGAGTCAGCTTGAGTAGAGATGGTAGCTTGAGGAAAGAGTGTAATGCATTTTCTAGATCTTTGAGGAGGAGGTGTGTTAGAGGAGCTGGGCTACATTTCATCTTGCTACTTTGCCATCTTGGTACCATCCATGCAGACTTTTCTTGAAGATTAAAAAACATATTTTATTGCTATCTTCTGTTTTTACAATGCCTGAATTTTTTTCCCCATTTGCCTCCATTCCCACTTCCCAGAAATCCATTCCTTTAAGGAAGTTTTTTTTAAAATTAAAGTAATAAAAGGAAGAAGAGAAAAAAATGATCAAAATCAATGCGTGATGTGACTTGATATGCAATTTTCCTCATCTGTGGGCCATCCATGCCTCCACCTCTGGAAAGAAGAGGAGAGAGGCACTTTCTATTATGTCTTCTTTGAAGCCAAGCTTTATCATTTCATTTGATAATTTTGAGTATTCATTTTTTTGGTTTTGTGATGTTATTCTTTCTGATTACATTATTGTGGTTATTGTATATATAGTTTTTCTGGCTCTTTGTACTTCATTTTGCATCTATTCATTTATTCTTTCTGTTTTATCATTGCTTACAGTACAGAAACATTTTGTTTGGCCATTCTTGAATCCATAGATGCCACCTCTTTTGGTGCAGATGAAGCCCTTTTTTGGGGCAGTGGGGAGGGGGGTTAGTGACCTCGTAGTAGAATCTTTGAGTAAAAGAGTATTGGCATTTTAGTCACTTTATTTGCAAAATTCCAAGTTACTTTCCAAAATAGTTGTACTAATTCATAGTTCCACCAATATCACATCATTATGCTTGTCTTTTCGCAGCCCCTCTAACAGTGACTGTTCTCATTTTTGTCATCTTTGTTGGCTGTGACACGGAACTTCAGGGTTGTTTTGATTTTCATCTTCCTCATAAGTGATTCGGAGAACTCTTTCATATGGTTTTTAATAGTTTGCAATTCTTTAGAAAACTGTTTGTTCATATCCTTTGACCACTTGTCTAGAGGGGAATGGCTTTATATATTTGTTAGTTGTCTCTATATCTAAGATTCCAAACTCTTATCAAGGATAGTTGATACAAAGATCTTCCCCCAGTTGACTGCTCCCCTTCTTATCCTAGATACATCTTAATTTTGCTTGTGTAAGCTTGAAGACTTTTAATGAGGGGCAAACGCTACATTTGGAGGAAGCATAGTCCTCTTTTTCATAGCTCTAAGTGTAGGAAAATTTTCCTTAACATATACATGAATATGTGTATGTGGGGGGGGGGAGAGAAAGAGAGAGAGAGAGAGACAGAGAGAGAGACAGAGAGAGAGACAGAGAGAGACTGAGAGAGAGGGAGAGAGAGAGAGAGAGAGAGAGAGAGAGGGAGGGAGGGAGGGAGAGAGAGAGAGAGAGACAGAGAGGGAGGGAGGGAGAGAGAGAGACAGAGAGAGACAGAGACAGAGAGAGAGAGACAGAGAGAGAGGGAGGGAGGGAGGGAGAGAGACAGAGAGAGAGACAGAGAGAGACTGAGACAGAGAGGGAGAGAGAGAGAGACAGAGAGAGAGAGAGAGAGGGAGGGAGGGAGGGAGAGAGAGAGACAGAGAGGGAGGGAGGGAGAGAGAGAGACAGAGAGAGAGACAGAGAGACAGAGACAGAGACAGAGAGAGACAGAGACAGAGAGAGAGGGAGGGAGGGAGGGAGAGAGAGAGAGAGAGAGAGAGAGAGAGAGAGAGAGAGAGAGAGAGAGACAGAGAGAGAGAGAGAGAGACAGAGAGGGAGGGAGGGAGAGAGCACATTTGTATATATGTATATACACATGCATGGACACACACAGAGGTACCCCTTCCACATCCTTAGGGTTAGGGGTGTGTCACTCTATGAATCCTTGTAAAACTGTTTGGCCATCCCTTTTGTACCAGAGAAGACATCTGAAGCGTTTCTTATCTTTTATGAGGCGTTTACAATAAAAGAAATTGTGTAGATTTATGGTATTAAAAGATAAATATATTGATATTTCATATGACTATATATACATTTTATGCATTTCTGAGTTTCTAAACTTTTTCTGCATCATGTGCTGGCTCTCACATGTCATCTATGGCTTCTGCAAAACTCAAAAATTCCCATTTAATTCCTTATGCCAACCCATGATGAATTGAAATTGCACACACAAATATACAGAGTTACTGTCAGAAAATAATGCAAACCCTAAAGTGTATCAGTATTATTGTTCAGAAATAGTCACAAATAACATTTGAATAGGTTTGCAAAGCATTTTCATATACATGTTATATTATTTCACTCAAACCTCCGTGAAAGTAGAAAGTACTACTATTATTATCCCCATTTTACAGAAGTGGAAACTTAGACTCAAGAGACTGAGACAGCTCAGAGAGACTCACACAGCTACTAGAGTGTCAGGGATTTATTTGACTTGAATTGAGTCTGACCTGTCAGCAAATCCAGCTCCGTATTCACTATACCTCACTAAAAAAATGGATTTGCTGTCAGGTTATTGTAGTCTTTCTCTACCAAACTGTGTGGTCTTGGATTAGCTACTTCCCTTCTCTAGACCTGAGTTTCTCCATAAAATGAGATTAGACTACATGGTCTCTAAGGGCCCTTCCAATGCTAATGTTCTATGACAAATGCCTTTATATGGTTAAGCAAGGAATTGCTTTTTAAATAATAACTCATAGAGTCTTAAGCTCCTGAACAACTCCCCAGTCAACACTGTTGGTACTGTACCCCATTTGGGAAGGCAGGAAAAGCATAGTGTTGAGCCCACTGGGCCCTTCCTAACCTCCTTTTCTTTTTCTGTTGTCTGCATTTAAAGACTTACAGATCCCTGAGTGTGAGATGGTATTCCAGAGGTATCGGGATATGGGTCTAAGCCCCAGAATCCGATCCTTTAGGGTATGACTTCCCATACCCCTCTCTGAGTTCTACCACTGTCCTCCTTCCCTTCAGGGCCCCCAGAATCCATATCCCAGGTTCTTCTGGCCATCATTCCCCCTCCCAGGATGCCTCCCCTTCCTCTACAAACTTCCTGAGCACCTGAATCACATGGTTCACTATGATTGGCATAACTGACTGTATCCATAAGCGAGGCTGGCTGGGTGACCCTGGGTAAGTCACTTCACATCTTGGTCTCTGGCACATAAATGCTTGCTCGCTGGCTCAGTGCTCTGGGCAGCCCTGTAAGATGATAAATTGCAGAGAGTTGCTTCATTGGTAGAGGGAGTTTCCTCATCTGGGACTTCCCTGTGCCAATGAAATCACAGGTCATGTTCCCTGTCCTCAGGCCCAGAGGAATAAGAGGCAGAGGAAAGGGGAGCTGTGTTCCCCTTTTGTTCAGGGGCTGGTAGGTGGCAGAGTTTCTGGTTTGGGAGCTTCTGTACCCAGGGAAACAGGCAGAGCTGCTTCTCACTCATGTGGTTGCCAGGAGCAGGTTGCCATGCCATCCAGCTGTGTGGATTTGCAGCCCATCACCCAGGCAGGAGCTGGGGAGCCTTGCTCACCCTCCCTTTCATGGGACTCTAATTGGAAGCCAGGGTGGTAGCAGCCTTGGGGGCTGATGGCTGGATGGGGAAGGGTGTGTCCCCTTCTGTTCCTGCAGGATTTGGGGCAGTGAGGAGAGGCAGGGAGTGGCCCTCTCTCCTATTTTGCATACACTGTCTGCATTTGACTTTCATGCCATTGTCATGCTAAAAAGCAGAGAAATTCTTAGATTTTGTTCATTTCCTTACAAATATGTTTAATTACAAGGCAAAAAAAAAGGCAGTTTAAGATGATCTAGTCCAACCTGTTTTATTTTACATATGAGGAAATGGAAGCATGGAAAGGTGAGATTATTTCCCCAAAGTCATACACAGTTAGAGAGTGACAAAGCCAGGGCTCACATCTCCTTAGTTATGGGGAAATGCTCTTTCCATTAATGGTTTTTTTTTTAAATCTTTTTTTGAGTCATAGACCCAGATCTTCTCCAAGACAAACCATTTTGGGGGCAGCTGGGGGGCTCAGTGGATTGAGAGCCAGGCCTAGAGATGGGAGGTCCTGGGTGACCCTGGGCAAGTCACTTAACCCCCTTTGCCTAGCCCTTACCACTCTTCTGCCTTGGAACCAATACACAGTACTGACTCCAAGACGGAAGGTAAGGGTTTAAAAAAAATCATTTAAGTGTACAAAATAACATTCATTGGGTCACAGAGGAAACCAATTTTATTGCAATAAAATTATTTTTAGAAATGCAACAACTCCACAGACCCTGGTTAAGAATCCCTGCATCATACCATTTGACTCTCAAGTCCCCATTACTTCACACCAGCTTCTATTAGGTCAAGTTGGGCCACATTAGGAAAAAAATAAACAAACCTGACTGTTTTCTGTCTTGGGATGCCAGATCTTCTTTGAAATGAACTTCATTTCCCCCTATTTTTTGGGGGGCATTTCTAACCTTGGGTTATGGAACTTTCAGGGCTTGGGGGTGAGTGAGGAGAAAAAGCCTGTCAATGTGGAAATCTAGAAACCCCCAGTTTATTTAGTGGGAGGTAGAAACCCCAGGTTTTGACCCACTTCACCTGACAAATGACATCCACTTCAGGTGGGAGGTAGACCCCATAGGAAGTCAAGTAGCTCTTTTGTCTCCAGAAGCCTTTCCCAGTATATCACACCCTCCTTTGGAGGATCAAACTCTGGACCTTGGGCTTGTGAGACTGACATGCTACCTACTGCCCCAAAGCTGAAGTGGATGTCTATTATCTGAGGAAGTGGGACCTTCCCTCAGGGGGAAACCTCTCCTGTGACAAGGTCAAAACCTGCGGTTTCTAACTCCCACTAAATAAACTGGGGACTTCTAGATTTCCACGTTGACAAGCCCTTTCCCAAGTATCTATGGAGCCTGAGCCAGAACTTTGCTGGAAACAGAATGTCCTTGTCTGAAGATTCTATTTGAAAGGTAGCACTTGTGGCTTGTAATTGGCCATGGGTTAGTCACAGTTTCCAGCCCATTAATTGTTGTTGCTGTTCAGTCATGTGCATCTCTTTGTGACTCCATTTGGGGTTTTCTTGGCAGAGAGACTGGAGGGGTTTGCCATTTTCTTCTCCGGTTCATTTTACAAATGAGGAAACTGAGACAAACAAGGGCAAATGACTTGCCCAGGATCACACAGGAAGACTGTTAGAGCTGAGCAATTGATGAGGACCAAAGCAAGACATCTGAGTCCAGGTGTGAGGGCCAGAAAAAGGAATTCAATCCACTATTTATTTATTAGGTGATCCCTAAAAGGCACTGTGTTGATCATCAGGAAAACAAAGACAAAAGGAAAGAAATAGCTTTTGCCTTATGGGAATTACTTCCAGATATAACATGCACACAGAAAAAAAAAATACAAGGTAAATTGAGGAGAAAGATCTCCCCTCTATTAACTGAAATGACCAGGGGAGGCTTCATAGAGGAGGTGACACCTGAACTGAGCCTTGAAGGCAGATGAAAGTTTTGGGAGTCAGAGATGCAGAGGAAATAGATTCTAGGCATGAGGAATAGTTGGTGGGAAAGCACAAGTCGAGAGATGGAGTTTTGAATCCTGGAGATATCTAGTAAGCCAGCTTGGATGGATTATAAAGTGCATTAAGGAGAATAATGTGAAATGAGGCTAGAAAGGTAAGTTAGAGCCAGATTGTGGATGGACTTAAATGCCAAGCTGAAGAGTTTTTATTTTATCCTAGCAACAACAGTCAGTCCATTGAACGTTTGTGAGAAAGAGACTGACATGATCAGACCTGTGCCCTAGGAAGATTATTCTGGCAGCTCTGAGGAGGATGGATTGGAGAGGAGAGACTAGAAGGAAAGACCCATTAGGAAGCTATTACTTTGCACCACTAGTAAAGATGGCTATGTGAAAGGTTACAGCTGAGCCCAGCTTCCCTAAGAAACTCTCCAGCAAAGATGAAAAAGAGTATGGGATGAAGTGATGATCAGTAAGACAAAAGGGAAACACCAGAAAGCTTCTCCATCTAGTCCATCTAGTCCAAGATTGCACAAGAAGATTGTCAGAAAGCTCAAGGACATTCTAAGTGGGAGAAAACCAGGGGCTCCTGTAGCCAGCAACATCTTAGATCTGCACAGGTTGCTGCCCAAAGAGATGGGTAAAGGGGCCTGGAACAGTGACTACATACCTGGGGGCTCTCCAAGAAGTTGAATCCAGCCCAGTCTCTTCTATCACAACAGGACAAAGCCAGCTCCTGGAAGGTCTCTGTGGCAGGTTGTTGTGTAAGGTGAGAGAGAGATTAGACAGACCCAAGGAGTTCACATGGGGTTGAGGGCAGCCGTCTGTGTGGGCTGAAATCATCACAATCTTCAGTCTTTGGTCAGGCACTGTCAGGACCACAGGGGGAACAAAGCCAACTTCTGACTGGTGATTTCATCAATCTCTTCCTTCATCCGGGAGAAGAAGCTATCACTATAGTATAGACAAGAGGCAATGAAAGCCTGATCAAAGATGGTGGTTGTGTGAGTGGAAAGAAGGGGACTGATATGAAAGGGGGTGTGGAAGGAGAATCTATATATAAGGCTTGGCAATTAACTGAATAAATGAATGGGATGGAGAGAAGAGGGAAGACTTACAGCTGACAAAGTCTGCAAAAACCAATAACCGAGAGGAATTGGTACCTCCAATAGAAGTAAGAAGTTTGGAGTGTCATATTTTTTGGGGTAGGGAGGAAGAGAAGTTCAGTTTTGGCCAGGTTGAGTTTGAGATGCTGATGGGAAATCTTGGTGGAAATATCAGGCATCTGCTGATGTGATTCACAGCTCCAAAACTCCACCACACCACTCAAATAATCTTCCTAAAGTACGGATTTGACCATTTTATTCCCTGGCTCAAGAATTTTTAGTGGGTCACTCTTGCCTCTAGGATAAAACATCAAACTATTCTGTTTGATATTTGAAGCCCTTCACAATTGACTTCCAACCTACCTTTACATAATAATTTCACATTAGGATGCTTTATGCATTCTGCCTTTTAGCCAAACTATGTACTTGCTGTTTGCTGAAATTCACATTGCATTTCCTGCTCCTGTGTCTTTGCATAGGCTGCCCCCATGCCTGGAATAAACTCCCTCTTCATTTCTACATCTTAGCCTTTCTTGCTGCAAGACCCAGCTCACTTGCTAAGTTGTACAGGAACTCTTTCTTTATTTGCCCTCGTTGTTTTTTATTTTTTAACTAGACTTTTTTTTCAATCCAAAAAAACTACCTTCTTTACTACCTTACCTTTCTTCACCCCCAAGTGAGAAGTAAAGAAAAACAAGATGCTTGTTACAAACATGTACAGTCAAATAAAACAGATTTCTACATTGGCCATGTCCAAAAGAATATGCACACACACATATGTATACAGAAGCCACATACAGTATATTTCATCACTGATCTTCTGGAATCATTTGGTTGATCATTACAGAGATTAGGGTTCCCAAGTCTTTCAAAGTGTTCTGCCTTTATAATATCATTATTGTATATAAATTGTTCAAATACTGTTCACTTTGCATCAGATCAAAGAAATCTTCTAAAGATTCTCAGAAACTATCTCCTTCATTATTTTTTGAAGTCTCAACTATAATCATTTCTTTTTCCTGGAAACCTTTCCATCCCTTCTTACTTCTGGTGGCTTTCCTCTGTTAATTATACTATTTATCCAGTATATAGCTTACTTTTCATATATTAGTTTTCATGGTTTCTCTGCCACTAGATTGTAAGTTCCTTGAGGGCAGAAACTATCTTTTCCCTCTTTGCATTCCCAGAATTTAGCACAGTGTCAGACTTAAATGAATGTATTGATTGAGTCATCATTTCTTATAGCACATTAATATTCAATTACATTATATATCACATATTATATATCATAACTTGTCCAGTCATTCCCCAATTGATGGGCATTTCCTTAGGCACCCATTCTTTGACCCACAGAAAAGAACTATAAGCATTTTTGTGCATCCTTGGTTAGAGTTTGTTTTGCATATGACTAATCCGTCTTCATCTATTCATTTATTTCTCTCTCTTTTTCTCTTTCTCTTCTAGTTCTCTGTTGAGTGAAATGTATTTCTGAACCAAACTCTGTGCATTTGTTCCCCCCCCCCTTGCCCAGTTCAGAGGAGAGTGAGGTTCAAGTGTCAGCTGCTCCTATTCTGATTATGTGAGATAATTGACCCTGGACAGAAAGAACAAAGAGTGGTAGGGTTAGAAGCCAGATTGCAAAAGTTAAAGTAAATAGGTTATGAGTAATTGGAAGCAACAAGTAGAGTTTGTCTATGAAAAGGAAAACCAATTAAACATTTTTGAAGGATGAGATAGACCTGAGCATGCTTGCAGGAATCAGGGGGAGGGAGTGGGGAGAGACAGAGATAGAGGCACAGAGACAGAGATACCCCAAAATAGAGAACAACAGAGAGAGACAGAAATACAGAGACAAAAAAAGAGTCAGAGACAGAGAAGAAGGAGGCAGATGGGGGTAGGATATGGATGATGAACTTGCAAAGAATGCCAAGAAGGAGCAGCCAGAGAGGGGGTAGAAAAATGATGAGACAGTATTACTGTGAAATGGACATTTCATGGAGAGAGTCAGTAAACAAGTATTTGTTAAACTCCTACCTATGTGCCTGGCACTGTGCTAATCCCTGGGGATATTAAGAAAGATAAAAGGCACTTCCTATTCTCAAAGAGCTTCCAGTCTAATGGGGAAACCTCCAGGAAGAGAAGGTGGTCAACAGAATTAAAATTTATCTGATAGATCAGAACAGTTGAAGACAGTGAGGTATAGTTGTACTGGCAGTGTGAGGGTGGAGGAGATTTGGAGGGACATTCTGTCAGGGATATGAGAGGCGATCATGGAATAATCACAGTAGTGAGTAGATTCATTGGCATGATTGTGTGACTATCCTGGAAAAAGGAGCAGAGAAATTTTGAATTGGAATAGGAGAGGAGATTCAGGGTTGAAAAGAAAGAAGGATGATGGGACAAATGATTCAAGAATAAAGTGGTTAACTTTAGGTTCAAGATTGTGAAGGAAGGAAAATGAGCAAGAGGAGGGGTGATGGTTTGGGAGGACAGGAAAAGATGCTGTGAAATGGAAGAATGGATTTTAGGAGGAGTATGTATGGTAGAGGGAGACATAGAAGAGCAATAGGTTGTGATCAGGCTGTTGAAGTCAAGACTTGAGGATCAAAGGGGCAGCTAGGTAGTACAGTAGATAGAGAGCCAGGTCTGGAGTTAGGAGGATTTAAACCTACAAGCTTCAGAATGGGCTGGTTAAATGTATAATAATTGGCTTTCCAGGGAGAAAATGTAGGCAGGACACCTTTAAGTTTAACCTGCATCATTAATACTGTCTTCATCATTTTCTTAAGTCTAGATGGCCAACAAAACAATAAGCCAGACTCTGATTTTGTAGTATTTGCTGATTTCTGCAGTATAATTGCTCATACTGGAAGTTTAATAGTCAGCACTTCCAAGCTAATTTGAGCTGGCTCCAGCATGCCCCTGGCTGGAAAGGACCTATCAACTGAGGGGAGATAGGAGGATATTGCAGATAGAAGGCTGGACAGAGGCAGAAAGACTTGGGCTCATATCCTGCTTATGAATGAGTGCTCAGCACTAATAGTGTGCCCTGAACTGTGCTGTGTTGGACATCTAAGATGGAGGGAAGCAGCCCTTAAAAGAAGAACAACTGACAAGCTAGAGAGAGTTCAGAGGAGGACAACCAGGATGGTGAAAGGCCTCAAGATCATGCCATATAAGGATCAGATAATAGAAATGGGGATGTTTAGAAAAGAGAAGACTAAAATGGGAGGGGACATGACTTCTGTCTCCAAGTATTTGAAGGGCTGTCATGTGGAAGAAGTATTAAAATTGTTCTTCTTGGCGCCTTGAGGGCAGAACTAGGACTAATGGGGGGAAGTTGCAGAATGGCAAATTTTGACTGGAAGTAAAGAAAAAACCTTCTGAACAATTAGAGATGTCCAAAAGTAGAATTTTCTGCCTTTGGTGGTAATGAGTTCTCAGTCACTGGAGGTGTTTAATTGGTATCTGAATGACCATTTGTTGGGGAATGTTGTAGAAGGAATCCAACTAATTGGGACCAATGGAAAGGGTCTGTGGATAGAGTGCATAAACTACATCTTTATTTCAGTATACTTTGTAAACCTACATATTTTATTTTATACATTTGAAAACATTATCCTGAGAAGGGGTCCATAAGTTTCACCAGGCTGCTCGAGGAGCTATTGAAAAGGCTAAGAACCCCTGCTAAAAAACCAAAACCAAAATCAAGAGGCCTCACTTTATATAGGGGTCTGATGAGATCATTTAGTCAATCAACAAGATTTTGTTTATTAGGGACCTAATATGTACTAGGCATGAGGATTCAAAGGCAAAAGGGAAAAGAGTTCCTGCTGTCAGGGAACTTACAATAAAGCTGAGGGAGGTGATGTATATACAGGGAAACTTGAGTTACATTGCCGTCTCAGAAAATGTATTAGCTGCCTTATCTTAAGTTTATAAAGAGAATATACCTGAAATAGACAAAAATGGATTTGCGACAAAGGCACTGGTAGATGGAGGAATTAGCAAAGGTTTCATGTAGATGAGATGAGGTGAGCCTCCAAGGAGATGAGGGAGTCTGAGAGAAGGAAGTGGGGAGGGAGTAAGCTCTAGCCACAGAGGGTGGAGATAGAATTCCAGACACACAGAGAGAAGATACAGATAGAGATAGGTAGGTAGATATAGATTTACATAGATGGTTAGATGGTTAGTGATAGATGGACAGAAAGACAGAAATGGGTAGATAGGAATAACTATAGATGGGTAGATAGTTAAATATTTAGCTATAATAGGTAGGTAGATGTGAGTGTAGGTAGATAGGTATATAGATATAGGTATATAGATAGAAATATAAGGATAGATACCTATAGCTAGAGGTCGATGGATATATAGATTCAGGTAAACAGGTAGGAAGATATCTATCTATCTATATCTATATCTACATATAGATATAGATAGATAGATAGATAAAGAGATGGAGATAGATATAGCCAAAGCCCCAGGTAGGTAGATTGATATAAATTTAGATTAATAAATAGATAGATGGGTAGATAGAGATATAAATTGGTAAATAGTGATATAGATAGCTATAACAATAGGTAGGTAGGTAAGTAGATAGTTGGGTATGTAGCTAGGTATAGACAATAGAGATAAAGATATAAAGAGAGAAATAGAGATAGGCAAATAGATAGAGATAAGTACCTATAGGTAGATAGATATAGATTTAGATAAAATATAGATAGAGAGATGGTGATAGTTATTGCTATAGATATAGGTAGGTAGATAGATAGATATAAATTTTGAGTAATAGATATATAGATAGCTGGATAGATAGAGATATAAATTGGTAAATAGTGATATAACTAGCTATAATTATAGGTAGGTAAGTAGACAGATGGGGATGTAGGTAGATAGATATAGAGAAAGAGATGTTGATATAGAGAAAGATAGAGATCAGTAGATAGAGATAAATACCTATAACTATAGGTAGATAGATACAGATTTAGATAAACATGGCATGTAGATAGATGGGTAGGTAGATATAGATAGATACATAGAGACAAAGAGGTAGATAGTTATAGCTCTAGCTAGGTAGGTAGATAAATAGATGAATAAATGGATAAAGCATTAATTAAGCACTTGCTCTATATGCCAAGCACTAGCAATACAAATAAGAAGCAGACAAGAAAACAACACTTTCTTCCTTTCAAGCAGCTTGTATTCTAATAGTGGAAGTAACATGAAGGAGAACTGGAAGGTTTTGGGGGCAGACAAAGAGAGAGAAGGAAGAATACAGAGAGTGAATTGAGTTGGGGGTGCTGGGGTCCCCCAGGAAATGGCTTTCATGGCCAGGGCATGTACCAAATAGGAGAGTGGACCACTTAGGCAAGGCTGCAAAGTGTGAAGGGGAATAATATGCCATGTGCTGTGAAGCTGGCAAGGTAATTTGGGATCAGGCTGTAAAGAGCTTTGAATGTCAGGAATTTATATTTGATTCTGGAAGTAATAGGGAGCTACTGGAATTTATTGAGTAGGAGGATGACATGGTCAGATTTAGAGAAAAAAAAAACAGTTTGTCAACAGTGTGAAGGATGGATTAGAGAGTAAATATACTCGGATCAAGGACACTATTTAGGAGGTGGTCACAGTAATCTGAGGGAAAGATGATGAGGACCTGAACTGGAGTGGAAGTTGTGTGAGTAGAGAGAAAAGAACCTATATGAGAGAGGTTGTGGAGGTAAAAAAATAGGATAATATTTCCTCCTATTTGACTTCTGACATTCTTTTCAACTCTGACAGCCTTTGAATTTCTATTCTCTACTGGCTCTTACCATTGAGTTGAGGATATGAGTAATAATAGTGAATAACTAGATAATGGATAAGAAAGTGCTTTAAGCTCTTCATGCTCTAGGTAACTCTCCAACACTAAAGATGGAGAGAAGGTGCCAGGTTTGCATTTGTAGAGAACACTCCTCACTAGCAGTTCTCTATGCCAATGAAATTGTAAACTGGTTTGAAAAATGTAGTTAAACACCAAACTGTGTGGAATAATCTACAAATGCTGTAGTCAAGGCAGAGCGGCAGGGCACTTCTAGTGGCTAGAATGCTAGGCTTAGAGTCAGGAACACTGAATTCCAATCCAAAATGTCTTTGTCTCTCACAAGCTACTTGGGCAAGTCACTCAATTTCTCTGAACACTAGTTTCCTCCCTCATCTGTAAAATCTGCTTCCTAGGGTTATTGTGAAGATCAGATTATATACATATATATATTTTACATATAATTATATATGTGTATGTATGTATATAGATAGATATACAATCTCATTTATACACACACAACACAGCATCTAGGTGGTATAGTGGATAGAGCACCAGGAAGACTCATCCTTTTTAGTTCAAATCTGGCCTCAGACACTTAGTAACTGTGTGATGTTGGGCAAGTCACTTAACTCTGTTTACCTCAGTTTTCTCATCTGTAAAATGAGCTAGAGAAGGAAATGGCAAACCATTGTAGTATCTTGGCCAAGAAAACCCTATTTGAAGTCGGACATGACTGAAAAATGACTAACAATGCACACACACACACACACATATATAATGCTTTGCAAACCACAAATTATTATATAAATGTTAGCTATTATTGTCAGTGCAGAAGAGTGGGATATCTATAGTGGTTGCTCTAACTTGGGAAGACTTCATTAGGAAGTGGGCTGGATATTTGACCTTGAAGAATAGCTAGGGTTTAAACCGGCAGAAAATAGAAGAAAGAAGGGAAAGCATTCCAGGTAGTGGTAGGGAATGGCGTGGCCAACAAGACCAAAGATAAGGGAACAAACATAAAAACAGAGTGGATTTGTGGGATGGTGAGAATATATTCCTGAAAGTAGTTGAGGTTTTCACAGGGGATGGTGGAAGGAAAAATGAGCAACAAGCACCACTCACATGTACATAGTTACTGTAAAGTCTGTGAAGCATTTTATATAGATTATCCTACTTCATCCTCACAACCACTTTGGTTGGTTGGTGCTTTTGTTATGCCCATTTAACAGAAATCTGAAACTGAAGCTGATCCAGGGTCACATGGCTAGCAAGTGTTAGAGGCAGGGTGAGAATTCTGTCCTTCCTGACCCAGTTGCCTAGTTCTATACGTCTCTAGGCTGTGTGGCAGGGAATCCCCTGACTATAGAGGGTCTCAAACGTTAGATAGAGGAGTTAGGAATTATCCAGTGAGCAGTCGGGGAGTCATTGGATTTTTTTTTTTAAGAAAGGGAGAAGAGGAAAAAAAAATCTGTGCTTGAAGAGGATGAATTTGGCCACAGAGTATGGGAAGGACAGAGCCTGAGGGTGGGACAACCAGCTAAGAAACTATAGCACTAGCCCAGGCTTCTGGTGATGAGAACCTTATCTAAGGAGATCCGTCATCGCCATAAAGAGGAAGAGAAGGTTATGAGCGCTATTTCTAAGAAAGGGAAGTGGATTTGAGGACAGGTGACAAGTAGAAAGCAAAGGTTCCTCTGGGGTTGGAGCCCAGGGCATGGGAGAAGGGTGGTAGTATTCCAAGAAATTACTGACCAAACATTTATCAACTATTACTGTACTGTATGAGTGGGTTATCATGCATGGTGATTGGGAGACAAAGATAAAAATGTCACAGCGCTATCCCCAAGGAACTTCTATTCCATCGAGTCAAAATACATATAAATACATGATAAATGGAAGGAACAGATCTAGCCCTACCAACTGAAGTGTGTGGGGAAAGCGATCGAGAAAAGGCTTCTTCAGGAGGGGTCATGTGAATATAGTCTTGAAGGAAGTTGTCTTTTTTTTCTCCACCTTTACTTTCTGTCCTAGGATTAATTCTAAGACAAGATCAGCAAGAGCTGGGCAATCAGGGTTAAGTGACTTGCCCAGGTCATAGAGCTAGAAAGTGGCTGAGGCCAAATTTGAGCCCAGATCCTCCTGACTACAGGCCTGGCACTCTACCTGCTGTGCCACTTAGTTGCCCCTTCTATTTTCCTTCTAATCTTGGCTGCATTGGTTTTGTATGTGCAAAAAAATTTTTTTTTTACTTTTACTTTCTGTCTTAGTAACAACTCTAAGACAAAAGGGCAAGGGCTAGGTAAGTGGAATTAAAAGACTTGGTCAGGATCACATAGCTAGAAAGTGTCAGAGATCAGACTGGAACCCAGGACCTTCTGATTCCAGACCTGGCGCTCTCTCCACTGAGCCACCTCAATGCTCCTGGCAGGTAAGTCTAATGAGGCAGACGTGAGGAAGGACAGCTTGTATGAAGTAACAACAGCAAATAGACAAGTTTAACTAAAAGATGGAGTTTGTAAGGGAAGAAGTAAGAAATAAGCAAGTTGGGGGTGATGTATTAAGCTTAGTTTTTTTTAAAAACCCTTATTTTTTGTCTTAGAATCAATACTAAGTATCACTTCCAAGGCAGAAGAGCAGTAAGGGCTAGGTGATGGGGGTTAAGTGACTTGTCCAGGGTCACACAGCTAGGAAGTGTCTGAGGCCAAACTTGAACCCAGGACCTTCCGCCTTTAAGCCTAGTTTTTGACACATTGCATTTGAAGTGACATGAGCACTTCCACATGGACGTGTTCTCCAGGTAGTTAGAAACAGGGGCCTGGAGTGAATGAGGAATTCAGGGTAAGTATATAGATTTGAGAATCATCAGCCCAGAAGTAATATTTGGTGCTAGGAGATAGTATTAATTCACTAGCATTGCTTAAAATTGTCTCAATAAATAATTTGGCTTGATTGATGGTATAAACACATACAGTAGATCTAATTTTCTCATGATAAATAATCTGCGCTCTCCGGCTGTTTGGTTTGCTGGAGAGTACACTCTTACGTTCTGCAACAAACTGTTGCATTAAGTAGGTTGGAGCACAGGGAAAAACATCTAAAAAAATTCAGGAAAATTTATTGGAGGAGGATCTCAAGCTGCACAATTGACATTATTTCTGCTGCCCTTATTCTCTGATCCAGGGAGAGGTGCTTATCTTTTTCTTCTTTCCTTTCCTTTCCTTTCCTTTCCTTTCCTTTCCTTTCCTTTCCTTTCCTTTCCTTTCCTTTCCTTTCCTTTCCTTTCCTTTCCTTTCCTTTCCTTTCCTTTCCTTTCCTTTCCTTTCCTTTCCTTTCCTTTCCTTTCCTTTCCTTTCCTTTCCTTTCCTTTCCTTTCCTTTCCTTTCCTTTCCTTTCCTCTTTTCTTTTCTCCTTTCTTTTCTTCCTTCTTTCTTTCTATTCCTTCCTTCCTTCCTTCCTTCCTTCCTTCCTTCCTTCCTTCCTTCCTTCCTTCCTTCCTTCCTTCCTTCCTTCCTTCCTTCCTTCCTTCCTTCCTTCCTCCCTCCCTCCCTCCATCATTCCCTCTGTCCCTCCCTCCTTCCTTCCTTCCTCCCTCCCTCCCTCCCTTCCTCCCTCCCTCCCTCCCTTCCTCCCTTCCTCCCTCCCTTCCTTCCTTCCTTCCTTCCTTCCTTCCTTCCTTCCTTCCTTCCTTCCTTCCTTCCTTCCTTCCTTCCTTCCTTCCTTCCTTCCTTCCTTCCTTCCTTCCTTCCTTCCTTCCTTCCTTCTTCCTTCCTCCCTCCCTCCATCCCTCCCTCCCTCCCTCTAGGGCTAGGCAATGGGGGTTAAGTGACTTCCCCAGGATCACCCAGCTAGGAAGTGTCTGAGGCCACATTTGAATCCAGGATCTCCCATCTCCAGGTATGGCTCTCTAACCACTGAGCACGCAGCTGCCCCAGTCTAATATGTTTTTTCACATGTTTAGTCATGTCAAACTCTTTGTGACCCCTTTTTTGGGGTTTTCTTGCCACTAGTTTGCCATTTCCTTCTCCAGTTCATTTTACAGATGAGAAACTGAAGTAAACAGGGTTAAGTGACTTACCCAGGGCCACACAGCTTAGTAAGTATCTGAGGCCAAATTTGAATTTATGAAGATGAGTCTTCCTGATACCAGACCCAGGCCTCTATCCACTGTGCCACCTCGCTGCCCTCTGAGTACTCCAAGAGTCCTATCATATCTTCCTAAGCCTATTCTTATCTAAGTTCATCTTTGATTCTCTCAACTGATTTTCATGTGGCAAAGAGGAGCCTTTTCTACATGGGTATGGGATGGTGGATGGGAACTGAGCCATCTTTCTTTTGCATGTAAATCAAGTCTACGACAGGCAAAGCAGCATAGGCGAGAGAGTGTTGCACTTGCAGTCAGGAGAGGCCTGATGAGATCACACAGTTGTTTAGAATTTTACAAAGCAGTTTCTAATTCATGATCTCCTTTGGTTCTAACCACGAGCCCTTTACCCCATAAAGACCACGGCATCAAAACTGGAAGATTGTAGAAGGGGCCGACATAGCTCTGGCATTCTATGGCCCGGGCCCTTGCTTTTCCATCACAGTCATTTCTTCCCCGCTTCAGCAAGCGTGGGTGCACTGGACAAGACTAAACTACCCCAGGGTCCACTTGGGCATTTGTGCAGTGGGCTACTGTACAGTTATCTGCTCTCTGGGAATATGTTTTCTAAGGAAGAAAGGAAAGTAACAAACATTTATTAAGTGTCTGCTATGTACACTATGCTAATGTGACTTGAAAAGAACCCAAATGACATCACTGGGTGTTTCTTTTGGGCCGAGGATTCACTGGATTTAAATGAAGCAGAATTGCACAAAATCATCAGCCTCACTCTTCTTTCCAGAGTTAGCAAAGTCCAGTGGCAAGACAAACGCCAAGGCAGTGCATGACCTTGGCTTCTCCAGTGTCTAACCTAGCCCTGAGTGCGCCACAGCGCCTGCTTCCACTGTGGCTTTTATGGCCTTTGGAACAAATTGTTCTTGTGTGTTCTAGCCTTTGCATGCCTGGGTAGACGCTCCCCTCACCCACTGACTGATTTGAGACCTGTCTGTGTCCTTAACCTGGTTTATCCCGTCTGCTGAGACACTTGACCAAGTTGTGACCATTGCTCATGCTACAGCTTCTTGGAGCCGCAAGTGAGAATTGGATGAAAGGTGGGTACCAGAGACAGAGGAGCAGCCCTGAAAAGGGCTCAGACAGAGGTGCTAGTCCACCCTGCTCTGAGAGGTGGGTGCTACTAATACCCCCATTTTATAGATGAGGAAATTGAGATAAAGACAGGTTGGGCGCTTTGGCCAGGATCACACCCGGAGCAAGGGTCTGAGGCTGTGGTTGAGCGCGGGCCCTCCTGACTCCAGGGTCTGAGCACTGTACCACCTAGCCGCCTCGCATCTCAGGATCAAGGAAGAGCAGCAGACGCTGTTGGATTTGGAATCAAATGATCTCATTAGCACTTGCCAACTGCTTGGCTGAGGGAGAGTCACTTACTCAGAGGTAGTGGATTTGGGTTCAAGGATCTGGGGTAGGATTTCATCTCTGCAACTTACAACCCATGGGTCCTTGGGCAAGTGTCATTTCATGACTGTGGGTCTCAGTATCCTCCTCTGTAAAATGATGAGCAGATGACCTCTGAGGCCCCTTCTAGCTATTACCTGTGATCCTGTGACTCTGCCTGACATCCGGGGAAAACGGTCCCTGTCTGCTTTGGAGACGGCATCCTTTCCTGGCAGCTGTCCCAGCATGCCTGGCTCCCCCTGCCTCACCATCTTATGAGATCGTGTTCTTGTTCACGGCTCACTGGGTGTGGGGCACCTTGCCTGCTGGTGCTCTTTCCTGTGTAATTGCCGGTGTCCTTGTTAACAGTCTCCCTCTGCCTTCCTTGTGGAACCCACCCACCTCTCCCTGCCCCCTCCTAATGAGTGACTCCTCCTTCGTGAACAAGATGTAAGTATACAAGTTATTAATCTTCCCACCAAAGCAATTACATCCCCACCAAGTTCCTCCCTGGCCATGTCGGGTACTTCTATGACAACCTTATCAGGTTAGCAATTTCAGATCTGCATTAAGTGTTCAGAAATCAATTTTCAGCTTATTTTGAGTTGCAAAGTCTGCTATGCCTGTAACAGCGCTGCTAATTGAACAAGAGCAATTGATGTTTTAGCAGTAATTAAGGATGGTAATTATGACCAAATCTCCCCCATGGCCCTGCCGGGTTTGCTTCTGGACCTGTCAGAATGCAGGCAGGCCCAATCAATCTTCATCAAGTTGATGCTTCAGAAGTCCTCCAAAAAGGTTTTTGGTAGCGCTGGGGTCTGTGACAACAAGGGGGTGCCAGTCACCCTGTAACAATGCTTTAGTGTACCCCTCTCCCATATGTCCAGGACTACTCTTGGGGGAAGAGGGAAGTGGAAGAATCAGAATTAGACATGTCCTCTGTGCTTGGTTTGCATCTTGATCAGCCGGGGAGACAAGATACACACTTGAGACAAATTCAGAAAATGTAGAACCCATCAATTGGTACAAATTAAGATATTTTGGTATAGCATGGAGAAGAATCAAGAAGGAATCAGGAGACTTAGGTTACAGTCCTGGCCTAGCCACTGGGTCATTGTGGGACCCAGTCAAGGTACTTCCTATCTTTGGGCTTCCTCATTTGCAACCAGTCAATCAAACAATAAGCATTTATTACACACCGATTATGATGTACTAGTAATGCACTGTGCTAGACGCTCAGGGTACAAATGTAATAAATGAAACAAGGCAAGAAGCCTTCATTCTAAAGGGAGAGACAAGAAAGATATGCATAAGCATATACAGAATAAACATAAAAGGTATGTATATAAAGAGTGTCTGGAGGGCACTAAGTAAGAGTTGTGGGGATCAGGAACAGCTTTATATAGAACGTGGCATTTGAAATGTATCTTGAAGGAAGAGGATTCTGTGAAGTAGGGATGAGGAAGAGGTGAAGTCCAGTGAGAAGAGAACTTGTTTGTTGTTTAGTTGTTTTTCAGTTGCGTCCAACTCTTTATGACCCCTTTTGAGGTTTTCTTAGTAGAGATACTAGAGTGGTTTGCCATTTCTTTTTCCAGCTCATCTGACAAATGAGGAAATTGAGGCAAACAAGATTAAGTGACTTGTCCAGGGTCACACAGCTAGTAAGTGTTAGAGGCCAAAATTGAACTAAAGAAGATGAGTTTTCCAGACTCAGATCAGTACTCCATACACTGCGCCACCTGGCTGCCCAGGAGCATGCACTTAGAACTGGAAGAGATTCTCTATTTCTACCTCCTAATTAAAGGGGTGAGGTTACCATGGCCAAGAAAGGTGAAAAGACCTGCAAATTCAAAGCTCCACAAGTAATAAATGCAGAGCTGAGATTTTCACCCCTGTCTTTTGGCTCAAAAGTCAGCAGGATTCCTATGATTCCCATCTCTGATCTCTATGGTACATCCTGATTCCAAGAGTATTGATCATCATGGAAAAGAATAGTTTGGAACAAATGGAAAAGAATGAGAATCCAGAAATCCTCCTGGGGAACCTCCTCATCTTCAGGTTCAAAGGGCAACCACTAAGGTTACTTCTTTTTGGTGTTCCAGTATCATATCCTATGCCAAGCTTACTCATCTACCCATTATTTCAGGAAAGATACTGTGATGCTCTGGAAAGCACAATTCTGGGCTCAAGAAGCCCAACTCTAGTGACTCAAGGCCTTTAATTCAAGGGACTATCAAGTGCATAGCCTTTTAAAAAATTTTATAAGCCCTTACCTTCTGTCTTACAATGGATATGAAATATCAGTTCCAAGGGCAGAGGAGTGGGTAAAGGCTAGGCAATTGGAGTTATGTGACTTGCCCATACACAGCTAGGAAGTATCTGAAATCAAATTTGAACCCAGGACCTCTTGTCTCCCAGTCAGAAACTCTGTCCACTGAGCCACCTAGCTGCCCCATAGATAGTTTTTTCATCAGTAGATGAATCCTCCTATTAATCCCAAGCTCCCTGCAATTGAATAGAGCCTTGTTCATGGCCAACCTGTGCTTATCAATTTCCAAACCCCAGCCTTGGATTATTCCCATTATCTACCTTCTCCACCTCACAGAATTGCAAGATCTCAGATCTAGAGGGACTCTAGAGGCCATCTAGTCTGAACTATATCTGTTCAGGAATTCTTTTTTTTTCTTTAAACTTTTCCCTTCCATTGTAGAATCAATACTGTGTTTTGGTTCCAAGGCAGGAGAACAGTAAGGGCTAGACAGTGGGAGTTAATGACTTGCCAAGGGTCACCCAACTAGAAGGTGTCTGAGTTCAGATTTGAACCCAGGACTTCCCACCCCTGTACCTGACTTTCAATCCACTGAACCACCAACTGCCCCCTATACAGGGATTCTTTATAAAAAATCTCCAGGAAGTGGCCATCATCTCTTGTGTAAGAGTCTCCAACAAGGGAGAAAACATCATTTCCTAAAGGCAACCCACTTTTGGATAGTCCTAACCATTAGCACTGAAAAATCCATTATCTACCAAAGCAGCCCATTCTACTTTAGGACAGATCTGCTTGTTAGGAAATGACTTCTTACCAGGGAAAGGATTTTATGAAATGGCAACTTCTCATTGGCAGACACTCAAGTTGACTGAGTTGTCCATAGAGCTCATCACCTGGTTGGCTTTAGGGTCTTGCTCAGCTCAGGCAGCTCGAAAGACGTTTCTCCTGCTCGTAAGGTTCCAATTGCTCTATATAGCATCTTTTTGCTGATTCAGTCACATATTCCTGGGCTTATATTTTGTGGTTAGGAAATATTGGGAGTAGGGAGACCTGGAATCCTGCCCCAAGCCTGCCTCTTACTCTCTGTGTAACTTAGGGCACATCAGTCTCCCTCTCTGGGCCTCGTATGCACCTTTCTGCTCTGTTATTGATTTCTTTGTGATTCTGAATTCTTCCTGAAACATAACTGTGTAAACTCGGTGTAATACCATTTACACTGTAAGACCATTTCTTTTTGTTTTGTCCTTAGGGGCTAAAAAATACAATTTCTTTACAATTTGAGGTGTCTAGAAATGAACTGGTCTTGTCCTTGAGTTTCTCATCACTAAAGGTATTCAAGCAAGCTGGATGGCCATTTGTTGGGACTTCTCCTCATATATAGAGCTGGAGTAGATGACCTCTTGGATCCTTGCAAACATTGAGATTCTTCAATTTTAAAATTCTCTCTTCATTTCCTTTTGATATCTCTTTTGCTGCATATGGGAGGAACTTTTTTGCTGGTTCAAAGAGCAGAGCGTCAGCCCCTGAAAATACATTCTGTGTCTACTGCATACAAGCTGAGGTAAAGAGCAGGGAGGAAGGCCAGCTAATGGACTCAGGCCTCTGCTAAGCTCCATGAAGGTAGGGACAATGCATTATTTAAACTCTATCTCTTCCAGCATTTAGTATAGTTCTATGCACATAGTAGGCACTAAATAAGTATTTATTGTATGACGCAATGACTATTTCATTTATTGGTGCCAATTTGACCTTGCTTCTGCCCCTTGATTGGGCTATAGGCTAGATGTGGAATGTCATGACTTAAAAAAAATTTAAACCCTTATCTTCCATCTTAGAATCAATACTGTTATTGGTTCTAAGGCAGCAGAGTGGCAAGGGCTAGGCAATGGGGGTTAAGCGACTTGTCCAGGATCACAGAAATAGAAAGTGTCTGAGCCTAGATCTGAACCCAGGAACTCCCATCACTGGGCCTGGCTCTCAATCCACTGAACCACCTAGCTGCCCACCTCCAACATTTTCTGAATAAATAGTCTATAGGTATCTTGGCCAAGGCCTCCAGTACCCGAAGAGAGGCTGGGTTGGATTTCAGCTCGGCACAGCTGTAGGTCTGGCTTCCTATTGCACCCAGGGAGCATTTTCTGCCCTCATGAGGGCTTTTCTCTAGCACCCTCCACTCCATAGGCTCTTCAAGCCTCCTGGCTCAGCTCTTTTGTCTGTGTTCCTGCAGCTTCCTCTCTGGATGGGTGATTGATTAATTGATTTACATATTTATTAAAATGTATTTTAGTGTCATCTTTTCCTTTGATGCCAAATCCCATTTCCTATTGTGGGGCTGCTGACAGCCGGTATTGTCAGCGCAATGACACTTTACTCAACAATTTGAACAGCAATCGCCTCTAGCTTAAAAAATGAGCAAAACAGACAAATAAAATGCTGATGAGGAAATGGGTAACTTCAGGACAAGTGAGGCCAGAGATTTCTCAATGTCCCCAAACTGGGTGAGCTGGTGTAGGAATGGTTCTCTAGAGAGATCTAAGTTGGAGGCGCAAATGTCGGGAGTTTATCAGTCTTGGCCAAGGGGTAGGAGGTGAGGGCAGGGAAGTTGAATGGGGATGGAATGATCTTGGCACCTGCGTGTCCTTGGACACGTAGGTCTGTTCACTTCCCCAGGCCTTTTTGTTAGCATCTCTACCAAAAGAAGTTGGGCTAGATCTCCGTTTGCTTCAAATCCTAAATCTTAGACCTTCGATTCCCTCAGTAGACAAAGGATGTTTAGCCCACTATCTATGGGGAGATGGTGCCTTTGCTCCCTCTTGGGAGATGTTTGAGCAATGGTCTGAACCTCTGGTGTCAGCGATCATGGATATAGAGTTGGAAGGAACCTCAGAAGTCATCTAGTCCAAACCCTCATTTTACAGATATGGAAACTGAGACAATTAAAGGTCTTGTCCAAGGCCATAGAGCTTCAAGCCCAAGTATTCAGACTCCAAGAATTATATACCTTATATTCTACCCCACTGCCTTGCACTTCTCTAGGTGTATGACCTCTGAAGGACCAGACCCCAGCCCTGAAATATCCTTAGGGTGGAGGAGTGCCTTAGAGAGTGTTCTCAGGGGCCTACTTGTACTGTTGGGCAATCTAGTTATTTCAAGGGCAGCTGGGTGGCAATGGATAGAACGCCAGGCTGGGGGGGGGGGGGGCATGTCAGGAAGACTCAAATTAAAATCTAATCTTAGACACTTACTAGCTGTGTGACCCTGGACAAGTTACTGGAATCTACTTTCCTCAGTTTCCTCATCTGTTAAATGAGCTAGAGAAGGAAATGACAAGCCACTCCAGTATTTTTGCCAAGAAAACTCCCCCCAAATTCATGAAGAGTTGGATGTGACTGAAAAATAATTAACCAACAACTAAACAGTTGTTACAGTCCTTCATCTGACTTAGGTCTCAATTAGCTCCTAGATAGCAGGTAATATGGGCAGACATATACATAGCATTTTAATAACAGATACACTACAACTCTACTGATGGTTTTACTAAGAGAGAGAACTCATCTTAACTCAGGGAGCACATAAGCTCCACATAAGGGGAGACCATACCATGGTCCATTGAATTGTGGGTCCATCCTGCTTCATCAGGTTCCCAAATATCATTGAACCTTTGTCATGGTCTACTTATATGCTGTAGAACTCAAAGAAATCATGGCTGGCTTCCAGAACATACACCAGTAATTTCTCTTCTCTGCCTTCTTTAGATTTCTCAACTGCATTCTTGGGTCAGCTAGGTGGTGCAGTGGATAGAGTTGCCAGGCCTAGAATTGGGAAGACTTGAGTTCAAATCTGGCATCAGATACTTACTAGCTGTGTGACCCTGTTAAGTCACTTAACCCCATTTGCCTCAGTTCCCTCATCTGTAAAATGAGCTGGAGAAGAAAATGGCAAACTACTCTAGTACCTTTGCCAAGAAAATCCCCAGTGAGGTCACAAAGAGTCAGATGTGACTGAAACAAATGAAGAGTAGAATAACAGCTGCATCCTTGGGAGGGAGTATTAATGAAACTGCCCTAGTTTTATCATAAACTATTTATTTATTATTTCATCATAAACTATTGAGCTGGACCAAAAGATTCTAGGAGATTTTGCTGTCACTTGCTGGCCTAATTCAAACTTGCAATCTCTTCCTTGTCTGCATCAGATCTAGGCAGCCTGCAGAAATGTTTGCTCTACCCTGGTTAGGGTTTTAGATCCTATTTGGGAAATAGGTAGGCATTAACTCCACCCTGCACTTTTCGGTGAAGCTATCCCTATCTTTTCCTTTATGTCCTTTTTATTAGCTACCAGATGATGTTTTTCTATCACGCTTTTTTTTTCTGCTTTTAGGGGAAACTTAACTGAGCTGAAGGCTCAACCTTTATATATGTTAATGTCTTGACCTTCTTGTGAAATACAAGACCAACTGAGTTATCCTGGTTGGATTACCACCTGTCAAGAAGGCTATAGGAGGGATTCCTCTACAGGATGAGTTTTGGCTAGAAAATCTTTGTTGTCCCTTTCAGTGCTGAGATCTCATGGTCTTCTAGTTTTATTTGGACCAGAGGTAGTCCCACTATGCATAAGACAGAAAAATGTGTGCACTCATGAGATATGGCATTCGTTAATCAGGATTAAAGGGTTGCAGAGCCAGGGCAAGGGGGAGAAAAGGGGAAAATAGAGTCCATAACCAATATAGGAAAAGCTTATATTGTCCCTCAAAATGATAAGAGATGAAAACAAAATAAAAGAGAGAGGAAAAGCATTAAAAGTAAACAGACTTGTTTGTCTCCTTGTCTGTTCATATTTACATGTTGAATTCCCCCGTTAGACTACGGACAACTTGAAGCCAGGAGCTCTTTATTAGTAATTAGTTCTAAGGATCCAGTAGCCTTCAGAATGTCTCTCCTTCCAGTTTAAACCTAAATTTCTCATCTCCCTTGCAAACTGACTGTCCCTCACAACCAGGGACCAAATAAGTAGGTATCCCAATCAGGCTTTGAAAATTCCACCCAATAGGGCAGTGTTGGTGAATGTTTTTAAGATCACGTGCCCAAACTGTACCCCCCTACTTCCTGCATTATCCCAGACAGCAGAGAGAGGAGGTGTCCACATTCAGCTGCTAGGCAGAGGGGCAGGGCATGTGAAAAAATGTCTTTAGGTGCTGTGGAGAGGGAGAACGGAGCACCCCCCCTCTAGCACACCAGGGCAGCCATACCAAGCCTTTGCCAACATGGTACTAGGGGGCACTGCCCATTAGAAGTTTGGAATTTCCCCAGTTACACATGTGATTTCACTTACTTTAATGCTTTAAGGATCTGTGATTTCATTGGTGTAAGACCACTGATTCAGGATGCAAACTCTTTATACCTTAGTAGACAATTTTTGTGAATTGTTGTGACGATGAAAACCCGTGGCCAATCTGGTGATTGGTCTCTTTCGGCTTAGCTAGGCTGATCTTGAACAACTTATACCTAAGCCATCATCTCACCCATACTCCAAACCTTTTCAGCTTGACTTGCACTCCATTCACACAACCTTCGATGACTAGGGGTCATTTTCAGGCTACGAGGAGACCTGGCTTATAACAAAATAAATATGTACTATGGCAAGCATTTTTTTGGCAACAGGGTTTTCTGGCAACAGAGAACTGTTAGGCAGGTAAGTGCTATACAGTACAGATGTACCAAGCAAGCTGCAGGCAACACTTACATATGCAAGGGATCCAGATTAAAATGCAATTGGGAGGGGCAACTGAGTGGCTCAGTGGATAGAGAGCCAGGCCTGGAGATAGGTGGTCCTGGATTCAAATCTGGCCTCAGACACTTCCTCCCTGGGTGTCCCTTGGCAAGTCACTTGGCCCCCATTGCCTACTCCTTACTACTCTTCTGCCTTGGAACTGATTCACAGTATTGATTCTAAGACAGAAGGTAAGGGTTTTAAAAAGAAAGATTAAAGCACAAAGCATAATTGGGAAATATTTAATAGTATCAATAAAAATGCAGTAGTATATAGATAATGTTAATATGTGGTTTTACAAGTCAATATGTGGTCCATAGGGATCCTTATATATAATTTAGTGGTTCCCATTTCTATTTGACACCACTGTTGTGGAGGATGGAGGACTGGATTTAAAATCAGGAAAACCTGAGTATGAATCCCACTTTACTTTCTTATTAGCTATGTGACCATGTGACCACACTTAACCTCTTTATGCCTCAGTTGCCTCTTCTGTAAAATGAAGAGGTTAGACTCAATGATCTTTAAGATCCTTCCAGTTCTAGCCTGTGAGCATATAATTCTATGAAAATCCATGTTAAAAAATGTCCTTCTCTTCAACCATGACTCAGTTCTGGGTATTTTCACTGATCATCCCACAGGCCTAGAAATCTTTCCCTCCTCATCTCTTCCTTCTAGTTTCCTTGACTTCCTTCTAGTCTCATCTAAAGACTCACTATCTGCATGAAACCTTTCTCAAATTCTCCTTAATACTAGTGCCTTCCTTCTGTCGATTATTTCTTACTTATTTTGTATATGGCTTGTTTTTTGTCTTAAACATTTACTTTCTGTCTTAGTAACAACTCTAAGACAGAAGTGCAAGGGTTAGGCAAATGGAATTAAATTACTTGCCTAGGGTCACACAGCTAGGAAGTGTCTGAGATCAGATTCAAACCCAGGACCTCCTAATTCCAGGCCTGGTGCTCTATCCACATGCCACCTAGCTCCCCCTATATAGCTCATTTATACACATATTCATTTCCATGTTTCCCTTATTGGATTCTTTGGAGCTCTTTGAGAACAGGGATAGTGATTTTCCTTCCTTTTTATTCCCAGCATTTAGCATAATGCCTGGCACATAGTAGGCACTTACTATTAGATATTAGTTGACTACATGTGACGATCCAATTACCCATGTGGCACCATGTAGCATTACCCATTCTATGACACCCCAAGGTTATATATGAAGATGAATTGCTTTTGGCTATTTTTTGGGGAGGAGGGAGACCTGGGAAAGACCTGGTTTGCAGGATGTAGAACACATGTCAGCAGCCTTTAAGTCTTTTCTAACCATCACAGATATTGCTATTTGCATAGAATAGAAGGACATAATAAGAAGATGGGGGAGGGAGATTAAAACAGTTTCATCACCACAGTATCACTCAGCTCCTTTTCTGTTTGAAGAAGTAGAACACTGGGGAAATTCACCTCAGCCAGGAGGTAAAGTATAAGACTTGATAAGACCTAAGAAATAAAACTAGTTTCTGATCTCAAGCGAGATGACAGCTGAACTGAGGGACTCTGGGAACAGAGGAGATGAAACGGCGTTTTAGAGAAGAGTCAAACCAAAGAGCAAACCAAGTGTAAGGATGGCTTCCATTATGTTCTGGTGCAGTTTGACTGAGAGGCTGAACATCAAAGTCAGTGGTCCAGAAGGCTGACCCTCATGAGGAGAAAGATAGCCCCACCTGAAGGTAAGGACCAGGACTGGACCTGTGATTTTGTGGGGATAGGGAGCTGCCCATGAGGCATTTACTCCACTGACTCAAGTTGACACCTTCTCTGTGACTTTAAATCTTAGACTTGCCTAGAAATGTTTTACCCAAGGTCACACAGACAGTATATGCCCGAGGTCAGACTGGACCAAGGTGTCTCTGGCTCTGAGGCCAACTCTCAAGCCACTTCACCACACCAAGTAAACTTTCAGCAGAAAGAGGACTGAACAGAAGGTGGTTCTGAAGGTAACACCTCAACTGGGAAGCAAAACTGGGGCATACAGAAAGGGGATAAAAGACCAGACTGAAAGCCTTCCTCATCCCCTTGAAGAGAGAGAACTACAGCTCTCTCTAGTGCAGAGGTTCTCAACCTGTGGGTTGTGACCCTGGTGGGGATCCAATGACCAAAACACAGGGGTCGCCTAAAGCCATTGGAAAATACATATTTCTGATGGCTTTAGCTGCTAAGAAATCGCGCTACTTTACAGCAAGATCTTGGAAAGAACAGGGACCCTGCTGCCCACACATTGTACTAATATTAGTTATATATCAGCAGCCCTCCCCCTATGAGGGGGATGGATTTACCCTGTTGCCTGGAGACCAGACTCAAACAGAGACCCAGAGAGAGAACCTGGGAGGGGTTAAGAACGAGTCCTGGAGTGGATAACTCCTGGAGCAGAAAACAGAGCCGAGTAACCCCAACAAAGTGAAGCCTCAGCTCAAGCTGGAGGGAGACGACAGAAAGAATAAGGCAGTGTCTGCGGACCCCCTCCCCAGGCAGAACTTACCTCCCGCCCCAGCGCTCAGGCTGCCTCCTGCTGGATTAATATTTCTCAACATATAATTAAATATTGTTTTGTGATTAATCACTATGTTTAAATTATGTTTGATTTGTAGCAATGAGAATACATAATGCATATCAGATATTTACATTCAGAATCATAACTGTAGCAAAATTAAAGTTTTGAAGTAGCCACCAAAATAATTTTTTGGTTTGGGGTCACCGCAACTTGAGGAACTGTATTGTGGGGTCATGGCATTAGAAAGGTTGAGAACCACTGCTCTAGTGGATGGTGGAGGTGGTCAAAAGAGCCAATTAATGGAGATGTTGTCCTTACTGCAGTCAAGAGACATTTATCACAGCATCTCTAGTGGATGTTGGACATGGTCCAGCACTGAAGATCTGTGGGTAGCTTGAGCAGTGGAGATGCCCAGCAGGAAGCTGCTAAGACTCATCATCTGGTGAGGATCAGCTGAAAGAACGCTTTGCAGGAAGCAGGTCCAGCAGAAAGCATCAGGATGACCTCAGCAGAGGACTGTTGGTTGTTTGTGTGCATTTGTCCTTTTGTGCACTTTGTTCCCATATATTTCATGTTTGTGTGTGTGTGTGTGTGCGAGTGTGTAATGTGAAGGGATATATATATATATATATATATTTCTGTGTCTATTTGCATGTGTGTATGTATCCCTTCACATAAGTTTTCTGGTTGTTTGTGCACAATTGACACATTTGCTATGTTCTCTCCTTACTGAGCTTAAGTATATTTTTAGGGAAGTTAACTCAGGATTTATGGGATGGAGAGTGTTCTGTTGTTGCTCTATTACATTGTTATATGATTAAATGACTTGTAAATGAATTGAATGTGTCCTCTCAAATAGTAAAATGAAATACATGGTTAAATGATTGGGAACTATGGTTTGGACAAGATTCTGACCCACAAATCACCTGTAATCTATGGTATCAAACTTGGTGGCAAAGAGTGAGGGATTTCCCAGCTGCTATGTTTCTTTGTGTCCCTCATCATACCTAATACAGAACTCATTTCTTATGAGTTTTTTCCCTCCCTCCCTTCTTCCTTTCCTTCTTTCCTTCCTTCCTTCCTTCCTTCCTTCCTTCCTTCCTTCCTTCCTTCCTTCCTTCCTTCCTTCCTTCCTTCCTTCCTTCCTTCCTTCCTTCCTTCCTTCCTTCCTTCCTTCCTTCCTTCCTTCCTTCCTTCCTTCCTTCCTCCCTCCCTCCTTCCCTCCCTCCCTCCATCATTCCCTCCGTCCCTCCCTCCCTCCCTCCCTCCATCATTCCCTCTGTCCCTCCCTCCTTCCTTCCTTCCTTCTTTCCTTCCTTCCTTCCTTCCTTCCTTCCTTCCTTCCTTCCTTCCTTCCTTCCTTCCTTCCTTCCTTCCTTCCTTCCTTCCTTCCTTCCTTCCTTCCTTCCTTCCTTTTCCCCTTCCCTCATTCTCTTCCTCTTTCCTTCCTTCTTTATGTCTTGGGCACCTTCTAAATGCAGAGCACTGTGAGAGATGCTGAAGGGAATACAAAGAAGACATGATGTATATACATGAAGATCTGGATGATAAAACAAGATAACATGAGAAGTATAACAGAGCAATAAGAGCAAAGAGTCAAATGAATAGTTCATACAATAAATACTACAAGAAATTCTTGGTAGAAAGAGCCCCATGAACTGGGGCAGAAAGGCAGGGCTTCCTGAGGAGGAAAGGAAGACTTAGGGTAGACATTAAAATACAGGTAGGAGTTAGAAAGTTAGAAAGGGTTGGAGATGTGTAAACAATAGTGTGGAGGTAAGACTATGCAGGAACTGTGGGAAGGATGTTGTTGTTTAGTCATTTTAATTGTCTGATTCTTTGTGACCTCTTTTGGAGTTTTCTTGGCCAAGCTACTGGAGTGGTTTGCCATTTCATTCTCCAGCTCAATTTACAAATGAAAAGATGCCAACACAGACAGAGATAAGTGATTTACCCAAGGTTCTAGAGCTGGTAATGTCTTAGGTCAGATTTGAACTCAGGAAAATGAATCTTCCTGACTTTGGCCTGGTGCTCTTTTTACTATGTTACTATGGTTAAAAATAAAACCAATAGGAATTAATAAAAAAATGTATTTTAAGAGGGGAAAAACAGATCGTGAAGCTGAGTCTGAGTGATATAGTTAGTTAGTTCTATAGGAAAGTAGGAGGAGACAAGGTTAGAGAAGAAGGTTGGGTAGGATTAGCAATATCTCCAGACTAGGATATTAGATTTGTGCAGAATAAAGTGTGTAAGGAGGACTCTGAAACCATGAAACAGGAATGACAGTCATTTTCTACTCTGAACTGGCTCCTAAACTGTGCTAACTAGCATGGCAGCCTAGGAAGACTCTAAAGGATAAAAATAATGCATGTTTATATAGTACTTTAAAGTTTCCATTTCCTCCCCAAACCCTTATGAGTAATTCAAAGAGGCAGCTTGATCGATGCAGTTGAAATAGTGCTGTATTTGGAATCAGAGGGACTGGATTCAAATCCCAGCTCCATTATTTATTGCCTGTGTGATCTTGGACATACGACAGCCTTTCTGGGTCTTAGTTTCTTCATATATAAAATGAGAAGATTTCGACTCCATGATCTGTAGGGCCTCTTGTAGCTTTAAAGGTACCATCCATTTGTCCCCATTTTATGGGTAAGGAAAAAGAGGCTTAGAAGCTAGGTCACTTGTCTGGGGTCATATAGTAGAAAGTTTTGAAATAAGGATTCACTTCTAGGCTTCTTTCAACTTTAAGTCCAGGACATTATCTAAAAATGCCTATAGAGGACCTACAACTTGGCAGTGGACCGTAACTACTTTTCACAATTCTCTCTGTTCAGAATAGATTCAGCTGACTTGGTCTTTGGTCTCTTTCTCCTTTAGCAACTTCTAAACTCCACTTGAGGCAGCTCAGTGGTATAGCAGATAGAGTGCCAGGCCTAGAGTCAGGAAGATTCATCTTCTTGAATTCAAATCTGGCCTCACACATTTCCCAGCTGTGTGACCCTGGGCAAGTCACTTAACCCTATTTGCCTTAGTTTCCTCATTTGTCAAATGAGCTGGAGAAGGAAATGGTGAACCATTTTACTATCTTAGCCAAGAAAACCCCAAGATGAATGACATGACTAAAAATGATTTGACAACAACAGATTCCATTTGATTTCTAAACGTTTTAAAGCCTTTCATTCTCCTTGGTCCTTGATTTTACGTGGCTTCCTGGACTTCATGTTCTACTGTACAAAAAACCTAATTAATAAAAATGGCTAGCATTTATAGATCACCTAAGTAATTTTTTAATATAATTTTTAATACTTTAATACTTTAAAACAAATAATACTTTACATACATTATATTACTTTTTCCACTTTTTGCCACTGCTACATCCCTGGACTTGTATCTTGTATCTCTTTAGAGGACAAGGGCACATTTTCAGAGCTTTTTTACACATGCACACACACACACAATGTATATATGTGTAATTCCTATTCCATTCAATTCTGGAATTACACATTACATGATTTCAGTATTTGATATTTTGGATCAATTTACCTTATTTGAACAATATGGTACTGGCTAAGAGACTGAAGGGTGGATCCATGGAATAGACTAGGGGTAAATGACCTCAGTAAGCTAGTGTTCCATAAACCCAAAGATCCCAGCTTTTGGAACAAGAACTCACTATTTGACAAAAAACTGCTAGGAAAATTGGAAAACAGTATGGGGAAAATTAGGTTTAGATCAACATCTTACACCCTATACCAAGATGAATTCAAAATGGATAAATGACTTAAACATAAAGAGTGAAATCATAAATAAGTTAGGTGAACATTCTATGTTCTATATTCTATGACAGTACACCTGTCAGATTTGTGGGAAAGGAAATCTCTTATAATCAGAGAGATGCAAATCAAAACAACTCTGAAGTATCACCTCACACATAGCAGATTGACTAACATGACAGCAAAGGAAAGTAATGAATGCTGGAGGGGATGTGGCAAAGTAGGGACATTAATGCATTGCTGGTGGAGTTGTGAATTGATCCAACCATTCTGGAGGGCAATTTGGAACTATGCCCAAATGGCGATAAAAGACTGTCTGCCCTTTGATCCAGCCATAGCACTGCTGGGTTTGTACCCCAAAGAGATAATAAGGAAAAAGACTTGTACAAGAATATTTATAGCTGTGCTCTTTGTGATGGCAAAAAATTGGAAAATGGAGGGATGATTTCTGATTGGGGAATGGCTGAACAAATTTGTTGGTGATGGAATACTATTGTGCTCAAAGGAATAATAAAGTGGAGGAATTTCATGTGAACTAGAACAACCTCCAGGAATTGATGCAGAGTGAGAGGAGCAGAACCAGGAGAACATTGTACACAGAGACTGATACACTGTGGTACAATCAAATGTCCATTAGTGGCAATGCAGTGATCCAGAACAACTCTGAGGGATTTATGAGAAAGAACATGTGGGAGTAGAAACACAGAAGAAAAACAACTACTTGATCACATGGGTCAATGGGGATATGATTGGGGATGTAGACTTTAAATGATCACCTTAGTGCAAATATTAATAATATAGAAATGGGCCTTGATCAATGACACATGTAAAACCCAGCATAACTGCGCATCAGCTATGCGAGGGGGTTGGTGGGAGGGGAAGGAAAGAACATGAATCTTGTAACCATGGAAAAATATTCTAAATTAATTAATTAAATAAAATTTTCAGGGGGCAGCTGGGTAGTTCAGTGGATTGAGAGCCAGGCCTAGAGATGGGAAGTCCTAGGTTCAAATCTGGCCTCAGACATTTCCTAGCTGTGTGACCCTGGGCAAGTCACTTAACCCCCATTGCCTAGCCCTTACTACTCTTCTGCCTACGAGCCAATACACAGTATTGATTCCAAGACAGAAGATAAGGGTTTTAATAATAAATAAATAAATAAATAAATAAATAAAAATCTGTGGGAAATGAAAGAATTTAAGACCAAGCAAGAGATAGAGAATATTGCAAAATATAAAATGAATGACTTTGATTATATCAAATTAAAAAGGGTTTGCATAAACAAAACCAATGCAACCAAAATTAGAATGAAAGCAAAAAACTGGGAGAACATTTTTATAGAAAAACTCTCTGACAAAGGTTTAATTTTCCAAATATATAAGGAACGGAGTCAAATTTACAAAAAATCAAGACATTCCTCAATTGACAAATGGTCAAGGGACATGAATAGGCAGTTTTCACCTGATGAAATAAAAACCCATCAATAAGCACATGAAAAAGTGTTCTAAATCCCTTGTGATTAGAGAAATGCAAAATAAAACTCTTCTGAGGTACTACCTTATTATACCTAGCTGACTGGCCAATATGGCAGTAAAAGAAAATTATAAATGTTGGAGGGGATATGGCAAAATTGGGACACTAATACACTGCTGGGGAGTTGTGAATTGGTTTAACCATTCTGGAGGGCAATTTGGAATTATGCCCAAAGGGCTTTAAAGGAATGCCTACCCTTTGACCCAGCCATACCACTGCAGGTTTGTACACCAGAGATAATAAGAAAAAAAAAACTTGTACAAAAATATTTATAGCCACGTTCTTTGTGGTGGCAAAAATTGGAAAATGAGGGGGTGTCCATTGATTGGGGAATGACTGAAAAATTGAGGTATATGTTGGTGATGGAATACTATTGTGCTGAAAGGAATAAAGAACTGGAGGAATTCCATGTGAATTGGAATGAACTCCAGGAACTGATGCAGAGCAAAAGGAGTAGAACCAGGAGAACATTATATACAGAGACTGATTTCTACTAGCAGCAATGCAATGATCCAGGATAATTCTGAGGGACTCATGAGAAAGAATGCTGTCCATATCCAGAGAAAGAATGGTGGAAACGGAAATGCATTAGAAAAATATGTGATTGATCATGTAATGTGATAAGGATATGACTGAGGTTTTGATGTTAAAGGATCATGCTACTGCAGATGTGAATGATATGGAAATTTTTTTGAACAAATGATACATATATACCCAGTGGAACTGCTTGTCGGATTTGGGAGAGGGGAGGAAAGAGTGGGGTGGGGGGAATATGAATCATGTAACCATGGAAAAATATTCTAAATAAAAAAAGGGGAAAAAAAGTACCTTCTTTGGCTCAAGTCCCCATCTCTTAACAATAAGTCTGACAACCAATTATTCTGCTCACTCTTCCAGTGATGGGGGGCAGAGAGGCTTGCTATCTCACAAGGCAATTGGTTAAAGAATAGGGAAATATTCTCTGACCATACACTCTAGGGAAAGGATGGAGGAAGCATACTCTACTAAGACTCACATTCTGGTGGTAATGTAGTAGGAAGAGGGAATGGCAACGTTCCTGCTGAGTAGCCAGACTGAAAAGTATAGCAAAGAGTCATCTCAGTCACATCTGAATCCCTAAGTGCAGTGTCTGCCATTTTCTACTGTTAGCCCCATCAGATTTTCTCTTTGCCTTAGCTTCTTTCAGATTGGTTTTGGCAGCCAGCAAACAGGTCAAACTGCTGCTGTCCCTCTTCCTGCATTTGATGCCACCATGACTGATCTTCCAAGCAGGTTGCCTTCCTCTAAGAAATCTGCTGTCTTTCTGATGCAATTATCTCTTTGTGTCCCATGAGTACCACAGGTACATAGTCTCCTGGGAAATATGGTCTTAATTTGGAGGGGTCATACCTACCTCACAACATGCTAGGAAGATTGGTTTTTTTTATTTATAACCATTATGAATATCTATTTCCCAATCTTATGGGATATTTATGGGAGAATATGCCCCAGGTTTATAGGGGAGGTAGTTTATTGCTATTTTTCTGACCATGCCATTTCAGTAAATGCTTTTACTTTTGAGACAATTGTGTCTTTTGGTTGACTATTGAAAGTAAATATATTGGTTGGGGCCCATGAACTATAGTTTTAGGAATGCAGCCTCACAGAGTACCTTGACATTGGCTTTTTCCTTCAGAGGACCAGATCTGCAAGTGTGAGTTGGGAGATGTAGCCTGAAGGAATACAATATATGGAATTATGCATAGAAATAAGCTACTGAGTCTTAGGCTTAGTAGTATCTAAGTTTTCTAACTTAATCTTTAATTTAATTTCCTCAAGCTTAATTAAACATTCCCTCTCATGTAGGAAACTTGTGCTACCACCTATTCTAGATTTCAAAATGGAAAGTCTAGAGTCATGAAGCTTCTGGCTCTGCATCATGAATCTAAGCAATGTTTCTTTTGTTCTCCTAGAGACAGCCAGATGAGAAAGTGGACAGGGTGCTGGACCTGGAGTCAGGCTCAGATACTTAGTAGCTATGCAACTCTGGGCAGATCACCTAAATGATGCCTGCCTCAGTTTCCTCAATTGTAAAATAGGAATAGGAATAGTACCTACCTACCTCCCAGAGTTGTTGTGAAGATTAAATGAAATAAAATTTGTAAAGCACTTTGCACAATGCCTGGCACATAATAGATGTCTAATAGATGCTTGTTATCTTTCTGTCTTTAATCATCAAGTCCTAATAACCTACTTAGTGAATGCAAAAACACTGGTAAGTGCCAGCTTGTATATACAAGGAAAATGCAACCTGTGTAACCTTATTTGGTCATCAGTGGAAGTTGTTCCTTCTAGTAGTATGGACTGGTTTGCATAAAGCCAGCCATAATGTATTACCCCCATCCCTGTTCCTAACCCACAGCATCTGTTTATGAGATGATTAGCTTAGTTTAGGGTGACGTCTGTGGGAAGGACAAGTTAGACTGGTATTGCTTGTGAAAAGTGAAGAGAAAAGACAAGGGAGAGAGAGAGAGAGACAGACAGACAGACAGACAGAGACAGAGACAGAGAGACAGAGAGAGAGTGAGAGAGAGCGAAGGAGAGAGAAAGAAAGAGAGGAGAGAGTGAGAGGAGAGAGAGAGAAGAGAGAGAGAGAGAAAGAGAGAGAGAGAAAGAGAAAGAAAGAAAGAGAGAGAGAAAGAGAAAGAAAGAGAGAGAGAGAGAAAGGGGGGGGAGATTGTAACAGACAGACAAAAAGAAGACAAAACAGTGACAGAGACAGAGAGGAGAGAGGACAGAAGTCAGGAGAGAGCAAGAATGTGTGTGTGTGTGTGTGTGTGTGTGTGTGTGTGTGTGTGTGTGTGTGTGTGTGCCTGCATGTGTGCTAGAGACACAGAAACATAGAGACAGGAGAGAAGAGTAGACAGAAGGCAGAAGTGAGCAAGAGTATACATACATACACACATATGTGTCTGTGAGTGTGTGTATGTGTGTGTAAGAGAGAGACAAAGAGAGATGAGAGAAAGGGAGTGGGAGAGAAGAGAATAAGAAAAGAAGAGAAGAGAGAAGCCCTTTTCTTTAGGGAAAAATGGAAATTTAATCAGATCAGTTTTTATAGTGCAAATAGAAAATCAGTTTTAATAAAGCCAAAAGGAAATGCAAAACAGCCGCTTGAGATGGAGATTGTGTTAAATAGACAGCTCCTTAGGAGCACCCAACCCAGGGATGTTTATTGTGCAGGGACTGAGCACTAAGGGAGATTTCTGGCCTCATTTCAAGCCAGCATTTGATTTGGCTCTGATGGGTGAACCCCTCCTTCCCAGACCCCTGCAGGCCTGTGCCCTCTATGGATGATTTTTTCTTTCTCAAAATGAGAGGGAAAGTGGTGAGTAGGTTGGGACCAGGGAGGAAGAGGGTAAATACCCAACCTAAAAAGAAAGATGGGGTACTATCCTTCCCCCTGCCAAGAAAGACCCCCATTATCATGCCCGGGGGACCCCAGAAACTGGCTTTGCCAATTTCTCCTCTTGGATCTCCTCTTGGCACTCCTGTTGCTTTCAGTTTCTGATTCTTAATTATAGTTCTGGGCAGGCTCTTTGGCTTTATTGCTTTCATTTATTATAAAAAGACCAGTGTCTGTTTTTTGAAACAGCTATCTGGTCAAATCATGGTTGATAAGCAACACTGAGCTGTCTTTTTAAGACAGGCCAAATTTATCACACTTTTAGAAAAAAAAAAAGCAGGGCTTCACTGGCCTATTAGAAACTCCCCCTCTTCCCTCCCCCACCCTTTCCCCAGAGTGACATTTTAGTAAAAGGCTTTATTTTTTCCCTCAGCCTTCACAAAGCCATTGCCTTAAAGAGAGAGAAAAAGAGGGAGGGAGAGCATTTGTGCGATGCTCTACAGAATATACAGAGAGGGCAGAGAGCTAAGAGAAATGGCCTGAATAGTTCCCTTAAAGTGGTAAGAAATAGGGGAGATGCAGACCTGTGTTTGTCAGCTGCTATTTTTGTAATTAAATGGGAACCTGTATTTTGCATTTTGGCAACCTAGTCATTTGAGGGTGCAATGCAGATGTAGGTCTGGATAGGGAGGAGAAGGTGGGGCTCTCTGGGAGGGGGAGCGCAGGGAGGGGTGGCTCAGCAGGGTTAATGAGCTCATCTGTCATTTTCTGAGCCATCTGACTGGGAGATGAACAGAGCCAGTCAAGAGGTCCCTGCTTCCTCTACTGAGCAACGCAGCTGTGGGCATCATTAGCACGGGGCCTGGAAGAAATCCGGCAAGGGCAGAGGGAAATCAGGCTGTGGGGCCTCTGGGGCTGCTTGGTGGAAAAGAGAATGCACAGCTTAGGCTGGGGCCTTCCCCATGCTGCTGCTGATAAGCATATACCCCAGAAGCCCCCATCAGGGGCCTTCCAGCTGGCCTCCTGAATGGGTGAAATGGGGTAGGATGAGCATCCCTTTGTGAGTTGATCTAATAGGTACCTGCAGGTGAGCTAGAAGAGAGAGGGCAGCATCAGCTGCTTTTTACCAAGTTTAGGTACACAACAAAGGAAGATGGCAGAGAATAGATTGGACAGTGCAGGGTTTCTACTAGTTTTCCCCCTGGGGAACAGTGTCCCTGGAAATGTCTCTCACTGCCACATTTTATTCCCTCAGTAAAATACTCCAGTCTTCCTGATCTCCTTTCTCTCTCTCCCCCCCACCTTTCTGACTCTAGTCTCTTTTACTTCTTCCCTTTTAAACATGTCATATTTACTTAATTTTTTTACTGTCTTTTTTATATAAAAATCATTTGTAGATCTATTCTTCCTTGCAACAAATGAACTCTCCCTTGTAACAGAAAAAAACAGTTAGTGTAACCTTTGACACAATCACACCACTACTTGGTTTGTGTCCCAAAGAGATCCAAAATAAAGGAAAAGAACCTATTGGTACAAAAATATTTATAGCAGCTCTCTTTGTGGTGGTAAAGAATTAGAAATCAAAGAGCTACTCATCAATTGGGCAATGCTCCAACAAGTTGTGGCAAACATTTGTGATGGAATACTCTTGTGCAGTGGGAAATGATGGCAGGGGTTGTTTCAGAAAAAAATGGCAAGACCTATATGAACTGATGCAAAGTGAAGTGATCAGAATCAGTGGAGTCTTGTACATGATAACAGCAATACTAGAGATGATCAAGTCTGAATGACTTAGCTGTTTTTAGCAATTCAGTGATCCAAGACAATTCTGAAGGACTCATGATGAAAAATGCTGTCTCCAGACAAAGAACTGTTAGTCTGTATGCAGATTGAAACATACTTTTTGAAATTTTATTTTGTTTTTTGTACTGTTTTCTTTCACCACATGACTCATATGGAAATATATTGCACATCTATAACCTATATCAAATTGCTTTATTTCTCAACGAGGGGGAAGGAGATGGAGGGATAATTTAGAATTCAACATTTTTTAAAATGAACATTAAAAAAATTTTTTTTAGGTGCAGTTAGGTAAGTCAGTGAATAGAGAGCCAGGCCTGGAGTTGGAAGGACCAACTGGGTTCAAATCTGATCTCAGATCCTTCCTAGCTGTGTGAACCTGAGCAAGTTGACCCCAATTGTCTAGCCCTTACTGCTCTTACTGCCTTGGAATCAATACTAAGCGTCTATTCCAAGATAGAAGATAAAGGTTTAAAAAATTTGCATATAACTAGGAAAAATAAAATATTTATCAATAAAAAGAAAAAAAGTTAAAACTGACAGAGTAGCTTTATCTGATAGTACATGTAACATTCTTCACCTAATAGCACCCCACATCCCTCATTTTATTACCTCTTCTCTGAGGTCAAGATTGGTCAATATAATCATTTATCATTTCACTTCTTTTTAGCATTTAAAAAGTTTGCATTATTCTAGTCATTGTGTATGTAGTTCTGGTTTTACTTACTTCATTCTGCACTGATCAATCATGTAATTCTTCTCTTGGATTTATATTCTAATCTATAGCTCTTTTCTTTCATATTCTTTTTTGGAAAAGAATTTTGCAAGTTATTCCATCTGTCTTTCCTGACTAGTTTCTCTTTACATACCCCTCTCCTCTCTGGCTCCTTTCCTAGGCTTGATTCTACAATCACAATTCTTTTTATCACTTCCTTTCTACTGATGGCTGTAGATTTATTAGGTTTGCTCACTGTTCCTGGCATTGGTGTATCTGACACCTGGCTGCCTTAGGCTACATAGAAAGTGGGACTAAGGACCATAGATCATGCATTTAGAATGGGAAGGGACCCTTCTGGGTAAGATAGCAACCCGAAAGGTTGTAGAGAAGCCTAGTTTTCCCTCATATGCTTCAGTGGAGATTGAATTATGATCAAGAAAAACAAAGAAAAACAAAGCACCTCCATGCAACCCAGGACTGCACAAAAATATAGCCAAAATAAGGTCAGATGGCTCAGTGGATGTCCATCCATCCATCCCTCTATCAATCAATCTATCTGTCTATTTATTGCCAGAGATCTGCAGGCAATGGGAGAGAGATCTTTCTAGAGAAGCCAACCTGAGCTCAGATAAACTGGCCCACTAGGGGTACCAGAAACCCACAAGTACTCTGACAGAGGCTCTTCAGAAAATGGCTCAGTTCAAGAGGGAATGGAAGCCAAAAGATATGAAGTCCAAAGTCACATATGCAGTAAATAGTAGACTCAGGATTTCAGATTAGCTCCTCTAATTCAAAATCCAGTGTTTTTTCCATTCTACTATATGGCATCTTCTCCAGGAGATAACTGATAACTGAAGGCCTTTGGGGCATAACTTGAGCTTGATCCAGCAAATGAAGCAGCAGCAGGGTCCTTAATTCCTGAATACTACATCTGGTGGTCCAGCCTTCTATATCCATGCTTAGCTTGTTATGGAAAGGTTGCTTAGGTGGAGTATTTGGGACAAGCATGAGAAAGGGGAGGAAAACCTCAGGCAGAGATCTTGGGCTTTGTGTATGTGAGTGGGGTGGAAGACAGAGACTCAAGACATCCTGAGCCTGCTAGGGAGGCCCCTGCAGAGGAAAGGAGGAAGGCAAGGCCAAGTTGGGTAGGAGCTCACATGGGATGTGAGAAAGCCTCAGAATCTCACCTCTACATGGTGACCTTCACTTTTACTGTCCAATAAATTTTCTTAGAAATAAAAATTTCAATATGCCTAGTTAGACTCAGTGGCCCTGGAGCAGGGGTGTCTTGTTTCCCAGAGTCTGCCTTAGATCAATTGGGATGAACCCTAGGAGAAGATTGGAAGGGGGGTGGTGCCAGGGGATGATGGTTGTCTTCCAACCCTTCAGATGTGGTAGAAATCTCTCTTTGACACTGAATTATTGAAAGCACCTGTGACCTGAAGCTAGTTAAAGGAAGGAAGGAGGGAAGGAAAAACCTGTAGTATAGCAGGAAGATGACCAGAGGATGAAGAATGAATGTAGACAGTGGTTGGCTCTGGAACCCATTAGGCAATAGAAGGAAGGTACTTGTTTTTTGTTAAATGAAGTTATGTTGTGATGCTAAAAGAAGACCAATAGGTATGGTAGAAACACAGTTGGGGGACAGTGCATCTACCTGTCATTGGATACCTATTTGTGGAGAAACAGAGGAAAACCTAGGCAACCCAGTAGATTAGAGAGCCAGATTGGGATCAGGAAGAACTGAGCTCAGATCTGACCTCAGACACTTCCTACTATGTGCCTCAGGAAAATCACTTAATCCTATTGGCCCCAGTTTCCTCATCTGTAAAATGAGCAAGAGAAGTAAATCACAAATCATTCCAGCATCCTTGCCCAGAACTCCCCTCAAAAGAGATCACAAAAAGTCTTACATGTCTGAAAATGATTAACAACAATAACAGTGTAATGGATAGATTGTTGGACTTGGAGCCAGGAAGAGCTATGTTCAAATTCCACCACAGTTGTGTTAGCTGTTCAACCCTTTAGCCTCACTAGCCTTGTTTTTTTTCATCTATAAAATTAGGGAACTTGATGACTCCATAGTCATTTCCCCACAATATTGATGATCATTTGACCTTGGGACAAAGAAAGCCCTGGTCACTTCACCATTGTTATAGTTTTGGTGTTGAAGGAAGGAATATGCTTTGCACTGTCCATTTCCCACATTAGTCTGAGAACTCGATGCATGTGAAGTATTGTAAGGAAGGGAAAAAACAGATATTCAATCCAGAATATGGGTCCTATTTCCCATTTTTCTGATAAGAAGCCATGGAACATTGAATAAGTCACTCAAACACCCTATGCCTTGGTTTCCTTAACTACAAAGTGAGGGAATGGGGCTAGATGTTTTCTAAGATTCCTAATTCTTAAATTTTCTTCCTGAGATTTTAGGTATTTATATGTGCCTGGTCAAAATGTCTTGGCAGTTAGAAATTGTGGGGGCCTGTGGACTTTCTCTGGACATCTTAAAGTTTTAGATAAACCAGCCTTGCAAATAAAAGCGCTCTTGCTGGCCAGTCAGTAATACCGTAAAGAGTGGTAAAAATGCTCTTCTATTTAAAGGCTGTTGTGGATAACCAGAATACATTTTAATGGGGATGGGCCAGTGACTTTTCTGACTTATGATAGGCTACTTCTCACAAAGAAGTTTTAGGTTAGGTGCTAGGCACTATGCTGAATGCTTTACAAATATTTTCTTATTTAATACTCTTAACAACTCTGGGAGGTAGGTGCTATTATTACCCCCCCCCCCCCCACTTTACAGTTGAGAAAACCAAGGCAGACAGAGGTTAAATGACTTTGCCTAGGGTCACACAGTTAGTATCTGAGTTTGGATTTAAACTCTATTAAATCCAATTCCAAGCTCAACATTCTAATCATAGGACTACTTAGTTGCTTACCTTTCAGACTTCTGAGACAATGATTCTGTGAAGTCTTTTACTCTTCTCTTTACTGTGTCCTTTTTCAGGAAAACCTTGTCCCTATTCAGGGCAGAATGTGGGTATAGTTCAGTCTTGTCTGCTGACTCTTCCTGAACTCTTTTATCTTATTTTTTTTCTTTTTTAAATTCAGAGATGTTTTATTTTCCCAATTAAATATAATAATAATTTTCAACATATGTTGAACTATAAGATCCAAACCATTTCCCTCTTCCCTTCCCTCTCCCCACTCAGAGATGCTAAGCAATTTAATCTGGGCCTTACAGGAATTATCTTGCAAAAAATACTTCCATATTGGACATTGTAGTAAGAGCACACTCATACTAAACCAACAATCCAAAATAAAACCAGGAATACGTTGATGTGAAAGATGACTCCAATAGTTCTTCCTCTGGAGGTGGATAGCATTCCCCGGCATAAGTCCTTCAGAATTGTCCCAGATCATTGCATTGCTGAAAGTAGCCAAGTCTTTCACAGTTGATTGTCATGCAATATTACTGTTACTGTGTACAGTGTTCTCGTGGGACAACTTATTTCTCTCTGCATCAGTTCATGTAGATCTTTCCAGCTTTTTCTGAAATCATCCTGCTTATCATTTCTTATAGCACAATAATATTCTATTGCCAACATATACTACCATTTGTTCAGCCATTCCCCAACTGATAGATATCCTCTTACTTTCTAATTCTTTGCCATCCCCAAAAGAGCTGCTATAAATGCTTTTGTACAAGCAGACCCTTTCCCCTTTTTTATTATTTCTTTGGGATATAGACCCAAGATGTGGTACCAAACTTCCCGAACCCCTTTGAGGTTTTCTTGGCAAAGATACCGGCATGGTTTGCCATTTCCTTCTCTGGATCATTTTATAGATGAGAATATTGAGACAGAGTTAAGTGACTTGCCCGGGTCATACAACAAATAAGTGTTTGAGGCCAGATTTGAACTCATGAAGATTTAAAGCCCAGTGCTCTATCCCCTGCACCGTCTAGCTGCCAGAATGTGAGTAGTATGGAGCTTTTCCTGGCTAAAGCTGCTCAGCAATCTAGCATAGCCAGTGTCCTCTTTCTCATGGCAGGCAGCCCATGGCCTGAAGCCCGGGGAAGTCTAACAGGATGAAGCTATTCTGGCCATGGTCAGACACATCAGTGGGCTCTGATGAAGACAATAACTGCTGTAGGACCCCAGGGAGTAGGATTTATCTTAGGAGGCAGAGAAACTAGGTATGGTGGAACTGAGGCGAGCTGGCCCAGGTACCCAGTTCCTACTTCCTTCTTAAGCACTCTTAGACTTGGAGGCTCAGCCAGGTTGGGCGAAGCAGACCCAGTCAAGGACCTAATTTAATTCTGATTCCTCCATTCCCAGGAGACCAAGAGCTCAGAAAGGGCTTGGTCTCCTAGTTTGGCTCTAGTTCTGGCAAAGATTGAGCACCAGGACCCTAGAACTGCCTTCTCCTGTCTCCTTCCCTACAATTCATGTGCCTGACTCTGAGATATCTCTTGTATAATCGTGTGCGTGAGACTCTTCCGTATCTATATCAAATGTCTGTAGCTGCTAATTGTTATTGTGTAAACACAGGCTAGATCTCTGGCTCTGCTGATAGAGACTCTGATGACAGTAGAACAGACAGAAAGCCAGGCTTCCTAGTGGGAAAGAAGGACAGGAACCCAAGAGCTCTGGCCCCTGGTGAGCATACAGAATCCCACGGCACTAGTACAAAGCCATCAACTCCCATTTCTCTATGCTATGACTCTAGAGCCTAAAAAGGGGAGGCTGTTCTTTGTAACAGAGGGAACAATGGCCCAGAAAGCAGGAGACCTCCGTTCTAGCCCACATTCGTCCATGAATTAGTTGTGTGACTTTGGGCCAACCTTTAAGAACCTCAGATTCCTCATCTGTAAAGTCATTAAAAAAATGTTTAACCTTACCTTCCATCTTTGAATCAATAGTGCATGTTGGTTCCAAAGCAGAAGAGCAGTGAGGGCTAGGCAATGAGAGTTAAGTGACTTGCCTAGGGTCACACAGCTAGGACAGCCACAAAACTTTCCCCCATCTGTAAAGCATTTAAGGTTCTCTCCATCTTTAAATTTCTATGGTTCAGGGGCAATGAGGTGGCTCAGTAGATAGAAACCTAGGCTTGGAGATGGGAGGTCCTGGGTTCAAATCTTGTCTCAGACACTTCCTAGCTGTGTGACCTTGGACAAATTACTCAACCCCCATTGCCTAGCTCTTACCACTCTTCTGCCTTAGAACCAATACATAGTACTGATTCTAAGATGGAAGGTAAGAGTTTTAAAAAAGTTGTTATGGTTCACAGACTCGCATTGTTGAAAGGGACTTTAAGGGTTATCTAGTTCAACTAATACCAGAATTAATTAATAAATGAACATTGATTAATAATATAAAAGTATAATTAACAATAAGCATTATTGTTGGGATTGTATCCTACTCTTTGTGACTCTATTTGGGGATTTCTTGGCAAAGCTACTGAGTGGTTTGCCTGGGGTGGGGATTTAGGGGAGATAGGGGGAGGGACAGCCTAAAGCTGGAGCACTAAACTTCCTAACTGCCCCCTACAGCAGAGAATCATGAAAGGGAAGGAACAGGGGAATAATAGAAAATGATTAGCTGGAAATTAGTCTATGGGGGGCTAGTAGCAACACCCAGGATTCACCTTCTTTTCTCATAGGAATTAAGGTGCAAGAAAATGGTCCAGATTTGAAGGACTTTTTTGGGGGAGATGGAGGTGGGTATAATAATAATAATATAATATAATATAATAATAATAATAAGCTCAATCTTTCAGTAAAGATTGGTACACAGCGAATCAGGAATGCTAAAGATAACCACAGAAATACAGAGTCAGGATATGCTAAACCGAAGAACAGATCCCATCTGTCTGGAGCTGATTTAGGTGAATTCCAAGGTTGCAGCTGTAATAATTCAGGCTCAGGTCAAAAGGCTTCTGGGAGGGAGCAATGGTCCTTGAAGCCTACTCAATCTCAGTCTCATAGAAGGGCAAGGAGGCCTGAACTGTCCAGGGTCTAGTGCATTTCCACAATGTGACACCAGACCATCTTCTCTGAGACTCCAGCCTGGATCCCATTGAGGCTTTCCCTCTCACCCCTGACAACTGACTCCAAAATACTTTATAACTTGTATAACTTGGCATTGTTATTTTTAAAAGGTTAAAAGAGTTTGAGATAATACTAGCTGACACTGGGGACTGTCACTTGCCTTTCTTTGAATCCCTAGCACTTAGTATAGTGCCTAGTTCATAGCAGGTGCTTGATAAAATACTTATTGACTGACTGTTCTCATTTGTCCATTAGATTTTGAGTCCCCCCATTGGATTGTAAACTTTTTGAGGGCAGGGGCTACCTTTTGCCTCTTTTTGTGTCCTGAGCCACTTAGCACAGTGCCTGATGCATAGGAGGTGCTTAATAAATTGACTGATTTATTCTCCCTAAAACTTCTTTGAGGTAAGTCACTGCTATCCCCATTTTGCAGATGAGGAAACAGAAGTTGATGGAAATGCCCAACTTATTTGCTGTTTATTAAGTTCAGAATGTGGGAGCTGGGTGGCCAATGGATAGAACATTGGAGTATGGAGTCAGAAAGACTCTTCATGAGTTGAAATCTGGCTTCAGACAGTGCTTACTACTTACTCAGAACAGGCAAGTCTCTTTCTTAACCCTCTTGGCCTTAGTTTCCTCATCTATCTAATGTGCAAGAGAAGGAACTGGCAAACTGTTCCAGGATTTTTGCCAAGAAAACCCCAAATGAGGTCATGAAGAGTCAGGCACAACTGAAAAATTAATGAACAACAACAAAAGTTCAGAATAATAGTAACAACAACAAAAAAGAAATGGAAGCTAAGACAGGTCAAGGGACTTGTCCACAGTTACTCAGTCTGTAGCTGATTCAAACTTTGGTCCTCCTGACTCCAGATGCAATACTTTATCCACTGTGATGATCAAGATGCTTCTTCTATAAAGAGGGCGGACAGTTGTAATCCATGGAAATGAGTCACTAGTCAGGGGGCATTTGAACCATCTGGGGCAAGCTGGGGGGGGAGACATTTTTCAGCTTTGCTTGGCACTCCTTCAATCAGATCATAGTAGGCACCCCACTACTCTTTGTACATTTAAATCTGGGCCTGACAGTGGTTGATTGGGTTCTTTTGGAAGGATACCGCTGGAACCATACCAAATGTGGGTACCAAATCCAAAAAGCAAATCTTCCCCTTTTTCTCAAGGAGAGAAATGAATAAAACACTAAGTTAGACATAAAAGATTTTTTATTTTTTTGGTGAGGAGCCCTTTGGAATGTAGACAAGCAGGCCAGATCTCCTTGATGAGCTCATGTTTTGAGAGCCTAGTGTTATTATCCTGCCTCTTCAACCCCTGCCCTGTGAGAGGGAGGAAGAGGCTTCTGGGCAGCAGAGAGACATGGAGCACAGGCCTGATTGATAATCGGTGACTGTAATTCTATAATTCATCTCCCAGCACTGCAGTGAAATTAAAAGAGTTTAGGTTCCTAAGCATAATGATCATCAATTAACCGCCACCGAGATTTAGTGTCCCCATTTGGATCTCATTTTATTTATTTAAATTTCTCTTTTTTCCCTATTCATGAGTTGGGGGGTGCAATGAGAAATTTTTTTTGAGGGGGGTGGTGTTAGACGCTGGGAAGTCGAGAAAATGAATGCCATTGTCTGGCAGAACCAAGGGAGGGAGAGAGGGCTTTCTGAGAGACCCAATCACTCCTTGCTGCCTGGGGGGAGATGGAGGGAGGCTCTCAGAGGCAGCGAATCCATCATTCTGAGCCTAATCAGTTAATACTGATAAACTGCCAGCAATAACTGCCAATTGAGCTCGAGTTTTTGAGCTGCCAGTTCATCCATTTAGAGAGTGCAGCGGCACGCCTATGGAAGTGCTTCTTCTCCCTCCATCCTTCCCTCCATCCCCACATCATGGGCTGGGCTGGATGGGAAAGAATGCATTTAGCTGATGAAAGGGGGCACAGTTGACTTTTAGGGAGAAAAGAAAACAAACCTCAGTCTTGGGGAATGAAAATGGGGTGGAGGGAAGGGTGGGATGCCCTCTGCAGTTCCCAAGCAGGGCTGCCTCAGACTGCTTCAGAATCTAGGCATGGATGGGATGGCTTTGAATCAGAAGCCATCAAATCAATCAGATCAAGCAGATCAAAATCATCTCCTGAAATTAAAATTTGGACTCAGATACTTACTAGCCATGTGATATTGGGCAAATCACTTAACCCTGTTTGCCTCGGTTTCCTCATCTGTCAAAAGATCTGGAGAAGGAAATGGTGAACCTCTCTAGTACCTTTGCCAAGAAAACCCCAAATGGGATCACAAAATGTTTAAGACCACTGAACAGACTAAACAACCTCCAGTAATAGGATTAGAAACCTCCAAGAATGGATATGGGATCTGTTTGGGAAGGGGCTGCTAAGGATAAACCATAGGTGTTCTGGGCTAGAATGGGTATGTCCCAGCCTAGAGGCAGTGGTTGAGAGTTTCCTCTAGAGCCAGGGCTTGCCTTTCTTCCTTAACACCTCAGACATGGTTCTAATAATGATGTTATTGTTATTAGTAATAATAAAATAAAGTGTGGCAATTTATATTGTGCTTCATGGTTACAAAGTGACTTAAATTCATTGTTGTTTCTGATCTTCAGAAATAGCATTCTTTGAGGGAAAGTCTTATCATTCCCATTTTAGAAAATAGGCCCCTGAAGCTGAGATTTAAGTGATGTGATCAAACTTGTTCCTTGTTGCTCAGTCATTTCAATCATGCCTAACTCTTCTTGTCTCTATCTGGGATTTTTCTTGGCAAAGATACTTAAATGGTTTGCCATTTCCTCCTCCAGCTCATTGGACAGATGAGAAACTGAGGCAAATAGACCTAAACGACTTGCCCAGGGTCATAGTAAGTGTCAGAGGCCAGATTCAAACTCATGTCCTCCTGACTCCAAGGGCTACTCTATCCACTGTGCCAGCTAGCTGCATTGTGATCAAACTAGTATACAGTAATAGGGGACAGCTAAGTGGTGTAGTGGATGTACTGCTGGCCTTGGGGCCATGAAAACTCATCTTTTTTTTTTTTTTGTATTATAGTATTTAGAAATTTATTTAATTTTTTTAAAGCCTCTAAAAAGTCCTTTATTTCCCATTTCTACTGTACCTGGATGATAGCTCAAGCAAAGGAAGTACCCAACTTCATTCTCTCCCAACCCCTTCTTAGGCTTCATAAAAACAAGAAAAGAAAAATCAGCTTTCTGAGTTCAAATCTAGGCTCAGACACTTCCTTGCTGTGTGACCCAGGGCATGTCACTTAACCCTGTTGGTCTCAGTTTCCTCATCTGTCAAATGAGCTGGAGAAGAAAATGGCAACTACTCCAGGTTTGATACCACAAAAATCTCAAATGGAGTCATGAAGAGTCAGACACAACTGAAATGACTGAATAACAAAAAGTAGGATGTATGGTAGGAATGTGTCTAAGTGGCAGGAAAATGGGCAGGGGTGGTTGATAGTCAATCCAATACTCTCTCTACACATGGATATGTTCCTCCCCCTTTCCTTCTTTTTCAAGAAATTTAACCCATTCAATCATTTAATTATTTTTTAAACCCGTACCTTCCATCTTAGAATCAATACTGTATATTGGTTCCAAGGCAGAAGAATGGTAAGGGGTTAATTGACTTGCCCAGGTTCACACAGCTAAGAAGTGTCTGAAGTCAAATTTGTACCCAGGACCTTCTGTCTCCAGGTCTGGCTCTCAATCCACTGAGTCACCTAGCTGCCCCCTCAACTATTTATACTTATGACACCGTCCCATTAATCACTCCATCCATTCTTTTCTAGGAGTTAAGTCAATAAAAGCACCGAGCAAAGGGTCATAACTTCAGTAAGCAGTTTAATTGAATTAGGTCAAAGCAAAGTAAAATGCAAACAAAAGAGATGTAGTTCTCTGAAGCTTTAGCCATCTAACCGATCATAGATTTAGGTCTGGATTTGAATTTAGAGGCCCTCCAGGTGAGGAAATAGGAAGAGCTGTGAAGTGGTTACATGGCCAATATCACACAGGTAGTAAGTGGCAATTGCAGGATTTGAATCCACATCATCCCACATCTTTCCACAGTATCACAGCTGCTTCACTTTTCCTTACTCTCACAGAGCAAGACCACACGTTTGCTTCCACTCTAAAGTAAAAGAAACAGAAACGTGCTTAGCATCAGCCTATGGATTCCCCCTCAGTGCAGGGAGAGGAGGTTCAGTCACTCATGAAAGTCAGCACTTTGGGGAACTTGCATCTCTTTCTGGGCTGAACGGCTGCAAAAGCCGCGTCCCCACCCCTGCGGCTCTCAGCGCTCGTTGACCGCGGCTTCCCATACAAGCATCCGTCTTGCACCCACTCAGTGCTTCAGGTACTGAGGAGGCTGCTTGTTGCCCTTTCTGTGATTTAGGGAAAAGAGGATTTCTGTCTCTCTGATCTTCCTCCTGCTCCGCCTCTCAGATTCTCCAAACTTTGTGTTCAAAGTCCAAGCCAGCCTTCGTCGGATGCCATTTCCCCTGTCCTCCCAGTGCATCCTCTTCCTCTGCCCCGCTCCCGTTGCCATCAGGGGAAGGAAGGAACCCTGAGATGGAGTCCAGAGATGGGGGATGTAGCTAGGCCAGGCCTGGGTTTCTCTGGGCCTGACTCTCTCCGTAAGAATGGAAGACAACGGGTTAATCGTTATGAGAAGTGCGGTAAGAAGGGGGCCACCTCCACGTAGGGAATTATGGTTGTAACTTTCATCTCTCATGCATAGAAATAGGCGCCAGTCCGGCTTTATCTTCTAAGGGGCAAGGCAAACGTCGGCCTTTATCTCCAAGCCGAGCCTGGCCCCACCGCACAGGCCCCTTTCTCACACGAGGATATCTTCAGGATCCGAGAAGCCTCTTCTCCTAGGGAGAAGAAGGGAATTGGCTAATATTAGAATCCAGAGACTTGCCGTTTCGGAACCTCTGATTCAAATCAAGATACTGTCTTTCCGTTTCTGCTCTGTTTTGCTGAACTCAATCCAATTCCCTTTACCAAGCTGATATCTATCAGGGAGAGCCAGTCCTTGAAATTGTGATGATTTCTCCAGGGATGGGCCAGGCCACTGAGGCTGCAGGCCCTGCCCCTGGGGTCGCCCCTGGGCTCCAGCGTTCCCTTCATTGCTTTTTCACTCCCACCTCTAGATCTTCTCCAGACCATTCCCTACACTTTAATCACCAAGCCATCTCCCATCTTTTATCACTGCTGCTTTGGAAATAAGTGCAGAAGAATCAAAAAGCCAAGACATAAGAATTTATAATGTGATTTTATATAAGAGTGTTATTACAAACAACTTAATCATGAAACCCACCAGGATCCATTCCCTCTCCTTGCTAGATTGATGAGAGCAGAGATGATGGCTTCCCTGGCTTTTCCTGGTCTAACAGAATGGTGTTTTAGAAAGGGTGTTAGGCCTCAAATCAGAAGAGGTCTGACACATTTGACACCGCGTTCTGACACTTGATAGCTATATTGCCATGGCAGGTCAGATGGTTGCCCCTGAGGAGTGAAAATTTCCAAGACCAGATGAACCATATGCCGTGCTACTTAGAGAACTGGTAGATGTGATTTCTGAGCCACTTTTGGAGATCTCTGAAACACAGTGGAGAATAGGAGAGGTGCCGCAGGATTGGGAAAGAGCAAATGTCTTGATTTTTTTTAAAAAAAAAGGAAAGAGAGTTGTGCCTGTAAAACAGAAGTTAGTGAACTTGACTTTGATTCCTGGAAAAATCCTGGAAGGTATTATTAAAGGAGTGATTAGTAGCCATCTAGAAAAGTAAGCAGTTGTGATAAGAGTTAGTATGGCTTCTATAAGAATAGCTTCTGCAAATTAAATTTATTTTCCTTTTTTAATGGATTTTTTAGACGGGTAGTTTTTATTTAACAAATCCTTTGACAAATCACGCGTGAGCTTTCTGTGGATAAGATAGGAAGATAAGTCAGGTGAATTCAGAGACTGAATCCAAAAGTACCTTTATGGCAACTTGGAGCAAGTCTACCAGAGCACTCCTTGTCCCTGTGCTGCTCAACATTTTTTTCAATGGCTTGGATGGAGCCATAGATGACAAGCTTTTAAAAGTTTAGAAGACCCAAAGCTAGGAGGGATAGCCAAGACATTGGATAAAAAGATCCCAAAAGATTTTGGCAGACTAGAATGTCTTGCTAAGTCTACTTAAATGAAGTGAATAGGGATAAGTGAAGAAAGCCAGCCTTGAAGTCAGAAAGCCTGCATTCAAGTCTTCTCTCTGACAAACACTGACTTGTGTGACCTTGGGTAAATCACTTAGCCTATTGGTATCCTACACAAATCTGTAAGATAAGTCACAGAGTGGTGACAATCTGAATCGATAAAGAGAGTTTCCTATGCCATTGAAATCATGGACCTAGTACTAAATACATAAGTAAAGAAACGAATGAGTGGGGCAGCTCGGTGGCATAATGGATAGCGAGCCATGCCTGGGGTCTGGAAGACCTGGATTCAAATCTGACTTCAGACCCTTCCTAGTGACCATGGGCAAGTCACATAATCCCATTTGCCTATTCCTTTCCACTTGTTTGTCTTGGAATTGTGTAGGTACTACTTATTTAAAAAAATTAAATAGTAGGTACTATTTATTTAAAAAAGAAACAAATAAGCAATCAAATAAATACAGTCTTATTTTAGTGTTCAAACAGCCAGCTTCCTGAATACAAGATAGGCAAAGTGTGGCTAGATTCAAGTTCATTTGAAAAAGATCCAGAGGTTTTTAATGGAACTGCAGAATTCAAGTTAACATTGTGATATGCCAGTCAAAAAAACCTAATGGGATTTTAGGATACATTAAAGGAGACATAATGTCCAGAACCAGGGAGATGATAGACTCTCTACATTCTGCTTCGATCATATCACATTGAGAGTATTGTGCTCAATTCTGGGTACTTTATTTTAACCAGAACATTGATAAACTGCAGAAGACTCAGAGGCAAGGTGACCACGATTGTGAAGGCTCTCTAGATAATGCCACAAAAGGATCAAGTGAAGAAACTGAGGATATTTCTTTTTTTTTAAATGACTTTAAAGTTTATTTGTTTGTTTCATTCAAATACTGTTTACTTCCGCCTCCATCTCCTACCCCCATTAGCAAAGGCATCATTTGACAAAAAAAGATATATGTATATAAAACTATGTCTTACTGATTTCTATTTGTCAGTTCTCTCTCTGGAGGTATAAAAAAAAAGACTTGGGAAGGGGTGCAGAAATGATAGCTTCTATCATGATTTGGAAGGTTTGTTGTACAGAAGAGAGAACACACTTTGTATCCCCAAATATCACATTAACAGGTGTCCAACTTTTTTGTGACCCCATTTGGGGTTTTCTTGACAAAGATACTGGAGTGGTTTGCCATTTCCTTCTCCAGCTCATTTTATAGATGAAGAAACTGGGGTAAACAGGGTTAAGTGACTTGCCCAGGGTCACACAGCATGTAAGTTTCTGAGGCCAGATTTGAACTCAGGCGAGTTGATTCTTCCTGATTCCAGATATGGCACTCCATCCACTGCACTATCTAGTTGCTTCATCCCTCTTAACATCTCTACTCATTCTCTCTGACTTCTGATGAAGAGATGATCTCTTTTGACAAGGCCACTCTTTCCACTTCTACCCTCAATCCCATCCCTTCTCATCTTGCAGTTTACTTATGAAATCAAACGCCGATGCTCTAATCTTCAATCTCTCTCTACTGATTCCTGCCATGCCACCTGCAAACACATCCAAGTTTCCTCTGTTTAAAAAAAAACCTCTCATTTGACACTATCACCCCCTCAGATGATTGTTCTGTATCGTTCCTCCTGTTTACAGCCAAACTTCTATAAAAATCTGTCCATCCACATTTCTTCCACTTCCTCTAACTCTTACTAACTTCTCTACCACTTGCAATTTGCCTTCTGACCTTATCACTCAACTGAAACCGTTCTCTCCAATATTCCCAGTGATCTCTTAATTGTCAACTCCAGTGGCCTTTTCTTAAGCCTCATCATTCTTGACCTCTCTGCAATTTGATACTATTGACTCTCTTCCTAGATAATCTTTCTTCCCTGGTTTTTGTGACTACTTTCTCTTGGTTCTCCTCCTACATGTCTGGCTACTCTTCGGTATCTTTTGCAGAACCATATCCATGTATTGTTGCTTAACTGGAGATGGACGCCAAGCTTCTGTCCTGGACCTCGCTTGTCTTTGCACTCTCTTGGATTCAGTTCTCCTCTCTGGAGACAAAATACGTAGACACACTTTAAAAAATATATGTGTGTGTATGTAAATGCATGTTGACATTGTTCTATCCATCTACCTCTTCTGAGCTCTGGTCCTACATTACCAACAACCTTGTACATTTCCAACTTAATGAACCATAGGAATTTCAAACTCCATCTGAGCAAAACAGAATTTGTTATCTGTTGTTTCCCTGAAACTACTCCTATTCTCAACTTCCCTCTTTCTTTATATCTAGGGCACAGCCATCCTTTTCAGTCGTACATGTGGGCAATCTTGAAGTTATCCTGGATTCTTCACCATTCCTCACCCTATATCCAATCACTTGCTATCTGATCAATTAATTCTACCTCCTCAATATCGATCTCTCCTCTACTTCCAACCACCACCTTGGTTTAGGTCCTTATGATTTCTCACCCAGGCTATTTTGATAACCTCCTAATCGGACTCCCTGTCTCCAGCCTCTTTCCTTACTATTCTATCCTCCATAGAGTACTAAAGTGATATTCCTAAAATGTAGGTCTTGCCGTGTTCTTCCCCTACTCAAGAAGCCCTAGCCACTGCTTCTTATCTCTAGGATTAACAACAAACCTTGCCACTTGTCTTTTTTTTTTTTTTAAACCTGGACCTTCTGTCTTAGAATTGATACCAAACCAGGCAGAAGAGTAGGAGGGGCTAGGCAATTGGCTCTGAGTAGCTTGCCCAGGATCATAGAACTAGGAACTGTCCACCTAGCTGCCTCTCAACTTTTTTTTTTTTAACCATCACTTTTTGTCTTAGTATTAACTAAGACAGAAGGGCAAGGGCTAGGCAAATGAAGTTAAGTGACTTGCCCAGGGTCACACCATTAGGAAGTGACTGAGGAAAGCCACTAGCTTTTAAAGGGGGGTATGCTAAGTGCGGGGAAAATACAGGTATACAATGACCAAAACAACCCATGACATTTGCTTATATCAATGCTATAACTACATGTAGATTGGAAGTTTATGGAGGTCAGGCTCTTTTTCTTCTTAATTCTTTTTGTTCAGTAATTTGTAGAACATGGAATTTGCACACATTCAAGATTTGTCTTAGTTTTTTAAATAAAATTTTACCAATATCTTTTGTTTTTATATCACCTGAATTTCTACATATTCTTTCCTTCTCCTTTCCACAAAACCATCCAACGAGCAAAGAATCATTTTAAAAGAAAAAAGAGAGAAGAAAGAGAAATTTGGCAATCTGAAAAAATACATTAGAAAAATCTGAAAATATTTGCAGTGTTCCATATCCCTGAACTTTCTATCTTCTCAAAGGAGTGGGGAAGATGTCTTCCCAAAACTCTTCAGGGTCATGCTTGTTCTTTGTAATTTTTCAACATTCATTATTTTCTGTTGTTTTGTTGTGCATGAGACTTCTCAAATAAACCAATCTGACCTTTGCTTTGGGGAAAGGGAGATCGGCTTTTCATAGGGGACTCCAGATTTTCAATTTCTGAGACTCACAGGATTATAGATTATAAGGTTAAAGTTAGAAAAGATTTTAAGAGGTTTTCATAGGTCTGGGGTTCCTCCTTTCCCCCAAACAAGGACTGAATTTCTCTAAAAGGCAACAAAGTTGTCTCTGGGACCTGATTGATCCCTCCCTCCCTTAACCCAGCTTCCTTGTCACCCAAAGTGACCATATAATTCCTTAAAAAGGCCACAAAAGGTGGAATCAGGGCTATTTTGACTTGGTGAATGTCATGAAGACCATATTCTGCCCTGCTGACCATGACGTCATTCCATATGGAGTCAAGGGGAGGTGGTAGCCATCTATAGAAGTTAAATGCCCTTGTTTGCTTATTGCTCTGTTAGGTCAAAGTAAACCTCCTTTTATTAAATATTCAGTGACTTACAAGTGCCTCCTTTCATTTCAAATTGAACTAGAACCGATAGGTCCCACCCCTAAAATTTGGCATATTCAAGAATTAAGAGACATGAGATGGGCTCATGGCTTACATTATGGATGTGTTGGGGAAAAGTAAAAACAGAAGTGAGGTGATTAGTTGGCAGGATATGCCTGATCTCTGGTGTCTAGAATCTTTCTGATGGCATATGAAGCGTATTCTCTTTGGAACAGGAAGTTAGCTCATGTTCATGCTCAGTGAGGCTGCCTGAGAAAGTCAAGAAAGTGCTAAAGTCCAGCATTCCCTGGCTGTTGTTGACTACCCATCAGAATTTGAACTACCAGCACAATAAGGCTGAAAGTAATTCAGATGATTACATTCCGGATCTAGAGTCTGAGATCTCTACTCCAGGGGTAATTCAATGAAAACCAATGGACAGATAACTGAACTCAAGCCCTTAAAAGTGATGGGATATCATCTCTCTCCTGATGGGGGTGCAGACTGACAGATTGAGCCAGGTAAACATATGGTCTTTGACCCAGAAGTTCTATTTCTTGCTGAGTTTGGAGCTATGAGACAGGAAAATAAGAACAAAAGAGAGGAAGAATCTCAGGAACTCTTGTCAGTGATATGTAAATTAAAAAAAAAAAGGCCTTGGAATTATCTTATTATTGCTTCCAGGAAGAAGGTGATTCCCTGTCCAGAGGGAGCAGTGGTGGGCAAGCCTTTTCCACAAAGGAGCTAGGGTAATTGCATGAGAAATTCAAACAGAAACCTGATAAGTCACAGGAATAATGGTTCCTGAAGGTGTGGTCTATTAGAACTAATGGTGAGATGCTCACCAAAACTGATTTCTGTAGGCTGGAAGAATTCTCTGAGGACTTAATTTTGCAGTCAGCTGAATTTATTAGAACTTCTAGACAGAGAACATTCTTTGTCCCTTTTTAAGTGGCTGAGACGGGAAATTATTTTCACTTGGTCCCATAAAGATGAATTGTCATCAAAGCCAAATCTGTGATGGAGATCTGCAAGAGCAGGGATCAATCAATCAATGAACATTGATTAAGAACCTACGTTAGGTGATCAATTAGCCACAGAGCCAGGCACTGTGTTAAGAACTGGGGATACAGAAAGAGACAAAGAGAAATATAGTTTCAAGGAGTTTATAATCTAATAAGATGGAAAAAGAAATGGATTTGATCAACTGAATTTATGCTACTTCCTCCTCCTCTTCCATAGCCTGCTGCATCCTATGACTAACCATGTTGTTATAGTTATGTCATGGCCAATTCTTTAATCCTTTTGGGGTTTTCTTGGCAAAGACACTAGAGTTGTTGGTTCACCATTTTCTTCTCCAGTTCATTTTACAGATGAGGAAACTGAGGTCAATAGAATTAAGAGACTTGCCCAGGTCACATAGTATGTGTCTGAGGTAAAATTTGGACTTAGGAAAGTGAGTCTTCCTGAATATAGACCTGTCACTCTGTCCACTGTCCCACCTGGCTGTCCTTGTTGCCTTTTAGGGAAAACTAATTTCTGTTGTGGGCAACTAAGTGACAGGGTGGATAGAGCGATCTTCCTGAGTTCAAATCTGGCATCAAATATTTAATAGTTATGTGACCTTGGACAAGTCACTTAATCCTGCTTGCCTTAATTTCCTCATCAGTAAAACGAGGTGGAGAAGAAAATGGCAAGCTGCTCTAGAATTTCTGCTAAGAAAACCCAAATGAGGTTCTGAAGAATCAGATATGACTGAAAAATGATTGAAAAGGTTGAGGGCAGGCAGCAAAGCTGTCCCTGGGATTTGATCCCTTCCTCCTTTGACTCTGCTTCCTGGTCACTTAAGTGCATAAAGGTCTCATCCATATAGAATTGGGGTCCTTCTGACTTGGTAGATGTTTAAAGCTACATGAGGGGCAGTGAGATCTCTGAAGACAAGAGGTTCTGGGTTCAAATCTGGATTTAGACAGCTATTAGCTGTGTGACCCTGGGTAAGACATTTAACCCCAATTGTCTAGCCCTTACCACTCCTTTGCCTTTCAACTGATACTCCTTATCTACTCTAAGACATAAAGTAAGGGTTAAAAAACAAAAGACTCCATGAAAGACTTCACACCCTACTGACCAGACAAATTTCTGTATGGGTCACATCTGTAGAAACTAAATGCCACTGTATGCTTGTTTCCTATCCTTGCCATTTTAAGACAGAGCATGCCTTCTTTTGTTAACTATTCAATGACTTCTGAGTGCCTCTTTTTGTCTCAAATTGAACCTGACCTAAGAATATGCCAGTGCCTGCCCCTGACAGAGGTTAGCTAGTCCAACCCCTTAATTTTACAGATGAGGAAACTGAGACCTGGAGTAGTGATGTGATTTGCCCAAGGTCATACAGTGAGTAAGTTGCAGAGTTGGAATTCAAATTAAAGACCTCTGACTTTGAATCCAGCTCAAATAAGGAGGGAAAATCCTGATATCTTTAGGCTAGACAGGACCCAGAGAGGTCATCTAACCTATTTCCCATCTTTCTGGTAAGGCAGCATATATATATTACTATTTTGATTCAATTCAGCAAATGACTAGTAAGCATCTAGAACTCACAAGGCACTTTGCAGCATGCTGGGAATATACAGATGAATGAAGAATGAGCCAGTGTGGCATCATGGGCACAACACTGTATTTTGGAGTCCAAAACCCTTGGTTCGAATCCTGACTCCATTATATCAGTTTCCTTATCTGCAAAATGAGGGGTTTGGACTTGGTGATCTTGAAGGGTCTTTCCAGCTCTAACATGGTATGATTCAGAGATGTACAGTGTATAATTGAAGTCAAGTGCAATGTCTATAGTTTATTGATCTCACTATCTTTCCTTTAAAAAAAAAAAGGACATTTGTCCTTATCCATTCCCAGGGCATCTTTTTCTATTCTTCACTACCTTTCAAAATTCATAGATATTGGCTCAGCAGCCATATCCACCTGCTCTCTCAATGCCCTGAGTCTGCTGACTTTAATTAAAAAAGGCAGGTGCTTAGGGACATGGAGCTACTAAGTGTGGAAGCCAGGATATGAATTCTTGTCTTCTGAGTCCAAGGCTTTGTGGTTCAGTGGAGAGAACAATGGACCTGGAGTCAGGGAGACCTAGGTTGAAATCTGGACTCAGATACTCTCTGACTGTGTGAAATTTCCTATGTGGGCAAGTCAGTTAACCTTTATTTGCCTTAGTTTCCCCATCTGTAAAATGAGGATAATAATAATGCCTGCCTTCAGGGTTGTGGTGAAGATGAAATGAGATGATATTTGTAAAGGGCTTAGCACAGCCCCTGGCACATATTGGGTGCTGAATTAGTGCTCCTTCCCTCTTCCTTTCTCCATTTTATTTCCCACAACTACCCTGATAGACAAGGGAATGCTCTACTCAGGTCCATTTCTAAGGCTTCCTGAAGGAAACAGGATTTATGGAGTGGAATTTACTTTAGAATGAGTTAAAGAAGATGAGATGAGAGGTGAAAAGTTGCTTGGTGAATAGGAGGAAGAAAAGGGCACACAACTTAAGTCAGGAGATCTACAAGTGGACTGGCATGGGGGCACTCTCTCTCCCCTTCTCTCCTAGGGGTGCAGTTGGATACAGCAATGGGTCTGGAGTTGGGAAGACCTTAGTTCAAATCTTGCCCAAACATGTCTAACTGTGTGACCCTGGGCAAGTTACTTAACCTCTGCCTGCCTCAGTTTCTTCATCTGTAAAAATGAGGTCAATAATAACACTATCCAGAGTGTTATAAGGATCAAATAAGATAATATTTGTAAGGCACTTAGCACAATTCTTGGTACATAGTAGGTACTTCAACTCTTTCTATCTTTCTCTTTTCCTTCCTTCCTTCCTTCCTTCCTTCCTTCCTTCCTTCCTTCCTTCCTTCCTTCCTTCCTTCCTTCCTTCCTTCCTTCCTTCCTTCCTTCCTTCCTTCCTTCCTTCCTTCCTTCCTTCCTAATTTCCTGTTGTTGCCTCAGTGTCTTATTGTTGTTCAGTCATTTCAGTAGTGTTTGACTCTTCTTAATCCCATTTGGGATGTTCTTCTCCAGTACATTTAACAGATGAGGAAACTGAGGCAAACAGGGATAAGCAACTCACTCAGGGTCACACAACCAGTAAATGTCTGAGGCTGGATTTGAACTCAGGTCTTCCTGACTCCAGGTCTGGCACTCTATCTGCTACACCACCTAGCTTCCCTGCCTTGGTCTTCTGTCTATCACACATGTATCACATACTTTCTCAAGTAAAATGAGAAAAAAAAAAAGCCTTCATTGTCTCCTGATGTGTGGTGAGCCCTGAGGGGGGGGGGGGGGGGGGGGGGGGGGGGGGGGGTAGGTGTCTATCCTAAAACTAGTCCTGTCTTTGCAGGATATAGTTCTACAAATATAATGCAGATATATAACACAAAATTAGAGGGTGTAGCGAGACTAAGGTTTGACCTGGTAGAGAAATGAGTCTGGAGTGGGGAGGGAGGACCTTGAGTTCAAATCTAGTCTTAGATATTTCTTACTATGTGATCCTGGGTAAGTTACCTAACCTTTGCCTGCCCGACCAGGGTAGGGTTAGAATTAAACCATCATTATTATGTCAGTGGTAGCAACAATAAAGAGAAGTGATAGATATCTTCAGAGGAATGCCATCTAGGCTAAAAACTTACAGAAATAGTTTTGGAACAAGGAAACATCACAAGCAATAACAAGCCCCACTGAAGATAACAAGCCATTGTATTTGTGCACTGATTGTGGAAACAACGAAGATCCAAGAGAGGACTCGAAAGGCCCTCCAAGAATGACATCCTCGTGAAGTCAGCCAACTATAAATATATAATATAGAAATAACATCATATGTAAATAATATATTATATATAAATAATATAAAATGTAGAATAGGGTCACAGAGCTAGGAAGCGTCTGAGGCCAGATTTGAACCCCAAACCTCTCATCCCCAGGCTTGGCTATCGATCCCCTGGGGCACCTAGCTGCCCCAACATCCTTTTTACTACACAATCTCCACATAAACAGATCCTGCAGCCTTTCTTGATGGTGTGGACCAGAGTGTTTCATGCAAAGCTGCTTTGAGGACAAAAGTTTTTCCTGAGATGTAGCCTCCATCCTCCCTAATCCCTATGGAAATGACCACTTTTTCCTCCTCCTCCAGCATTTATTATTCCTTCCTAGGACCTAGGGAAACCCCTACGTAAAGATACTGACTTTCCTGCCTCATGGGGCTCTGGCTTTCCCTCTGCAGGGACACTTCTGTTATCCGCTTCTCTGGGAGAGCAAGTTTTCCCCCTACACCATTCTTGACCTAACGTGACAGACATGTCCTTTCAGGATTTGCTTTGTGTCAGGGTCTCCATAGCAACCCCAGTGGTCATCTTGGATACACCCTGCCCTCACTCTTGGCCAGTCCCTTGAATGCCTTCCTTCTATGACTTCTCTTCAAATTCAGGCCGTTTTATTGGTGGCAGATGAGCTATTTTCTCTCTCAGGAACAAAAGATGGCAGTCTTAGTAAAGGGAACAGTAAATACATAATGAGTTAAGCCAGGGGCAGCTAGGTAGCTCAGTGGATAGAATGTCAAGTCTGGAGTTGGGAGGATCTGGGTTCAAATCTTGCCTCAGACACTTACTAACTGTGGTCCTTCGCAAGTCACTTTACCCCAATTGCCTAGCCTTTGCTGCTCTTCTGTCTTAGAATTGATACTAAAGGGGGCAGCTGGGTAGCTCAGTGGATTGAGAGCCAGGCCCAGAGATGGGAGGTCCTGGGTTCAAATTTGGCCTCAGACACTTCCCAGCTGTGTGACCCTGGGCAAGTCACTTGACCCCCATTGCCTAGCCCTTACCACTCTTCTGCCTTGGAGCCAATACACAGTATTGATTCCAAGACGGAAGGTAAGGGTTAAAAAAAAAAAAGAATTGATACTAAAACAGAAGGCAGGGTTTAAAAAAATGAATTAAACCTGGCTGCCACTGTTCCCTAGAGCAGAAAGGTGATGTTGGTATTTATTTCTCAGATTGCCCCCAGTTTTAAACGAAGGGTTGGGGTTTTCTATCTTCTTTCTGAATTACTTAGGCTTCTTTCTCTGAGGCAGGAGAACATCTCTAGTCTCTGCTGTTGGGTTTTGTCTGAGGATCTTGTTTGTGCAGAATTTATATTTTTAGTGCTCAGTTCTACCAGATCAAGAGGGTGACTTTTAACACATACAGTAGATTGTGTATGTCCATAGGAATCTTGTCTCCTTTTGGTCACCCCTTCATGAGATTGCATACATGTTTCAAAATACTGCTGTGACTTTAGACAGAGGGAAGTAACTTGGGATCTTGGTGCCTGGGGTTAGCTTCACAAAGTATGCCCAGAAGAAGCCACAGGAATCAGGTCTGTCTTCATATAAGCTTTTTAAGATTCATTCATTTGAGGGCAGTGGTTAGAGAGACAAGCCAGGAGATGGGAAGTCTTGGGTTCAAATATGACCTCAAGACAATTTCTAGCTGGGTGACCCTGGGCAAGTCCCTTAACCCCAGTGCTCTAGCCCTTCTGTCTTGGAACTGATACTTAATATTGATTCTAAGATAGATGGTAAGGGTTTTTAAAAAGAGGGAGGAAAGAGTAATTCATTCGCAGTGGGAAGAGAGCCCTTGGGATATTACCTCATAGTAAGGGGGAGATACTTCCCTCTCTTCCTCCCCTCCTTTCCCCTAGGACATCTGAGCCTACTGCTGAGGAGGCTGGGTTGGGGTAGGGAAGTTCTGTACCTTTCTATTTTAATTAATTATTATAGTTAATTGGATGTTAAATGATTTCTGTTATGCTGGAATTGAGGGGCTGTTAGCATCTTGGAAATTTCAGTTCCTTGGGACCAAGCCTTGGTCATCCAGTCCTTGTTTTGACTCTGTTCAGGTTCTTTTTTAGGTTTTGCTTTCAGAGTCAATTCATGAGTCATGGAAGAAATGTGCCTTATTTACCAGACTTGGCACTAGATTACTTTTTCTGTTTTAAAAAAGCATCATCTTACTGGTCAAGCATGGAACATCTGGTATATGATGACTGGGGAGGCTGAGGCTGTTAGATTGCTTGAATTCAGGAGTTTTGAGTTGCAGAAGAGATAAAGTCAAGCAGGTGTCTGCATTAAATCCAGCATCAATTGAGTGAGCCCCCCTGGAGCCAGAAGGGTAGGAGAAAGGCATGGAACCAGGCTCCCCAAGGAGGGGTGAACTAGTGGAGGTTGTAAATGGGATCCGGCCAAAACTTCCACACCAATCAGCAGGGAGATCAGACCAATGAGTGGCTCATAGCAGCTTCAGCTTGGGGAAGATAGGGAGACCCAGGTCCCCCTCCTTGCCCTCCCAAATCATCCTCTCCCCCTTTCTCTTCCTGCCCTCTTTGCCTGCAAAGAACAAATATCTGCCACCGCTGTAGATATTCAAAAGAATCTGGTTCATGTCTTGAAAGCAATTCCAAAGGAAGCCTTCCTAACAGGTTTTGTTTGGTGATAAAAATAAGTTGGAATAGGTGACTTTCAAGGTGACTGTTTTGAAAAGGACAGCACTCACTGGATGTGCCAGTCATTTAGAGAGGTGGTAAAAGGAACACTGGGCCTAGAATAGGAAAAGCTGGGCTGGAGTCCCATCTCTGCCACTTTCCAGCGGGGTGACCTCAGTGAACAAACTTTTAGTAATTTATTTATTTACTGCTGACCATGTGCCAGGCGCAGTTCTAAGCACTGGGGATACAAAAGCCCAAACAGTCTATGCAAACAGCTATGTGCATTCAAGATGCATATGGGGCAAATTGGAGGGGATCTCAGAGTGGAGGGGGCACTAGCCTTGAGGGGGAGCAGGGGAAGACTTTCAGAATAGGGGAGCTGAGCTGCATGTTGAAGGAAGCCAAGGGGCAGAGATGAGAAAGGGGAACATTTGAGACATGGTGAGAGATGAAGTGTCTTGTGAGAGGAGCAGACAGGAGAACAGTATCATTAGATGTAAGTGGGGGTGGATGAGGGTGGGGAGGTAAGGGGGGAAGACGATTGGAGAGGTAGAAATGTCCCAGGTTATCCAGGTTGAGAAAGGTTTCCTTCCTTCCTCCCTTCCTCCCTTCCTCCCTTCCTTCCTTCCTTCCTTCCTTCCTTCCTTCCTTCCTTCCTTCCTTCCTTCCTTCCTTCCTTCCTTCCTTCCTTCCTTCCTTCCTTCCTTCCTTCCTTCCTTCCTTCCTTCCTTCCTCCCTCCCTCCCTCCCTTCCTTCCTTCCTTCCTTCCTTCCTTCCTTCCTTCCTTCCTTCCTTCCTTCCTTCCTTCTTTCCTTCCTTCCTTCCTTCCTTCCTTCCTTCCTTCCTTCCTCCCTTCCTCCCTCCCTTCCTTCCTTCCTTCCTTCCTTCCTTCCTTCCTTCCTTCCTTCCTTCCTCCCTCCCTCCCTTCCTTCCTTTCTTCTTTCCTTCCTTCCTTCCTTCCTTCCTTCCTTCCTTCCTTCCTTCCTTCCTCCCTCCCTTCCTTCCTTCCTTCCTTCCTTCCTTCCTTCCTTCCTTCCTTCCTTCCTTCCTCCCTCCCTCCCTCCCTCCCTCCCTCCCTTCCTTCCTTCCTCCCTCCCTCCCTCCCTCCCTCCCTCCCTCCCTTCCTCCCTCCCTCCCTCCCTCCCTCCCTCCTCCCCTTCCTTCCTTCCTTCCTTCCTTCCTTCCTTCCTTCCTTCCTTCCTTCCTTCCTTCCTTCCTTCCTTCCTTCCTTCCTTCCTTCCTTCCTTCCTTCCTCTCTCTCTCTCTCTCTCTCTCTCTCTCTCTCTCTCTCTCTCTCTCTCTCTCTCTCTCTCTCTTTCTCTGTCTGTCTGTCTGTCTGTCTGTCTGTCTGTCTCTTCCTGTCTGTCTGTCTCTTTCTCCTTCTGACTTTGAATGATTCCGTAAAATGTCCCACCTAGCTCCAACTTCATAATCCTGTGAACTTCTTTTTGTCTTCATTTTTTAAAAAACCCTAACCCTTCCATCTAATCAATCAATTGGAATCAATACTGTGTATTGGTTCCAAGGCAGAAAAGCAGTAAGGTAAGGGGGTGAAGTGACTTTCTCAGGGTCCCATAGCTAGGAAGTGTCTGAGGCCAAATTTGAACCCAGGATCTCCCATCTTGGGCCTGGTTCTCAATCCAATGAGCTACTCAGCTGCCCCTGAAAAGGCTCTCATAAGAAGACAAAGGATTTTATATTTGTTCCTGGAGATAATAGAGAGACACTGCAGTTTATTGAGAAAAAGAGTGACATAATCAGACCAACACCTTAGGAAGATCACTTTGGCAGGTGAGAGGAGAATGGTTTGGAGAAGGGGAGACTCTTGATGCAGGGAGACTAACACAAAGACCATTGCAATAGTGTAGTCATAAGGTGGCACTGTGGATTGAATGTCAGACATGGAGTAAGGAAGACTCATCTTCCTGAATTCAAATCTGACCTCAGACACTTACTAGCTGTGTGATCCTGGGAAAGTCACTTAACCTCATTTACCTCAGTTTCCTCCTCTGTAAAATCAGCTGGAGAAGAAAATGGCAAAGCACTCATGTATCTTTGCCAAGGAAACCCCTAATTGGGTCACGAAAAGTCAGACACCAAGGAAAATGATTGAACTACAACAAAAGATGTGAGGTGATGAGAGCCTGGACCAGGGTGGAGGCTGTGTCAGAGGAGAGAAGGGAATGCATTTGAGAAATTTTTGTGAAAGTAAAATCAACAGGATTAGGCAACAGATTGGTTGTGTGGAGTGAATGTGGATGAGGACCTTAGATAAGTCAAATGATCTCTTAGAGCTTTGGGATCCTTACCTAGAAAACGAGAATGCTATCAGTTCTACCTACCTCATAGAGTTGTGAGGATTAAATGACTTCACAGAATCATAGAGACATAAACCTATACAAGGATCTTGGTTTGAAGTCTTTTATGAAATTACCAAGGGATGGCCTCATACTTGGAATGAAGAATGAGCTAGAAATAAAGGCATAGAAAGGAATTGGAATTGTTGGAGCCAGAAAAGAGAAAGGCAGTTTTAGAAGGATGACTGCCTGATGTTCTTCAGCCTCTCTGAGGGCAGTTGCAGAAGAGTTAGGCATGGCTGGCATTAAGGTTTGGGGATGGGCATTTTGGGATCATTTTAAACAGTAAAAATGTTAAGTAAGAGAGGAAAACTAAAATCTTCCCTTGAGAATCTAGAAAGGGCCAGCTTCCCGTTCTAGTCTGGCTGGGATGATTGAGATCTGTTTAGAGATGTTTTGAGCAGTTTGTGAGATAAAGCAGTCTCAGGTCTAAACTTTGGACCTGGTTTGGTTTAAGAATCCAGTCTGAAGCTGTTTGAAAACATTTAGACATCTAGGCATGTTTCTCACTGAGGGGAATTCCTCCTTACTCTCTCCAGAAAGCCTTCTCTGGAAAGCTCTAGTAGACTCATCACCACTTCTTTACTCAGCACATATAGTCTTTTCTTAGCACACACACACACACACGTACACACGAGCACACACGCTGTCTGCCTCTATCTGTCTCTGACTTTCTGTCTGTTTCTATATCTCTCTGTCTGTCTCTGTCTCCTTCCCAAAGCCCTCCTGGCAATAGCTGATGGCCTATCAATATGACTGGCAATGAGGGATCTGCCCTTTTGTCTTTGTTTCTACAGAGAAGCCTCTTTCTCACCTCCTCCTCTCCCCCTCCTCAGCCAAGGCTCACTCTCTGGGCTCTATCTGGTGAGAGTGAGTTTGGGACAAAGGTAAGGAAGAGGGGAGTCAAACTGATGGTGGACAAATTCCCCTGTTGTTTCCACCATCCCTCCTTATTGCTCATTTGCAACCTTTGCGAAATATGGTATTTTCAGCCACCAGGAGGGGGAGAGTCTTCTCTTTCTCTCCCCCCCCCCGCCCACCTCTCCTTTTCTCCCCATTGTAATTAGTTGTCAAAAATTTTTAGATGGAAGGGGGAATGCTCAGGTCCTGATGAGATGATACAGCAAAGATTTCATTTCATCTTGAATTTGACATTAAACTTTAATAGTCTCAAGGACAAGAAGCCAAGAGATATCAGATGTAATGAGATAAAGCAAAGTTTCTCTGACAGCAAATTTGATCACAAATGGGCTCCGAGATTGCTTCTTTGATATAAATGAAACATAATTCATCTTCCAGGGCCTTGAATGGGCTTTCAGGCTGGGGATGATACTGGCATCTCCCTTGCCTGGCTCTGACAAGTGGCTTTGTGGGGTGATGGTAGAGGCCTCCCTGGGACCCTTGCTCCAGTCCAATTGCTTGGAGACCGCAGAGAATGAGAGGATTGAGCCAGCTCTCGGGGAAGGTGTCCTGTGAATCTCTGAGCAGGGACTGAGAGAGATGTACCTCTGCCATGAGCCCTGGTGTCCTGCCGAGGCAACTTCCTCCATGATTGTCCTACAGTGATGGATGGGGTGGTGGACCAAGATGGGCTGGAGATGTTTGAAAAGGAGAGGAAGCAGCATGGTGTGAGGTAGATGCTGGAGGGAGATGCTGTTTTTTAGCCTACTTTGCTGATGAGAAAATTGAGGCTCAGGGAGTTTTAGTAACCTGTCCAGGGTCATATACGTATTAAGTGCCTGAGGAGAGTGTGAGCCTCTCTCTTCCTACTCCAAGTCTCTCTATGACACTATGAGGTCTCTCTAAGAAGTAATAAGGCAAGAGAAGTCATAGTCTTTGACTAGAAGAATAATGAAGGGGAGGCAAGTATTGGTGCAAAATGAAAAAATTAGGCTAGGAGTCAAATGGACTCCATTAACAGTTCAGTTTTTTTAAGCCCTTTAATACTGTATGTTGGTTCTAAGGCACAAGAGCAATAAAGGCTAGGCATTGGGGGTTAAGGGACTTGCCTAGAATCCCACAGCTAGGAAGTGTCTAAGGCCATCTCTGAACCTGGGACTTCCTGTCTCTGGGCCTGGCTTTCTATCCAACTGAGCCACGGAGAAGCCCCCAATTAGTTTAATTTTAAGGCAACCAGTACAGTCCATAGAGATGAAGAAGGGGCAGTTAGGCTTTGCTTAAGAACTGTTAGAATCTGTGATCTTTTCAAGCCTTCTTGGCCCATGCAGAAGTGGCTTGGCATCATAGAAGTTTGGGTGAGATTTTTTTCCCAACCAAATATTTGAGCATACATGAAAATCTATTTCTCTTTCAACTCTCTCCAAAGCAGTAATTTGGTGCAAGAAAGAACTTCTTTCTTGATGTAAAAATAACTTGGCCCAGATTTTTCACAATTATAAAGATCTGGGTCTGAGTGTCTAAGAACACAAAATGAAAAAATGTGGCAACACCACCTTGTCTTCACTTCTCAGGGGGTCCAGGTATGGACCACAATATTGGAGCACCCAACTTTCCTGATCTTTGGGGGTTCTTTGCCATGCTCATTGCAGGGTAGAGAGGTACAGAGGAGGTTTGGGGCCAGTGCCTACCAATCAGTCTCTCTTGAACTTAGCCAGATGATATGATTAAAATTCCTTCTTGCAGCTACAAATTAAAGTAACTGATCACTCTCTCCAAAGGTTGGCATATGGACAGGCTGAGAGGAGGTTCTTGCCCCCTCTAGCATTAGTTTCCTTTCTTGCTGTTCCGTCCAGTTCTACCCTAGGTTGGGGTGGTTGGGCCTTCTTCAGAACTGTCAAGACACAAATTACTCCCAGGCTAGAGCATCCAAGATGGGAAAGGAGGAAGACCTTAGATGGCAATAGAAATGCAACACATGCACATCATTCTAATAGATTCACTTGTCGATTTCTTGGCCTTCTTGTCATTGTCACCTAAGTTAAATTTACTCTGAGACTCTGCCATCCCCTTCTTCCTCCCTGTCTCTTTATAATTGCCTTAGAAGGTATCTCATCATTATAATCATAATAATGGCTAGCACATGTGTAAGATTTTAAGGTTTATGAAGCACTTTATAAAAATTATTTTATCCTCATGACCATTTTACAGATAACGAAAATGAGGCAGACAGAAATTAATGACTTGCCCAGGGACACACAGCTAGTAAGTCTTAACCTTCTTGTCATTGTCATGTAAATTAAATTCACTCTGAGACTCTGCCATCACTCTTCTTTCCTCTCTGTCTCTTTATAACTGTCTTAGAAAGGATCTCATCATCATAATCATATTAATAGTTAGCATTTGTATAAAAAATTTAGGATTTATGAAGCACTTTATAAGTATTACTTTATTCTCACAACCATTTTGCAGATGATAAAATTGAGGCAGACAGAAAATAAATGACTTGCCCAGGGAAATGCAACCAGTACGAGTGTGAGGTAGGATTTGAACTCACATATTCCAGATGCCAAGTGCAACACACTATCACAGACTCCTGGTGGCCAGTGCTATTTTGAAGGGGTCAATAATGATCCTGAATGGGCTGACTTAAAAAAAAATCCATATCTTCCATTTTAGAAGCAATATTGTGTATTGGTTCCAAGGCAGAAGAAGAATGGTAAAGACTAGTTAATGGGGGTTAAGTGACTTGCCCAGGGTCCCACAGCCAGGAAATGTCTAAGACCAGACTTGAACCTAGGCCTGGCTCTCTAACCACTGCACTGCCTAGTTGCCCTTTGGGGTGCCATTTTGAAGCAACGATAGTAAGAACTCTGGAACAGCTGGTTACTCAGAAAAGTGAACTCCAAGGTCCCTACTCCCAGATCCCACTTTTATTTACAAATTGGAATCCTCCAAGCTCTTCTAAAGATAAAGATATTCCATGACTTCTCCAGTCCACCACACCAATGAAATTAAGGTAAAAGCTCCTAGAACATTTTGCTTGGACATGTCTGAATCAGATCCCTCAGTAGAAGTTCTAAGCCAAAGAGGATTTCTCTATGACCCCAGTATGGGACATTCTCAGAGGAGTGTGGTGGAGGAGGAATATTTCCATGTCTGCTGATAGGAAAATGTGTCCCCTCTGTACTTGTCCAGAAGGATGAGGGAGGAAGAGACAACAGAGATATGTATGAATTTGTAAATTTGTACGCATATGAATATTAAAAACATACACAAATTAATGCAAGGTGATTTGGTTTAAGTCTCTTCTCTCACTGAGTTGGAAAGGTCCAAAGAGAACTTTGGGATTCCTAGGAAAATGTAGTTTTCCCACACCTAAAGCTTTTAAGATACACAATGAGACAAAGACCCCTGGCCAAGAAGCTTTGTATTTTTGTTCCTTACCACCAGGGCTATTTATTTTCCAGAATTGTTGCTACAACTGCTAATACCACTTCTGTCCTCTCTCCAAAACCTCCATGACCTCCATGACCACCATCAGTATTACCTCCCATGACTGCCATCACTTCTACCACTCCATCACCACCACCACCACCTCTTACTACCACCCTATGGCCACCCCATCAACATGCCCTATCACCCTTGTCACCCCCATCACCCCCATCATCACCTTCATGTTCATCCCTCCTATCCACTCATGACTATTAACTTCCTCTTTCGCTATTGCCCAGTTGCCCAACCAGTGTATTTATATACTGCTTTAGGCTTTCAAAGTTCTTTATAAACCTGATTTTGTCTAATCCTCAAGATCAGTACTTTGAGAAAATTAGTGTAAATATTATTCTTCCCATTTTTAAATGAGAAAATTGGATCTTCAGAAAACTCGAGTGACTTGTCCAAGGTAATGCAGATAGTCTGTAGTTGAGCTGGAACTCAAATCTCAGTCTTCTGATTTATATTTTTGTTCTGTCATATTATGCAATGTCCTAGCAGACTCTCCTCACTTATCTGCTAAACTCATAAATAGTGCTGGAGTCTTTGTCATCAGTTGACATCCCTTTAAACTCACCTAGAGAATCTAATCCTCATGCACAATATAATTATAGGGTTTTGCCCTTAAATTGCTCCATTGTGGGAATTTGGCCAACCTGCTTAGTGGAGCCCATCCAATTCCAGACTACGTTGATGGCCTCTCAAACACTCAGTCTGCTTCTGTAATTGATGGGTCAGAGCCCATGATTGGGAAGCTTCTATAGTTTTATTTGGGAATTTGATTTTCCATTCCCTCCCTTCTCTCACCTCTACCTCCAAAGAGTGGAGAAGGGATAATTTTGTCATCCCCTGAAGTTATGGAAGGGGAGAGTAGTTTTCCAATGCAGAAAAGCAGGAGTTTAGGGGAGAGAGGTTTATAGTCCTTGGACCCCTTAAAGCATTGGGGGTATAGGCAGATAGCTGTGTGGTGGATAGAATACTAGGTCTTAAGTCAGGAAACCTGGGTTCAAATTTGGCCTCAGATACTCACTAACTGTGTAACTTAGGGCAAGTCAAAAAGCTTCTGCCTGACTCAGTTTCCTCATATATAAAAAGGAGATGATAATAATAGTATCTACCTCCCAGGGCTGTTGTGAAGACCAAAGGAGATAATACTTACAAGGTGCTTTACAAACCTTAAAGTACTATAGAAATGCTACTGTTATTACTACTATTGTTTTTTTAAGTCCTTACCTTCTGCTTTAGAATCAACATTAAGTGTCAGTTACAAGGCAGAAAAACTGTAAGAGCTAGGCAATTGGGTTAAGTGACTTGCCCAGGATCACACAGGTTGGAAGTATCTAATTTGAACCCAGGACCTCCTGACTCTAGTTCTGGATTTCTATCTCCTAAGCCATCTAGCTGCCCCCCCCCATTACTATTATTGTTACTATAGCAGAAAGAGCACTGGATTTGGAGTTAGAGAAAACAGGTACAAATCTTGCTGTTGGTTTAAGTGGCATAAAATTCTAAGGAGATGCATGTGTCCTCCCAGCCCTTCTTGCTCTGGTGACAAACGCCATCCATCTCTTCCAGAGAGGAAAGTAGAGAGTCACATTGTGCAGCCCCAGATATATTTTCTTAATTGGTGAGATGGGGCTGATTTATTTGTTAATTACCAAACAGAGGTACATGCAGTAATGTGGTTTATTTTATTTATATTTGAGGCTGGCAACTCTTTGGAGAAGCATCTTGGGATATGGGCAAGGAACCAAACACACTTTGTAGGAAGTGTCCTGTCTCTTCTCTGGGGAGGGTAATGACAGAGGAGAGGCAGTGGGCCACAGTGAATCAAGTGCTGGGTTTGAATCCTGCCTCATATACTTGCTAGCTGTATGACAATGTAACAAAAATACTCTTACCTTCCATCTTAGAATTAGTACTGTGTATTGGTTCCAAGGCAGAAGAGTGGTAAGGGCTAGGCAATGGGGGTTAAGTGACTTGCCCAGGGTCACACAGCTGGGAAGCATCTGAGGCCAAACCAATATACAGTACTGATTCTAAGATGGAAAGTAAGGGTTTAAAGAAAAAAACTGAACACCATTCTGCCCTCTGTTAGAGTCACTTTACTTCGTCAGTTCAAGTATAAGATCTTCAGGGGCAGACACAATGTCTCCATGGTATCTGGCCCATAGTAGGAGTTCAGTGAGTGTTTGTTACATTGACTTTTCATTCAGTCATTCATTGAGCATTTATAAAGTTCTTACTGTGGCCCAGGTAGCTGGGTACCACTAAAAAAAAAAGAGTCCTTGCCCTCATGAAGATTATATTCCAAGGAATGGAAATAATGTATACAAGGAAAAATACTAAAAATATATCCATAATAGAAAGTAATTTCCAGGTGAAGGGCACTAGCACCTGGGGAAAGAGAGGATCACGACAGACTTCCTGTAGAAGGTGATATTTGCTCAAAATCTATCTGAACCCTTCTTGAGGAAATGGGTGCCACAAGCTTTCAACACACTGTAGTAAGGGAGGAATCTTTTTATTTGTCTTAGACAGACCTCTCAGGCTTCTGCCTCGTTCTGATGTTCTGGGATTTGGCAAATGAGCCCCTATTTTCCTCAAAGAAGCTTGATTTATTTATTTGACTCCAGCCCACCTTCCTTTCCATTCTGTCCACCTACCTTGGTCTGGAGTGCTTGGGGTTGGTTACCAATGAGGTAATCACTGCCTGGCACAAAGGAGTCAATTGATCAGGGTCAGAATCAGCGGAGGACCAGCGGGGGGTTTTCCAGCATGCTTAACATCTTGGGGACATGCTTCCTCCCTGGGAGAGTTTGACTCCATGATGCCTCCGTAATGATCGTTGCCCCTTTCCTCTGGGTCCTCCAGAGGCACCAATCTCCCTTGTGACTCTCCTTATTCTGAAAATGGGGAAACTGAGGAGGAGAGGGATGTAACATGAAAGATGACGGGATATCTCTTTCAAAAGCTTTCATCCTGGTTCAATCTGTCTGAGGTCTGGGAGTTTGGGAGGAAAGGGAAAAAAAATCCTATTTTTAGATTCCCTTCCAATCTGGCCCCTGCCTCTCTGGAGCCATCAACAATTGCAGTGTGTGTATGTGTGCGTGGGTGTGTGTCTTTATTTTCCATTTACCTCGAAAATTGATAGATTTCCAAGTGCCCCTTAAATTTAAAACAGGGGGGAGAATGAGGGAGAGGGAAAATGAAGCTGCCCATCAAAATTAGCAGGGGAGTGGGGAAAGGTCATTTGATCACAGCTTGGCCGCTCTCGGAATTAACCTGCCTAACAGAGACTTGTTGAGTCTGAAGCTCTTTACATTGCACATTAATGCAGGGAGGGAGGCAAGGAGACATCCAGAGAGAAGGTCACTGCCTGCCCTTCTCAGATCATCAAACTTTGGGCAAACTTCCTTGGAGATAGAATTCGAGGGGCCAGGCAGGAGTGGCTGCTTTCCTTGGCATTTTCCTATCTTTCTGGGGTGCAAGTCCCAGATTTCCAGTCACTCTTGGGGAGAGCCTGGAGGAAATTGGAGCCAACAAGGTGAGGACCTTTCCCAGGAGCCCAAAGAACCCACAGAATTTTTTAAAAGGAGGTGAAGACTTTCCACCGCAGCAACTGTAGATTCATTAATTGTCTACTGGGAAAAGAATGGGAGGCATTTAGATGATAAAGACGCTGGAAAATTAGAGGCAACCGCTGCTCTGTTTACTGTTTTTATTTTATTTTTATTATCATTAAATTGCTTCTAGTCACCTGTAATTTTCTTGGGCTGTCACAATTACAAATCTTTGAGGATTACCCAAGACACATACACAGGCAAATAGTCATAAAAGCATGATTTAAACTTACTGAAGAGCAGAGGACCTCCATTCTCTGGGCTAGGGGAGCACCGGGATTATGGTGTATCACTTTTTTCCCTTTCGAGGCACAACTATGCCTTGTGATGTGTGTATATGTAAGTCTGTGTGTCAGAATTCATGACATGTGTAAACATGTATGCCTTAACTCTGAATAGTGACTTGTAGATTTCCCAATATATCTGTAACTAGGGTGAGGTGATCAGAGCTTTGTCCCAGGGTCTAAAATTTAAAAGGTATTGAGTTAACAAGAATAACCTCTTATTTTAAATAGCAGATGGTGCTAAGGTGATACCTTAGGTGAACTCTTCCTGGAGCCATATCTCCTCTTTCAAGGCTCCCCAGAGTCTTTGGCAGTGTTTCAGGGAGCACTTGTCCCCTGAATGTTTGATGCTTCTTGCCCCAGATCCCAAAATTGGTCCTTATATGATTTTGATAGCTAATAACTATTTAATAAGAAAAAGAAGCCATTCTGACTTGTTGACTTTGGGAACTAAATGGAAAACAGAAAGGCAATACTAGTGTTTGGTTGGGAGACAGGAAATAGGGGAAAATAGGAGATAATTTTGTAGAGACTGAGAATTAAGAGAGAACTGCAGCATTGCTTTTGAAGAGTTCAGACTAGAGCTTGACGTGTATGAGGATTATGAGGTCAGGGGCAGAAGATAATTTTTTTCAGGTCTCCAGGGGAGCAAGACTTAGCCTGGACAGCAATGGACAGTCACTGAGACCTAAAATTCAAACACAGGTTTTTCGGGGGTTGGGGTCAGAGGGAGAGGGTAAGAGGGTATGACAAAAAAGAGAAAAGGAGACCTATAAATAGGTCTTCTATTTTAAGTTAAGTAAAAATTGGGTTCTGCCTCTACTATCTGAACATGTAATTGCTACCAGGATAGGGTCTTTTAGTTATCATAGATTTTTTTTGATAACCCTTACCTTTTGCCTTAGCATCGATTCTAAGACAGAAGAGTGGAAAGGGCTAGGCAGTTGAAGTTTAAATGACTTGCCCAGGGTCACACAGCTGAGAGGTGCCTGAGGTCAGATTTGAAACCAGGTCCTCCTCCTGGTTCCAGCTTAGAGCTCTGTCCCTTGTGCTACCCAGCTGCCCTTGCAATCATAGATTTTAGATCTAAAGTGATGTTAGAGGGAGAGCTGGGTGGCTCAGTGGATTGAGAGCCAGGTCTAGAGATGAGAGGTCCTGGGTTCAAATTTGACCTCAGACACTTCCTAGCTGGGTGACCCTAGGTAAGTCGCTTAGACCCCATTGCCCAGCCCTTACCACTCCTTGGAATTGATACACAGTATTGATTCTGAGACAGAAGGTAAGGGTTAAAAATAAGTAAAGTGACATTAGATACCATCTAGCATAAAACTCTTATTTTATGTCAATTAATCAATAACATTTATTAAGTACCTACAATGTGCCAGCACTGCCCTAAGTAAACTGAGGTCCAGGGAGATGAGTAATTTCGGATAGGGAGGAGGCTTGGCTTTTGAACCCAGGTCCCTTAATTACAAGGCCAGTACTCTGTCCACTACACCAGCAGAGTCAACCTCAAATAGAAAGGCCACTAAACCATCCATTAGCATCTCTGGGGGCCATGTATTGACCTAGAAAACCACTTATTCATATTACCTGTGTTCTATTGTATTTGTGTTTATTTCATTAAATATGTCCCAATTACATTTCAACATGATTCTCCCACTTTTTGGAGTGTTGTGAGCCTTAGGCCATGTGTTTGACACCCCTGTTCATACCGAATCACATCTTTTGTCGTTTAGTCATTTTTCAGTCGTGTCCAACTCTTCACGATCCCATTTGGAATTTTCTCAGCAAAGATACTATAGTAGTTTGCCATTTCCTTCTCCAGTTCACTCTACAGAAGAGGAAACTGAGGCAAACAGGTTAAGTGGCTTACCCAGGGTCACACAGCTAGGAAGTGTCTGAGATTTGAACCCAGGACCTTCCATCTCTAGGCTTAGCTATCTATTGAGACACCTAGCTGCCCCAGGGGTACTCCTAAGGAAGTGCTTCTTTTGAGACCCCACGAGTGTGCTTCCCCTATTGATTTTTCAGATGAGAATCATTGAGATAGACCACTTTAGGTAGTTTTTTAGAAAAGAGTATTTACTAAGATGGCTAAATAAGCACACTTGGGACAAGCCAGCTTAGTACCGCCTCCTCTCCAAGTCTGCGGCACCAAAAGGTAGTGGTCTCAGTCGTAGAGAGCGCATTGGATGCTAGGGGTAACTCATAACTCTTCCCCCACTCATGGGAGTCCTCTAGCTTCTCCCTAAGCATGGTGGGTATGCCCAGGACATCCTTGGTTCCTAGTGCAGACACTGCCTGTCAACTCATCCAGTACCAATAAGGACAGCAGTGGAAGGAAGTGAAGTCCAGCATCCTCAGGACCCTTTGACGCTTGCGAGGTCCTCCTCGGACAAAGCAGACAAAGAGAAGTCCTTTTCTTTCAGGCAGTTCATCCTCAGAGATGTACTGGAAGTTGAAACCAGTTTTAAAATTTAAATGATCTCTAGGAACAAATTCTTTCAGTCAATCCAACAATTCTTGCCTTTTACAATGAATTACTTCAGCTTCAAAAGCCTTTTTGCAATTAGTCTAAAGCCTCTGCTGGATTGAGATCTATTTTCACCTGGTTAAGGTATCAAGGCTAAATGGGAAGGGGTGGTTTTAACCTCACTCTTACATGTAAAACTAGAATATAGATAATGTCTGTCTTCCCTTCTAGCTTTAAATCTAATATCCTGATGATAATATCCTACGAATGGGAGTCAGGAGACCTGAGGTCTGGACCGAGCTCTGAAAGGAGCGCTTTGGATGACCTTGGGCAAGTCCTTCATCCCAGAATTTAATTTCTTTTTCTGTAAAATGTAAAATCAGGTCGTCCTGATCCCAACTTTCAGTTGGTCAGAATCTGTAAGTGTGGGTCTGGGAAAAGCTGCCTTCTGAGGACCAAAGGAACTCCACGCTCTGAGAAGGTTGTCTGAAGAAATTAAAGTCATTTCACCTAAGAGGACAAAGTCGCTTTGTGGGGCTACCCCATGAACCTTCCTGGAAAAGGAAAAGAAGAGGCAGCAATGTTGGAAGCCTAATGTCAGGTAGGAATAGAACATGCTGCTGATATTGGGTTTGAAAGTTAATTAATGTCCTCAGGGTGAGTTAGGAGAAATAACAATTGCTTTGATTATGGAAGCAGATGACAGAGAAGATGGGCTTTAATTGAAATGGCTGGGGAAGAGATAACACAGAAATCATCTACTTCAGGCTGGTTTCATCCTCTCTCTTTTAAAATTCTCATTGGCTGACTTGCTGGGATCCTTCTTATAACTAGCCTCGCTTCCCAAAAAGAATAATAACACTCCTCAATTATATATAATACACAGATGGAGATTTATTATTATAATTGTTATTAATGTTGATGTTAGTTGTAATAAGAATGATTGGGGCAGCTAGGTGGCTTGGGGGATAGAGAATCAGACCTAGAGATGGAAGATCCTGGATTCAAATCTGGCCCTCGACATTTCCTAACTGCGATCGTGGACAAGTCACTTAACCCCAATTGCCTAGCCCAGGGGTCCCCAAACTTTTTACACAGGGGGCCAATTCACTGTCCCTCAGACTGTTGGGGGGCCAGACTATAAAAAAATATTACGAGCAAATCTGTATACCGCTGTCTGGGATAGCGGAGGCTACAGCGCTGACTGTGATGGGCCTGTCACCCCTTGCACAGGCCCATCACCGCCACCACTATATCAGGCAGGAGTATTCACAGTGCGGACGGAATCCCCTCCCCCAGATCTTCCATGCTGACATCTTCCATTGTGCAGCCCCATAATCCTTTGCAAGGCGCCTTGTTCTCATTCAGTTACTCTCAGAACAAGGCACCACTCAAAGGATCGTGTCACTGGAAGTAGTACTGTACATGAGCAGTGCTCTTCTCACTGACCACCAATGAAAGAGGTGCCCCTTCCGGAAGTGTGATGGGGGCTAGATAAATGGCTTCAGGGGGCCTCATGTGGCCCATGGGCTGTAGTTTGGGGACCCCTGAGCTAGGTCCTAACCCTTACTGATCTTCTGCTTTGGAACTGATACTTAGTGTTGATTCTAAGACAGAAGGTAAGGATTAAACATTTTTGTATCTTTTTCAAAAAAATAATAATGATGACTAATTAGTAATTATAATAAATCATATGTTGTATATATCATATATAATATTAATGATATATTATCTAATAAATTAATAATGATGCTCAAAAGAGATATATAGTGAATCAAAAGCCAACAACCTCTGAATCAAGAAGATTTGGGTTTGGGCATGACCTCTGATATGCTGTATGGCCTCCCGGCCTGCGAGAGGCTGTAAAGGTGAGAAAGAGAGGATAGATAGAGATAGAGTAGAAGTTTTGATCCCGCGAAGGGCGTGAACGAGCCGACTTTAGAGATGTGAATAACCGAGTCAGTAGACAAATATTATTTGTATGAGCCACAGCTAAGCTCTGACCACTGAGTGTAATTATTCAGGCTCAAACCACCCAATGATCTCAACTTAACACCATACTGGTCAGAGGATAAAGCTAGCTCAGATGGAAAGGAGATCAGAAACTAAAGGAGGTAGATGTTGCTAGATAGCATTAGGAGAAAGAGAGGGAGTAAGGCAGGCCTGGCCTAAAGACCAGGCCTTAGTGAGAAAGATAGAGAAGAGAGAGAGACAGACAGGGGAGAAGATCCTTCTTATCAAACCTGTGGCTGCTGATCAAGTGGGTGGAGCTTACTGGGGCTCGTTTATTTATAGTCTTGACAGCTCAATACATATTGAACAGTTATATGATACCTCAATACATATGGATGAGTTACCTGGGGTATTCCCATTGGATAATGCAACTTATGACAAGGTGAAGGTGGGGTTATTATCCCCGGGAGAGTGAGACAAAGGAAAGCAAGGTTTCGCGCCTAAACTTCAGCCACGCTGGCAATAAAATTTATTGCCATGCACAGGATGGCCATGTGCTCACTCACATTCCTTGTCTCCCCATAGTGTCTATGGGCTGGACTGCTACATGCTGACTGCTTGACTCTGGGAAAGTCACTTAACTTCTCAATGGCCCAGGCAACTCTCTAAAGCTATAAATGGAAGAGTGAATGCCTGTCTGCATTGGTAGAAGGAATTCCTCATTAAGAGCTTTATACTCTGATGAAACTGCAAGTTGAGTTAAAACAAATTTATTCAAATGTATGTACAATCTCATTGATTTGGATGCTCCTTCCAGATACTGATCTCAACCTGTTCACTCTTAGCCATCTTAGGTGCCTTCTGTTCCCATTCTCCTCCAACTTCAATTTCAGTGCTGGATATGGGGTTTTGGTGTTTGTCTTGATATGAAGATAATAATGGATCACTGGAGCTGTCTGTGTGTTATCTCTTGCCCTCATTCTATGATCAACCCTCCTTGAATTTCTTTAACCTATTTCCTCGATGACATCCTTTAATTCTGTTCTTTTCCCTTATTTGTTATTTGTCACACCCCACTCTTGTCCATAATATCCTCTTATTACCTTCCATATGATCATCCTTTTTAATTCTTTGGAGGCTTGGGCTCCTTATCTTCTCACCATATAACATCAGAAGGATATTGGTATGAGATCTAACATCAATAAAAGAGCCTTGAAATCTCCTGAAGTCAATTCAACTTACTCTCCTCCCATTTAATTCTATTTTCAACTCATTGTTCATTTTTACTGTCTGTCCTTTACAAATAAGTATACATACATTTTTCACACATAGTTTACTGATGTAAAAGCTCTGTAGGTTGTCATCCAAATTCATAGTAATCCAGGCAACAGACATTTTTTTTTCATCCAATTAGTTTTTCCTATGTGGATGGTTAAGCCAAAGTCTTTTGAGTGATCATGAATATCTTCCAGGAGATTACAGCATTTTGGGGCATGATGACGTGAAGTCACCTACATACAGAATCATCTTGGGGGATTTCACTTTCTACATCACATTGGCAAACATCAAACATCTTTATTGAGCATTCTCTTTGTTTGATGCCACAAATGATGTTTATGATCATGTTGTGGCTGAACAAATAAATATATCACTGTTGTTCAAGAACTCTTGAATGGTTCAGATGTATGGATAGGAGATATCTTATTGAAAAAGAGTCTTGTATGGCTAAATTAATTTAAAAAATAAGTAGCAAAGTGACATTTTGTATTATTTTTACTTCTCAGTTTTGTGATGGTAAAGATGTAGTGGAAGATTGCTTGAGCCTACTACCTACTAACACCCTCATTGAGGAGGACTTTGATCCCTATGTAGGATCTAGTTTAGTATAGTCTTTTGTCTAATTTAGTTTTGTATAATAATAATAATTTCATCTAATTTAGTTTTGTATAAAATTTCATGAACATTTTATATAGATGGGAAAATAAGCATATAGGAGGTGAGCTGTTACTCTTTGACTCTCTTATTTGGATAAATAAGGTCTGAGGATTTCCCCCCCTCCATACTCTTAATATCTTTCCCTCCTTCAGAAACCCCAACACACACTGGTGTTGCCTCTCACAGAGAATTTCTTGATGTATACTTGGCTTAATTAGGCTATTTCCCTCATCTTTATTATTTTTAGTGCCATTTCTACCTCCTTTATAAGTAAATCCAGGATTATGATTTTTATAGAGCAAGTATAGTGCCCTTAATGGTGAAGCAGTTTTGCTTTAAAAATCTTTTTCAGATCCTTTCTGTTCCCCTCCCCCTTTTTTGTGGCTCTTCTTTTTTCATCACTGAATAACTATTTAGTTGGACCTCTTGACAAGTTTTCTTTAAATTTGTTTTATGCTCCACGAATCATCCGCTATTGTCTTTCTTTGTAAAATTTTACAGACAAGTTCATATCCTAAAGAAATATTGCCTTTGGCTGCCATCTCTCTCCACTTGGCAAAGAAGTCCTGTGTTTGCTGAATAGGATCCTTTTAGTTTTGTTTAGTTTTGGGGGTTTTTTTGGATTTCTTTGTAATGGCAATTTACATCAATTAAACTTATGTGTGAAATTATCATAATGAGTGTTGATGCCCTTTTTTAGGCCCATTACCCAATTTTCATCATCAATAATTTGTTTCATGTGAGCACTGCATTATTTCAGTTGCATGCTATTTCTTTTTCTTTTGTATAATTTTGTTCTTTGTTTTAACCATTCAGTTATCTAACTCTACAAAATGACTCATTCAAGAATGGTTGCCACATCATCAACAACTTGTTTCCTGTCTGTTAAAATTAATTGCATTTTTTGGGTATGTGATTTGGTTATTTTCCATGACCAAAACCTACTAATTCCTTTCCTGTGTATTACAGAAGTTTGGCCTCTCTACCATTTTTGGTAATATATCTCCCACCTCTTCCCACCTATGTATTCAAGTTATCAAGTACCATAGATTATGTTGTGTTAAGTCGGGGAGGGGTGGAGATCTTATTGATTTCTCCATAAAATGTCCTCTACCCTTTCATCTTCTACAATAGATATTGGTGTGCATGCTGCAATTATTTTCATGGTAGTGTTTCTACAAATACTGCAACATGAAATGACAAATGTCCTAAAAGATGATGTTTCTTGTTGCCTTTGGGTATCTGGTAAAATCAGCTCTTCCAATTACTTTATTTGACTTTGCAAAGAGCACCTCTGATCTATCCTTCCACTTAATTGCAAATCTTTTTTCTTTCTGTTTCATTTTTTGTCAGAACATTAATCATTAATGCCCCACCCCCAGGAGAATGTCTTTTTGTTGAATATTATAAAATGAACCCAGTTTAGAGTTCCAGTATCTAAATAAAAATGGCTGGATGGTCTAAAACTCCTGTGGTTCATATTCACTATTTTCTCTCTGCTACCTTCCCTGCAGAAGGCGAGGAGGTCTGCTCAGGACTGAGGGCCTAGTTTGTAGTTTTCTTTGTTTCATGGGTTGCTACTGCTTTGGGGTAAGCAGATCATCACGAAACAGCCTTGTTTTGTTGCTGGACTCTCCTTGAAACCTTTCCAATATGGTAGAAACTCTCAGAGTTTATACTCCACTTGCACTTGTTTTTGAGAACCCAGAACACTTCTTTACCCCAATGAGGCAGTGCAGAAGGATTTTGTAGAGGCATGATGATGATGATGATGATGATGATGATAGATGATCTATAGACCTGGCCCTTTAAAGTGGCCCTGCAAAGTATTTATTACTGGATTCTCAAAATAACCCTATTACAATAACATTAATATTAACATCAGTATTAGCTTATTGTTTAACACATTAATGTTATTATTGTTATCATTATTATTATGGACATGAGAAAACTGAGGATCATGGAGGTTAAGTGGCCAGTCCCTGGTCTGGCAGCTAATAAGATAAGAGGTAGAATTGGAACTTGTCTGCCTTGACTACAAGTCTATTACTCCTTCTACTACATTATGACAAGTTATTTGATATAATAAGACATTTCAGGAACATATGATTCAAAGCTACAAGGCAAGAAAATCATCTAGATAAATATCTATTTTACACATGAGGAAACTGAGGCTCAGAGAGGTCAGAGGATCATATACATAGACTGAGATAGAAGTAATGTGAGTGGAAGAGATTAAAGTGATATCTTGTTTATAATAGCAGGAAAATCTGTTGGGCACAATGGAAAAAACAGAAGAAGACAGGGATTAGGGAAGGCTGAGATGGAATTTTCTTTAGAGTTGTGTGTGTGTGTGTGTGTGTGTGTGTGTGTGTGTGTGTGTGTGTGTGCAATAGTTTTCTTCAGAGCTCCTTCTCCACTGGTCCCTTCATTGATCCTGCACTGATCTGAGGTGTTCTACCTGATGAAAGTTTAGACTAGGAAGCACAGTGGAGATCTGATGGGAATGCATGCCTGGGAAAGGGGTTTGAGGAAATCCCAGAAAATGGGAAGTCTTTGTAGTTGGCTTTGCTGGGTGCTTGGAGGGAGATAAGGTGACACTCTGGGGAGGAAAGAAATATATCCCTCTGAATATTGACCCATGGGGCAAAGCCCATGATATTCCACACTCATCTCAATTCTGTTGGTTGAATCCTTGTAGTTCTGGAGCCCATGAAGAGACCAGAGATGCTAGGTTCAAATCTGGCCCCAGATACTTCCTAGCTGTGTGACCCTGGGAAAGTCACTTCATCCCCACTGTTTTTAAATGCATAAGATAAAATGTATAGGACTGTAAAGCTCTTACCGCTCTTCTGCCTTGGCACCAATATATAATATTGATTCTAAGATTTAAGATAAGGGCTTAAAAAAGAGAGAACTGGGGGAGTGTAGGTAAGAAGTCCCTGTCCCAGGTCCCAAGTTTCCACCTGTGATGCTAGGAGTCAAGAAAGTCACTACTAAGGTACCATATAGCCTTCCTAACTAATGCAGCCAGACAAGGTACTAGCTAAAGGAGAGACAGCATCAAGGTCAAGAACTGACAGAAGGGGAATCAGGTTGCCAGAAAAGAAAGCTAAGGAAGTGTTTGAGGCCAGGTTTATATCTGGGACTCTAGTCTTTAGGTGGTGTATCAATTGACATCATTGTCAGCTGGCAAATTCCCTCTTTTAATCTGTTGTTGGTGTGCTCCTGTGTTCCTATTCATGGAGCCTTGTGGAATAAAACCTTTTAAAACAAACCCAAAAAAACCCTTTTAAAACAAAACAGAAACTTTAGAATGTTGTGCGCCATTTTTAGGGATCAGGGAACTGGAAGTAAGAAGAAGGTTCAAGTCTTATAGCTTTATCAGAGTGGCAGGGAGTTCAGAGCAGAGAGGAGAGAAAGTGATACCAGAAACCAGTAGTAGGTGGTAGTGAGCAACTCTTAGGATTGGATCTCAAAGGATGAGAAGGATGCTGGGGTGCTCTGTTCTGGCCCTACTGTTGCTGCACTTTTCTTTAGAGACAGGATGTGTCCTAGAAAGTGCACCGTACTGAATCCCAACTCTGGTGAAGGGATCTTGAGCAAGATTCAATTTCTTCCTCCATGAAATAGGTGCTTCCTTCCTCATTTGGGTGTTTTGAAGAAAGGTCCTTGTGAACAGTAAAGCATCATCTCGTGGGGGCACTACTTTTCATTCTCCAGCTAGGAATGACATCTTGGTTTTTGTTAAAGCCTGAGGTCCTGCAGTGAAGTTCTCATCTACAAGAGTGAAGGGTTTGTGATCCTTTGAGGAAGAGGGCCCTGTAGTCCGGATGTAGCAGTGATAGAGTATATATTCATGCAGCAATTACAATTTAAATCCATTATTATTACCTCTCTGGTGCTGTTTGTTCATCTGTTAAATAAGGTGGTTTGAGGAGAGCATCTCTGTGGTCCCTTTTAGCTCAAGATAAGGTATTTAAATTTTTTTCTGACTGTCATGGTCCCCTTCAGCAGTCTATAGTAACCTAAGGATCACTTCTCAGAACAGTGTTTTTAAATGCATAAGATAAAATGTATAGGACTGTAAAGAAAATCGATCTCATTGAAATATAGTTGTCAATTAAAAAAAAGTTCATATCTCAATCTATGATCCTACGATCTCATTTGATCCATACCACCATTCTGTGAAGTAGGTAGTTTAAGAATTATTCCCATTTTCTAGATGAGGAAACAGAATCTCCACAAAGCAAAGTGACTTGCCAAAACTCAAATGGCTAATAGGTAGCTGAAATGGTGAAATAGACAGCTGAAATGAAAGCTGTCTTTTGACTCCATGTCTACTCTTCAGGAAAAAATAAAAAGTCTAAACCTGATCCTGGACAAAATTGCCATTCTTTCTTATTAGATTCAGTCCATCACTGTAATCTCTGAATTTTTTTTTAAATTTGGACTCATCTAATATTATCTGTCCAGCCCAGGTTTATGTCATTTGAAAATTTTATAAACAACTCATTCATTTTACTGAGAAGGAAACCGAGGCCCAGGAGGCTTATGGAGCTTGCCCACAGTCATAATCCAACTAACAGTAGAGCCAAAGCTAGAACTCGGGTCCTCTTACTATGAATCCAGGAGTATTCTTTTCATAGTGATGACTTAGCTGGAAAGGACATTTCTAAGTACCCTGCCAGCTAAGTCTATGCTCTTAAATCAAGTTTCTTGCAATTGGGTCACCAGTGCCTTCTGGACTCTCTCCCTCTCTCTTTCTGTCTCTTTGTCTCTGTCTTTCTCTGTCTCTCTTTCTCTCTCTCTCCCTCCCTCCCTCCCGCCCCCCTCTGTCTCTTTCTGTCTGTCTGTTTCTCTGTGTTTCAAAGCACTGTCCCCTAAAAACCCAACTGATGCTCAATCATCAGTTTCAATCAGATGATAAAACCATCTTGGCTTGTCTTAAGGTTCTTTCCCCTCTTCCTCCTATCTCTTTCAGAAACGTAGCCTCACATCCTCCCCACCCCACCACACACAGTTTTAGCTTCTCTAATAAATACCTTTGTGGTTTGCTTTGTTTCTTGCCCTCTGTCTGAATGCTAATTGATTCCTACAGAAAGAGATAATAGCCAACCCTCCTCCCTTTCTCACTGAGCCATATTGCTCAATTATTACTGCTAAAGCATTTCACTCCACAGCCTTCCTTTTATTGCTCCCCATTCCCTACTAGTGTTAAATTATAAAATACTTCATCAGTATGGAAAGAATACTCCTGGATTGATGGTAAGGGGACCTGAGTTCTAGCTTTGACTCTACTGCTAGCTGGATTATGATGGTGGGCGAGCTCCATAAGCCTCCTGGGCCTCAGTTTCCTTCTCAGTGAAATGGTTGCATTGTTTATAAAATTTTCAGATGATATAAACCTGGGCTGGGCAGATAATAATGGATGACAGAGTTTGGATTTTAAAAAATCCACAGACTAGAGGGATGGGCTGAATTTAATAAGATAAAATTTGATAGGGATTAATGTGAAATTCCATACTTAAGTTCAAAAAGTTCAATTTAAGAATAAGGAACAATTTAAGAATAAGGTATAGCTAGTTAATACTTCCTATGAAGTAAGGTCTGGAAGGACAGTTAGGTGGCTCAGTGGATAGAGTGTCAAGCCTAGAGATGGGAAGTCCTGGTTTCAAAATTGGCCTCAGAGATTTCCAGGCTGTGTGGTCCTGGGCAAGTCACCTAACCCCAATTGCCTAGCCCTTACTGCTATTCTCTTGAATTAAAATGAAATTAAAACTGATACTTAATATCAATTCTAAGACAGGGTTATTAGAAAAAGACCAAAGATCTGGGGGTTTTAATGGACTCAAACTCAACCTGAATCATCAGTGTAATCTGGAAGACCAAAAAGCCAAAAAAGAGGTGTAGTGGTCAGCTCACAGGAGATAGTAAGACTATTGGCTTTGACCCTGGTCAGTTGGTATCTGGGAGACTTTTCAGGCCAGATTCAAGGCACTACATTTTAGGAATGCCTTTCACAAAATAAAATGTCCAGACTTGAACGATCACAATCATGAGGGACATTGCACCACATGGGGATTGATTGAATGATTAGCAGGGGGAAGACTTAGAGGGACAGAGTAACTGTTTTCCAGTTTATAAAGGGTTATCTTGTGGGAGAAGGATATAACACTCATTCTATTTGACACGAGGGAGTAGAGTTGGAGCAAATGGTTGGACATTAACAAAGAGGCATTGATTTTGACTCAATGAAAGGAAAAACTTCTTAAATGATTAAAATTGTCCAAAAGGGGGCTTTTCCTTATTGGAGATCTCTAGGCAAAGGAAGGGTGGTATGATAATAATAATATCATTGACAATATTTTGGAGATATTATATTAATAAACTTTTTGGACATAGTAGATAAAAAAGAAAATTCTACATGGATGTGGTTTGAACTAGGTGATTTCTGAGTTCCCTTCTAGTTCTGAAGTTCTGTGATTCTGATTCAGTGATCTCAGATCCCCCATTACTCCATGTTTATGAATGACAGGCCATTCTTGAAAACTTTAGGCAGATACTGGAGCCAGTACATACAGGCTAATGAGAGTTGATTGCTTAAATTTCAATGTGAATATTTACAGTTTGGAAATAGGCAGACACTACAAATTCAGGCTTGATTTATTGTTTTGTTGATTGTTTAGTCTTTTTTTTTATTTCTGAAACCCTTACCTTCTGTCTTAGTGTCAGTTCTAAGATAGAAGAGCAACAAGGGCTAGGTAATCAAGGTTAGGTGACTTGCCCAGGGTCATACAACTAGGAAGTGTCTGAGGCCAGATTTGAACGTAAGTTCTCCCAACTTCAGACCTGGCGCTCTATCCACTGTACCATCTAGCTTCCTCTTGATTGTTTAGTCTTAAGAAAATGATGGTAAAAGTTATAATAATTTAGATAAAATTTAAAAGTTGTGCTACATTTTTGGAGAGTCTGCTGTTAAACATCTATTAGCACACCTCTGGATATGACATTGATCCCATAAAATAAAAAGGTGAATTTTAAGTAAATGAAGATGTTTCTGTGGAGTTAGTGAAAATAAACCCACATGGGTGAATTTAGAAATAATTTTTTAAATGATGCTAATGAATAAACCACCCAGCTCCACTTAATCAGTCCCTTTATATTTTTTTTTTGTTTTTTTAGTTTATTTTTAAGTATTTTCCCATGGTTACATGATTCATGCTCTTTTCCTCCCCTTTTGCCTCCCTTCTCCGGGAGCCAACAAGCAATTCCACTGGGTTATACATGTATTATCTTAATGAGTCCTTTTAAAGTGTTATGGTAGAAAGAACATTGGGTGTGGAGTTAGAAAACTGGGTTCCTAATCCTCCCTCTGTCACTCACTACTATACTGGTACAGGGGATGATCTCTATGGTCCCATCTATCTTGTTAGAAGATTGTACCTGGTGGTCTTGAGACGACCATGACAGTCTCTCCTTAAGGGAGTTTATAGAACGTTTGTAAAACATACTCATGGAAAAATGCTGACAATAATATTTTTTAAAGGTTAGTCTAATTGTGCCCCAATTAATATTGTCTACCACCAGTTTTTTTTTCCTCTCTCCTTGATAACAAACCCTCCAAATTTTATTTTGCCATGACTCCTTATGTATATACTTTTAGCAAGCCTTAGGGGAGGAGCACCCACAATCAGAGTATAAGAACCCCGCTTCTGTGTGACCCTGGGCAAGTCACTTAACCCCCACTGCATAGCCCTTACCACTCTTCTGCCTTGGAACCAAAACATGATTCTAACACAGAAGGTATGGGCTTAAAAAAAAGAATCCCACTCTCAGAAGGGCACTTTGAAACACATTTTCCTCTGGAGCACCTTCCTTCCTGATGAAGGGACTCTGTGCTTCCCAACACAATGCTGCCCTTTTGTGACTCATACTCTTTTGGTGTGTTTGCCTGACTTGTAAGTGGCATCCCCTTTTCCTCTCTCCTCTCCCCCTTGTTTCCCACTGCTTGCAATAAAGCTTTGCATTGAACCATCTCCCATTGTTTTTACATGTTATTCTCAGCACCAGAACTCAAGAAGGGATTGTTTTCCCTGCTGTCTCTGGCTGGCCCACCAGCCTTTCCCTAAGCATAAACTGGAGATCCAGACATGGCAGCCTCATCAACCCTGGGGCAGTAGGGAACTGAGTCCAGAACTAGCCAGGTTTAATAGGGAAAACCCTATGTCCTTCCAGGAGAGATTCATGCCGGAGGAAATCACAAAACAATTGGTGAAGCTGGCAGGGTCTGAAAACATCACTAAACCTATGATCTTATGAACTAATCACTTTCTATTCAACTTGTAACTTACTCATTTAAAATGGTGCTAACCACAGCTAATTTTTTTCTCATTAACTTTCCTCCTGACTGCTTTTTTTTTAATCCACTCACAGCAATGGCTTTGTCCACAGCTGCTCAATAAGTATTTATGAGTGAATCAGTGAACTACCCTGTTGGCTTTAGAGGATGCTGAAGTTGATGTTTGTGATAATAGAACTGACATTTAGACAGTGTTTTAATGTTTACAGACAGTGATTTGATGTTTAAGGTTTCTTTCCTTTCAAAAAATGAAAAGGGAAGAGGGGGCAGCTGGGTAGTTCAGTGGATTGAGAGCCAGGCCTAGAGATGGGAGGTCTTGGGTTCAAATCTGGCCTCAGACACTTCCCAGCTGTGTGACCCTGGGCAAGTCACTTAACCCCCATTGCCTAGCCCTTACTGCTTTTCTGCCTTGGAACCAATACACAGTATTGATTCCAATTGATTGATTAGATGGAAGGGTTAGGGTTTTTTAAAAAATGAAGACAAAAAGAAGTTCATAGGATTATGAAGTTGGAGCTAGGTGGGACATTTTATGGAATCATTTTTCAGTCTTGTCCCAAATTTTCGTGACCCCTTTTGGAGTTTTCTTGCCGAGGCTCTAGAGTTGTTTGCCTTTTCCTTCTCTGGCTCATTTTATAAATGAGGAAACTGAGGCAAACAGAGTTTAGTCACTTTCCCAAGGTCACACAGCTAGTAGGTGGCTGAGGCCAGATTAGAACTCAGGAAGATGAATCTTCCTGACTCTAGACACTGTACTCTATCCATTGTGCCACCTTGATACCCAGAAATTAGCCTCATGTTAATTTATATTACGAGGCAATATAGAGGGGTGGAGGCTGTTCAGTCATTTCAGTTATGTTTGGCTTTTCATGGCTACAATTGGGGTTTTCTTGGCAGAGACACTGGAGTAGTTTGCCATTTTCTTCTCTGGCTCATTTTACAGATGAGGAAACTAAGGCAAACAGGGTTAAGAGACTTGTCCAGAGTCACCTAGCTAGTAGTATCTGAGGCCAGATTTAAACTCAGGAAGATGAGTCTTCCTTACCCTAAGCTCAATACTCTATCCACTTTGCCACCTAGCTGCCCTTCAAGTAGCATCTTAAAGGCCATCTAATTGATCCCCAACACCTCATTATACAAAGCCCAGAGAGCTGAAGGGACTTGCCCTCGGTCACCTTGGTGGCGAGTGGAAGAGCCAGCATTGAACTCAAGCTCTCTGACTCCAGATTCAGCACTTGGTCTGTTCCTTGCCACATGCGTGTCCAACTAAAATGCCCAAACGGGATCTGTTACTGCTCTGTTGTTTATGTCCCCACAGTTCTGGAGAGAGGCAAAATGAATTCACGTCTTGCTGTACAGATACTACATGCAACTGCTACTCTAGGGGTAAAGAACGCAGTCCAAGCACCTGCTATTGTTTTGCCTTCATTCCTGTCTTCCAGCAAAGTTCAGGGGCTCTGAGGGGGTGGTCCAGGGGCCTTTTCTGGGTGCTAGTCAGGGAAAGGTTGACTCTAGGCAGAGGGAGGCCCTCCACTGTGACCTATGCCTCTCTTCCTCTCTTCCTCCCCCTAAACCCCGGGCTACACTTTGAATATGAAGCATTGAATTGAGTCACTGTAATGAATGAAGCCGTTGGATATCTCATTTACGGTTTGACATCCATGCTGGCACCTCGGCAGATGCCTCTTACCCCTGCCTGGGGAAGCCACTTATGAAGATAGCATATTGCCGATCTACAACCGTCCACCCGCAACCAATCCATTTAGCATTGGGCTTCCATTAGGGATAAGATGGGGGTGGGAGGTAGGAGAGGGGAGAGGCAAGAGAGGAGATGAAATAAATCAGGATCTGCCTTTGGATATGTTTCCTTTAACAGTCTATCCTATTAAGTGCCCAAATCTCAACGGAATTTTGGGGAAGCTTTTGTAGCCTGGGAAGGTGCTGATGGTCCCTTGAAACTTTGCAGCTGTATATGACATTCCCAAGTGAAATAAAGCTAAATGTATGTATGCTAATTGAGCCTTGCAGGTAGCCACAGAGCTTTACCAGCCCACAAAACACCAAATGATCTTTCTAGGCTCAGAGATTATATAGGGCTCTGGGCACATAGGCATTATTTGAACTTTCTTATTTGTCTTTCTTATGTAATATTTCTTTGGGGGCAAAAGATGTAAGTTAACAATAATAAAAGCTAACATTTGCAAATGCTTTACATATATAATATTATGTTATCTGGTTCTCACAATAAGCATGTGAAGTCGGTGGATGAAATTATTTCCATTTTACAGATGAGGACACTGAATCATACAGAAATTAAATGACTTGTTCAGGGTCACACAACTAGTGTCCAAGGCAAGACCTGAACTCATTCAGGGCTTTCTGACTCCAAGTCCAGAACATCATCTGCTACACCAAGATAAACCTGATGATCTCTATTTCATTGGCAGGCACCATCACTTTCTAGGCACTCAAGTCCACCACTTCAGTTCCATTCTCATCTCCTAACTCATTTACCCCATCTATCAAATCAGATGTCATATCTTGTTTCTATCTCTACCATATCCTTTGATTGCCATTATTCTCTCTTTTACCCCACCATCATCAACTCTCTCTTGAACCATTGCCTGACTCAGGTCATTCCCTATTTCAATCCTTCCTCTACAAAAGTGATTTTCCAACCATATCAGTCTGATACTTAATACACTTGGTAAATTTTTTGGTAAATTAATAAACTTTGGTAAATCTGTACTTTGTCTAATAGGAAGCAACAGCATTGTCTGAACTCTTGGACTCTATCTGGTGGCATAGCCACTTGGAGATTTCTCAGAACTATTTGGAGGAGTCTGTTCCATCCTTCCCTCATGCCTTTCTGTCTCACTCTTCCCCAACTATAGGACTCTGGCATTTTGGGAGGAGGACACAGAACAGTGTCCCATCCCTTGGAGGTAAGCTGGCAGACATGAACAGTAGAGGTTTGGCTGCTCTAGGCTGCAATTGTGGCAGCTCCTTTGATCTTTTACTGACCAGTAAATTATTTATTGGGTCAGTCATAAAGAAAAACCAGACTATAAAATATATTTATAGTATCACGAAAATCCCCTCTCCTCCCTGCTGTCTTCAGACATTTTCTGTGGACCTCCCTGTCTATAAAATAGTCAGTGCACTGTAACATCACTATGAGTGAGTGAGTGAGCACTCTCTCAGTCTCTCTCTCTCTCTCTCTCTCTCTCTCTCTCTCTCTCTCTCTCTCTCTCTCTCTCTCTCTCTCCCCTCTGACCTCCTCCCCCCCTCCCTACCTATATTCCTTCCTTCCTTCCTTCCTTCCTTCCTTCCTTCCTTCCTTCCTTCCTTCCTTCCTTCCTTCCTTCCTTCCTTCCTTCCTTCCTTCCTTCCTTCCTTCCTTCCTTCCTTCCTTCCTTCCTTCCTTCCTTCCTTCCTTCCTTCCTTCCTTCCTTCCTTCCTATTGCTCCACAATTCTTCTGAGCTTTCTTACATTTTTCCCCTTTCCTTTCTCTCCTAGGATCATAATAGTACTTGTTTTTAAACTTTACTTTCTGTCCTAGAATCTATGCTAAGTATCAGTTTCAAGGCAGAAAAGTGATAAAGGCTGGGCAATAGGGATTAAGTGGCTTGTCACACAAGTAGGAAATGTCTGAGGCCAGATTCAAGTCCAGGATTTCGCATCTCTAGGTTTGGCACTCTAACCACTGAACCACCTAGCTGCCCTTCATAGGAGGCACCTTTGAGATCAGCTAGTCCAACCTCTTCATTTTATAGATAAGGAAATTGAATCTCCTAGGAGTTAAGTGAACTGTCCTAGGTCCTACAAGTCATAGGAAACAAAGGCAAGATCCAAACTTGGGTCTTTTGATTTCAAATCTTGAGTTCTTTTTTGCTAAGATACTAGGCTTGAGATTTTGTCTGAAATGGGGTTAAGGCAGAAGCAGGTGCCAGTGTACCCCAGGTCTTTAGGACTCTGCAACTCAGAATGCAGCAATTCCAGATGGAGCCTTCACTCTTACTTAGAGGAACCTGTCGTTTCTCAGGCCCTGGGCTGGAGTCCCATCAGCAGATTCTTTTGGTGTGATATGTCTGCCTCAGAGGCACATCTGTCAACCTGCTCCCCCCCACCCCCGAAAATGAACTGCTGAGAATCAATGCCCAGCTTCAATCTGCACTTTGGGTTGTCATTTGGCAAGTTCATTTCAGAAAGCAGTGAATGTGTGTGCTTGCCTGTGAGGTTTATGTGTGTGTGTGTGTGTGTGTCAGCAGGGAGGGGGGAGAGAGTGAGGGTACACATGGACTGGCTCGTGCAAGTTGCCAAGTGCTTCCTTTTATTTTATTTTTCCTTTGGCTTTTAGCTAGCACCTTCCTCAATTAAAGTGGCAGGGCTGAGCAGACAAGGAAATCAGTGGATCTTTCCCCCAACATCAATAAAACAAATTTCTCTCCGGGATACCTATTTGTTATTTGGATATCAGACTGACTGTAATCTGTTTCCATTTTCATTCTACGTGTCCCTGGCAGAAGCTTGAGGCTCAGCCGTGGATATCCTGCTGTTTCCATTTGGATGTACGAGACGATAGATTAGATTCCTATTTGCTATGTGGCCTCCCCCCACAATATCCATTAGCTATGTCAGGAAGAGCCAGGAGAATGTGCCTTCCCCCATTTATATTGGGTGGGGTAGGATAGGAATGGGGGGCCCTTTACAGATGTCACCAACTATCACAGAGCCACCAAAATCTCCCTCTCTCCTCTCTCTCCCTCTTGCTCCCTCCCTCTCTCTCTCCTTCCCTCCCTCTCTCTCTCTCTCTCTCTCTCTCTCTCTCTCTCTCTCTCTCTCTCTCTCTCTCTCTCTCTCTCTCCCCCCCTTGGTAATAAATCATGGCAAAGGTTATTTCTACCAGGTGAGATATGGTTATCAGGACTGTACCCTGCTGTTGCAAAGTTGGGGGGTCGTAGGGAAGAAGGAAGACTCCATTTGAAAGATGGGGACATGAGCTGTTTGTCTTCTTTGCTCTCTAGTTTATTCAAACAGCTAAAGCTTCCTTGGCTCTAGAGTACCGAAGAGGGTGATGTCACTCCGGTTGTCCAAGTTCTTTTTAGCCCTGGGGTCCCTTTGTGTAGTCAACCTTGTAAATAAGGGAAAATAATACTAGCCCATAGATCTTAACTACTTTCCATTCCCCTAGCCTTGCTCTCTGATTTGGGCTATCAGGCTTCTAAAGCTTTTCAAGTATAGGGCAGGTGTAGACATTTCTTCTTATGCCCAGCTACCTTGAATTCTTTACCTCTTGAATTCTTTACCACCTCTCTCCCCAGACTTAAATGTTTTGTTTGTCAATTTGTGTTTTATTTGCCTGCCAGATTGTAAGTTCCTTGAAGACAGTCTTAGGTTACTTTGCACCACCCTCCATTGTAACCTAACACAGTACTGGGCACAGAGTAGATGCCCAATACATCCTGGATGAATTGATTGATGTCTTGGAACTAATATGAAGGGTACTGATCTAATAATAAGAACACTTGAATTTAAGTCTTAATTCTATCAGCTACTAGTTATTTGACCTTGGGATAGTCATGTCATCTCTCTGATCAGCCTCGATTTCCTCATCTGTAAGAAGGGGATAATTAATATTCACACCACCTTACTCCCAGAGTAATTGTGAGGATCAAATGAAATAATATTCTTAAGAGTACTTTGTAACCATAAAGCAGTTCTTAACCTTAAAAGGTTAAGTGACCTTGGGGAAATCTCAGTTTCTGTTTATCTCAGTTTTCTTGACTGTAAAATGGGAATAAAAATAACATCTAACTCCCAGGGTTGTTGTGAGGATCAAATGAAATAATAATTGTAAAATTCTTAGCATAGTTCCTGACATATAGTAGATACTATATAAAGGCTAGCTATTACTACTACTACCACCACCACCACTACCAGTACTACTTTTACCTACCATTACTCTCCTTTTTAGTGTCATGTGCCCTTTTTACACTCTAATAAAGTCCTTCATTTTGTTGTTATTCAGTTGTTTAGCTTGTGTCTGACTCTTTGTGATCCCACTTGGGGTTTTCTTGTAAAAGATACTGGAGTGGTTTGTCATTTTTTTTCTAGCTCATTCTACAGAGGAAGAATTGAGGCAAACAGGGGTAAGTGACTTGCCAAAGGTCACACAGCTAGTAAATATCGGAGGCCAGGTTTGAACTCAGGGAAATGAGTCTTCCTGACTCCAGGTCTGGTGCTCTATCTACTGCCACCAAAGGCTTTCATAAAATGTTTTCAATCCATAAAATAAAATAGATAAATTACAATGGAACCCAATTATACTGAAATATGGCTGTCAACATATTAAAAAAATAGCTCATGGACCCAGATTGACAATTGCCTTTGACAATATGTGAACATAAGCTTCCATGACCACCATCATGTCATTGCTATGTTGACATACATCAGCTGCTACTTTCTCTCCTACTTTGCCAGGCTGAATAAACAGTGCTGATTGGATTATTCCACACCTTCCTTACCTCTCGCCCATTGGGTCCAGGTCCTCTCATACACGGACTCTGCTTTCTCTTTCCCATTTTACTCACTCTGTTCCTGTCCTCTCAGCAACAACGAGGCCTATGGTGTAGCATCCGTCCCTCTGGGCCATTTCTCCCCTTTTCTCCTTTCCCTCCCCCTCTCAACACCCGCCTCCCCATCCATGCCGCAGCTCAGGTTCACCAACTGGAGAGGGAGGTGGCTGTTGGGCATGTTTTCAAAGAGAATACGTCCTCTCCCATGACATTGGCACTTCCCGATTGACAAGACCTGTCTCTGCTGTCTCTCACTCTGACACACGGCTCTTAACTTGGGGCCTAAGTGACTTGTCAGCTTCCCTTGTCACACTTTGCCAGCTTGGGCTCCTCATCCTCTTTGCTCCACACCTAGAGCCATAATCCACCCTTTCGTATCACGATTGTCTCCGTGGCTTTGAGGGTCACTCATGGCTTTGGAGCTTCCCAACCTTTACACAGGAAGGCAGTCCCCAAAGACCTGTGTAAGAAAGAAAGAGAGAGAAGCCCAAGCAGCCCCCTTCTCTAATTCCACCTTTACCCCATCACCTTCATGGAAAGAGAGAGGTGCGCATATATGTGTATGTTCATGTGTACACCCACACATACATATGTGGTCTATGCGCGTATACTATTTACAATGTAATATTTATACACATCCATGCATATGGAACTGGAGAAGGGCAGGTTGCCTTCCAAAGGGAAGGTGGTAGTTCTGAGGACTTGAAATGCGATGATTTCTAGTTTAGACAGCACAACAGGGAGAGCCTGTCCCCTCTACACCTCAAACAGAGGGGCGCAGCGAGCTCCTCCAAGGCTCAGGTAGAGAAGCAGACAGAGGTGGCCAAGAGAAATCATTACTGCTCCTTAGAAACACCACCAAAGTATAGTTTTAGCTCCAGGAGGCAGAGAAGAGGAGAAAGAGATCAAACAGTGGTTGGAGACCCCTCAGGATCTGTCATACGGAATCTAGCAGCTTACCGATGACACAGAGACAGCATCCTCTCCCCTCTGGGTGAATACTGTTCGAATTCTAGGATCCTTCATGGGCCAGGCCATGCCTCTACTCCGCCCCGGAGCCGGATTGACGCTCTAGTGTAGAAGGGATCTCTAGCAAGCGGCTTTTGAAGTCATCTCTGATGGCTCCAACTAGACTTGCACATAAAAGAGCCAATAGAAAGGCTCATTCGCTTAGTAGTTATTCTGTGGACATTCCATCCCTTCGTGCTTTCCTGCATTTCAGCCAGTCAGTGTCTGTTAAATGCCTCCTATGCTAAGTGCTGGAGATAAAAAAAGAAAGACAAAAAGATAGATCCTACCTTCAAAGAGCTCACAATCTAATGGGAAAAGCAAACAACTATGTACACACAAGCTATATAATTGTCAGAGAGAAGGCATTAGAATTAAGTGAAGGTGGCAAAGGTTTCCTGGAGAAAATGGCATTGAAGTGGGGACTTGAAGAAAGCCAAGAAAGCCAAGAGATAGAGATGAAGAGGAAGACCTTCCCAGGCAGGACGAACAGCCTCGGAAACACCTAAAGCCTGGAGTGGTTTGCCATTTCCTTCTCCAGTACATTTTACAGATAAAGAACAGAGGCAACCAGGATAAAGTGATTTGCCCAGGGTCACATAACTAGTAAGTTTATCTGAGGCCAGATTTGAACTCAGGAAGATGAGCCTTCTTGGCTCCAAGCCCAGTGCTCTATTCACTGTGTCACTAGCTGTCCCCAGTTTGATACATAGTCAGAGCTTAATAAATGCTTGTTGAGTGATGGACAGATGGATAGGGAACTTGGAGTATCAAAAGGGATTGATTTCCCCATGCACTTAGATAGCTTTCTCCCTGTTCAGTATTGTCACAAAGACAGAGGCACTGGAGGATAAAAAGACATTTCCTTCCCCTGAAAACAAAAATCAGAAGATTGTTTCATCATCTTCATAAAATGGAAGAATTTCACCCTCCCTTATAACTATTTGTTATGCCTTCTCTTCTTGCTCCATAAATTAGAGACACAAGTTCTATGTCTCTAACAACTAGCAAATGCCATGTACTCAGATGGTGCTTAATAAATACAAGTCTAACCATATCACCTCTCCAGACAATCATACTCCAGTGACTTGTTATCACCTCCAAGATTAAATACAAAATCTGCTCTGTTGCTCAAAACCCTGTAGAACTGAATTCCCCTACCCAACCTTTTCAGTCTTCTTAAATCTTATCCCACCTCTACTCTCTCTACCCTGCTCACCCCCACCACGTTCTCTTTGATACCCTGGCCTTCTGGCTGTCCCAAGAACGAGATACTCCAATGTCTCTACCAAGAAAAGTCCAAATGGGGTCACAAAGAGTCCAACATGACTGAAAAACAACTGAACAACAATAACAACATATACCAGGCACTGTGCAAAGCACTGGGGATAACAGAAAAGCTCTCAGAGAGCTTACATTCTACCAGGACAGATGACATGTACATAAATGTGAGATAAATATTGTGTCTTACTCTTCTCTCTACTAATCATATCCATTTCACCCCATCCATTCTAACTGCAATTATTGTGATGTTTGCCTTGGCTTGGAGAATTAAAAAAGGGATAGGCTTTGCCTCAGTGGTCCAGTTGCCAATATCAGTTGCTAGAATAGGTAGGACTTCATTACTTTTTATTTTAGGGGAAGGAATTTTGGTATATATGCCTGGGAGTTTTCTAAGGCTGGGTTGTAGTTTTGGAGAGTATTTTATAGTACCAGAAGGATGGAAAAGTTCCAGGTGGTATTGTATGGGTTTGAAGGGTCACAAACTAGGGGCAAGTTATATTAATAGTGAATAAGATCAGTTATTATGTGAGCAAATTTAGGAAATTCAAAATTCAAGAAAAGAGACAGAGGTAAAAGGAATTTTGGCAAACCAAGTGACTGTGTATCCAGAAATAGGAGTCAGTGGGATCTAAGGAAACAGCTGGAATGAAAAGTCTGAAGCCAAAGGAGATCAGAGTCCTCTCCAAACCAGAGTTCATGAGCTCTCACACTGTGTTTACTTTTACTAGTCAGCCAAAGGACACAGTTCAAAGCCTGGGCATTTAGGGAAAGAGCATAGCAATAAAAGTAATAACAGAACATTTTCCTCACAAACCTTGAGTTTACTCTTCCACAAATATAAAGATGCTCAGTGGGAAGAATAGCTATGTGGAAAGGTCATTCATGGGGCATATATATATATATACATATATACATATATGTATATACATATATATATGTAAGATGCAAGTGCCTATGGCATTGCATGGAGGAGAACACACAGACAACATGTGTGATGGGGGCACATATGTGAAGGGGTGAAGCATGCCTCCTCTTCTAAAGAGCTCTGGGAGTCTTTTGGTGATGTCATTGTGTTCCTTTGTGCTGGGCTTGTTCTCAACCAGTATTATACATCTGCTACTCCCCACCATGTATCAAGACCAAAAGCCAGATAGTCTTTAGCAAATCTGCTATCTTCTGCTGCAATAATATCCATCTCCTGTTTGCTGTCCATTGGAGACACTGTGATTAGCAAGCTTTTCTCTTTCAAAGGAGGGCTATAGCTTTTTCAGTCTTCTGCTAGTCCTCAGTTACAATTTTCAGTGGAGGTACTCTTGAGTAATCATGATGTCCATTCTCCACTGAGGAGGTTGTGGTTAGTAAGCCTCTTCCTGGTAGGAGATGGCTACAGGTCTCCTCAGTCAACTCCCTCAGCTAATAGCTGTGAAGATCTTCCTCTTAGCCATACTGCTCATGGAGAGCAAGCAGGTGCCTGAAGAAATATTACATATGCTCCATTTTAACTCCTCTCTTTTCTACTATGTCCACTGACTCAATTCAACTCATATCTGACCTATGACTAGAAACCCATTTTAGTTCATAGGTATTGTTCCCTCATTTCCCCTGTCTGGGGACACTATTACCAGCTTTCTACTTCCTCAAATAGAAAGGAGATTATGAAAGCTTGTGACAAAATAGCTTTTAACTTTTTCTAACCTACTTCTCCATCCTATGCACATTTGCATAGGGCTTGATGGAGATTTAAAAGGCTGGTATCATTTTCCTCCACTTACACGCCCCCCAAAAGTCTTGTTTCTCTTCTTTTGTGTCTTTCCCCCTTGTTCTAGTGCCAATCTTTGCCCTGCCCAGCCTCAGCCTTGGATGTCTTCTAATGGTTAAATGAGGTTCAAGAGTATAAGTAGAGATAGTGACTGTTGGGAGTGATCCACGGTTGAAAATTGGCAGATCACTAAGGGCAATAGGACAAGGGAGGAAGGAAGTCAGGGGTGGAGGACAAGGTAGAATTGAATTGATTAACTATAAGTTTAAGACTTTTAAGGGAGGAAAATGAGGGGCAATAAACTGGCAGAAAAAAATGAAAGAAGGGAATGAAGGTTGTAGTGAGGATGGAGAAGAAGTTTATTTAGTGATAGGTTGAAGAAAGGATGGAAGCATAAGAGATTATTATTAACGAGAGTCATTTCAGAGTTTAGGGCAGCCAAATGGCATAGTGGATAGAGTGTTAGGGCCGGAGTCAGAATCATCTTCCTGAATCCAGATCTGAACTCAGACACTTTCTAACTGGGTGATTCTGAGCAAGACACTTAACCTTATTTGCCTCAGTTTCCTCATCTGTAAAATAAGCTGGACAAAGAAATGGTAAATCACTCCAGTATCTTTGCCAAGAAACCCCCAAATGGGGGTCATGAAGAGAGACATGACTGAAATGACCGAACAACAACTTTTTAGAGTTCAATATTATATAGCAATGGCAGTTATATGTAAGAGTAAAAGCTAAATTATGATGATCCTTTGTTGACTTTAAATGCTCACTCTATTGCAAAAATGAATAATATGGGAAAAAGTTATGAACATGTAAAACCCACTGGAATTGCTTATTGGCTCTGGGGGTGGAGGAAGGAGGAGAGGGAAAGAACATGAATCATGTAACCATGGAAAATATTCTAAATTAATTAATTAATTAAGATTCTTTTGGAGGAAACAAATAAATAAATTATGGTTATCCCTATCGATTGCAGGTAACAGGATTAGTACCAGAGAACTGAAAGGGACCTTAGAAGTCATCTGGTCTAACTCCTTCACTATACAGATGGGGAAACTGAGATCCAGGGATGCTTTGTGACTTTTCTGAGTTGATGTAATTAGTAAACATCTGAGGCAGGATTAGAATTCAGGCCTTTTGACTCCAAAGACAGTGTCCTTTATATTTTACCTCACATCCCTGCCTCACCACTTCCAACCCTGAGATGGAACAAAGCTATAGGTTGTTGGAATTGAGGAGAAAAATGGGAAACCAGTTTGTTCAAGGTGACACCAATGTTATATTGAAATTACCAAGTATAAAGACAGGGGTAGGGTTCCAGAAAGACTGAGTGAGGCAACAAAGTCCTGGAGAAAGTAAAGAAAATGATCTAGGGGTTGGTAGATTCCAGCCTTGAGGATCAGGCTGAATAATCTAGATTAGAGGTTTTTATTGTTTGTTGCTGTTTGTATAAACTAAAACACACAGCATTATAAAGGAAACCAGTTTTATTGAAATACAATTATAAATATGTTTGTAAAAGTTAGTTCATGGTCCTTGGGTTAAGCACTGCTAAGCTACATCGAGTGAATCTCAGAAATGATAGGTTTTTGAGTGATAATGCCAGAGGGAGAGTGAGAAAGGATGATTCTTCCTCTTTCTTGGCATAATATGTTAGGAGACTTTTTTAAAAAAGCAGCTGGAATTGGAGATGATGACCTAGGATGCAGCTTTTTTTAGATTTCTGGGAGGACAAAAAGATGGAAATGGTGTTTATAGAGAGAAAATGGGGGAAGAGATCAGGATGAAGGGAAATTTGTTAAGGATGGAGTGAGGGTACCAGAAGGTTCTCCCTTGGTCTGTGAAGGTCATTTAGATGCTTCAAAACCCACTCTTCAGTCATCTGGATGGGCAATAGTCTGATCAGAAGTGGATAAAGGACCTCTCTTTCCCTAACCCCTTCAGCTAAAGTAATTCCCCAGTTAACTGGTGGTTCAATCCTTAAAAATAATTTAAACAAAACCACTCTCTTCCCCTAAAAAAAAAAATGATTTCATGGCTGACTCCTGTGGGAGCAGAAGGCAGGAAAGGAGCCCAAGATACCTGGCTGACATTAGTACTGGGGCCTATCCAGCTCTGGGAAGTAAGTCCTACTTGAATATGAGTATCACAAAGTTGAAACCCAAGTATTAAATGATAGCTTTGCAAACTGAGTTTGAAAAGAGGAGGGATGCAGAGCCAGGCGTGAGATAACAGTAAACAGAAGCATTTGGTGATTCATCAGTGAGAAATGGGGCCCTCCAGGGTCTGGTTTCTAGTGAGAAATCTTTTCAATAAATACATTCATGGCAGTGTTTCCTCACCCCCAGTGGAGCAATCCCTGGGTACCGCATCTCTGTGAGGGAGGAAAGCACAGAGGAACAGAAAGCTTGATGTAAACGTGAGTGGACAAAGCCTCCTATGTACCCCCAGGGTAATGATTTACCAGCTCCCCTCTATGGCCAGTGCAGAGCTGGGAGGGAGACTATTTGAAAAGACATAGATTGATCCCCAGATCAGTGCTCTGCATGCACTTAGGCCATTCCAAAGCTTCTCACATCCTCTTTCCCACACGCCAGCCCTATCTCGATCCAAATAGATTATCCAGGACAGCGGCTCTCAGGGGTCAGTGGGAAAAGCTCCAACTGAAGAATCCTCAGGGACCCGGTTCTTGGAGAGACTTGACTCTGTCTCCCAGGCTGTTACATGCCTACCCCAGCTTCTTCAAAGAAATCAGTCTAAGCCCCCAAAGACCATTCAGACACTATGGCAATTCTGTGGCACCAATTACATTATGAAACAGGAGAGAGATGGTCACAGGAACTCTTGATTTTCTGTCCTGATAGAAGGGAGCAATGGTGCATAGGATCACCAAAAACATATTTGAGGGGCACTGTGACACATTTGGAAAATTCCATCAGAGTAAAGAGGTGTTTCTTGCTCTGGAAATGCACAAAATTCAAACCAAAAATTAAGCTTTGCTTTGGGGGTCTGACTCAGAAGAAGATAAAGAGTAATCTAGTTTCTCCATCCCTACTCAATTCCTCCCTGCTATCTCCTCCAAGCTAGAGATAGGCAGCAAAATTTCTCAGACAGATATGAAGCACCAGCCTAGGAAGAGCTACTTCTTTCCACTTACTCTGGAGATCCTCTGTATTTCCCACTCCAAGCTTATACTCAGACCTTTTCTGTGGGGACAACGGGAATGTAACCAAATAGTTTTGTTTAAAGATGCTTTTCTTTTAGTCTAACCTGAGAGTAGGAGTAGAAACCTTAGACTTCCTTTCCTTTAAATTATATATAGAATGAGGAGAAAACATATTTATAATTCTGGACTTAAATATACAAAGCATGTTGGCTAAAGCATCTTATGTTAGTTGACAAGAAAATGGAAACAAGGGAGTAGTTGGGTGGCTCAGTGGTCAGAGACAGGAGGTCCTGGGTTCAAATCTGACCTCAGACACTTCCTAGCTGTGTGACGCTGGGCAAGTCACTTAACCCCCATTGCCTAGCCCTTACCACTCTTCTGCCTAAAGAAACAATATACAGTATTGATTCTAAGACAGAAGGTAAGGGTTTAAAAAAAAAGAAAATGGAAATAAGGTTTATCAGTGGTTCATCTACAACCCTGAACTATTATTTGACCTTCTACTGGAAAGCAGGACCTATATACCCTTCACCGTGACTCTGGGAATCAAACCCAGCCCCAAGAACAGTAACAGGAAGAAAAGGTAAAATAGATTCAAAGTAATACAGAGTAAATTCAAGAGCAAGACAGAGCTAAAAGTTTAAGGTGGTGGTAATCAATGAAGACCTCAGGGAAAGTCTTCTTTGAGCAATGCTTTGAAGGGATTCTGACAGGCACAAGTAGGTACAGAGTCAAGGACCATTTGTGCAAAGGTAGAAAGTGGAATGTCAGATGCAGGAAATAGCAGGTTAGTTTGACTGGAAAAGTGTATGAAAGAATAATATGAAGACTGGAAATGCAGGTTGAGCCCATGTTTATGGAAGGATATTTGACAATTGATTAGATAAGGGATGTGAAGAAGAGGATAGAGTTGAGAATGATTCAAGATTGTGAATCTGGGTGCCTGAAAGAGCAGTGGTGCCTTTGAAAGAAATAGAAATGTTTAGAACACAGCTGAGAATTTTTGGGAAATTCTCTATTTTGGGAAAATATTTTTAAGTGAATAACAGTATTCTTTGATCTGCATTCCAACTTCAACAGTTCTTTGGAGTTGGACAGCGTTCTTTGTTATAAGTCCTCCAATGAACCCAGGATCATTATGTTGCTGAGAGTAGCTATTTCTTTCATAGTTGGATCATCATACAGTATTGCTGTTGCTATGTACAATGCTCTCCTGGTTCTGCTTATTTCACTTTGCATCAGTTCACGTAGGTCTTTCCTGCTTTGAAATCATACTGTTCATCATTTCTTATAGCACAATGAATTCTATCATCAAATGTACTCACTGTTTATTCAGCCATTCCCCAATTGATGGACATCCCCTCAATTTCCAGTTCTTTGCTACCACAAAAAGAGCTGCTATAAATATTATTGAACAAGTAGGTCCTTTCTCCTTTTTTAAAAAATCTCTTTGGGATACATATCTAGTAATGGTACTACTGGGTCAAAGTGTATGCACAGTTTTATAGCCCTTTGGGCCTAGTTCCAAATTGCCCTCCAGAATGGTTGAATTAGTTTACAGATCCACCAACAATGCATTCATGTCCCGATTTTGCCACATCCCCTCCAACATTTATTACTTTCCTTTACTGTCATATTGACCAATCTGATAGGCGTGAGGTGGTACTTCAGAGTTGTTTTAATTTGTGTTTCTCTAATCAAGAGTAATGTAGGACATTTTTTAATCTGATTATTGATAGCTTTGATTTCTTCATCTGAAAACTGCTTGTCCCTTTGACCATTTGGCAACTGGGAAATAGCTTTTGGGAAAATATTTTTAAATCATCTGATTTAGGAGAATGGTCCCTAGCAAAACCTAGCCATTGTTCTAATTCAGGTCACCTACAAGATGAACAAGAGAAGAGGACTAAATAGAGTATAGTACTGTATATGGGTGGTTAACGAACACCTAGAAAATGGAGTGGTGGTGAGGAAAAGCCAGCATGGCTTAATCATGAAAGGGTCATCCCAGACTAACCTCATCCAGTTTTGAAAAAAAAAATAGGATTTCTAGACTGGTATAGAGATAGTGTTGTGTGATAGATATAATGCTGAACTTGGATTAAAGAAGACCTGATTTCAAATCCCACCTCTGAAAATTACTAAATTGTGTGACCCTAGATTATATCTACTTAACTTCTATGAGCCTCCAGGGACTCCTGGAGCAGCTACTTAACTCAAGACCTAAAGTTGCTTGTGATCTGATTTGTGAGAGGGAAATCATATGAGAGTTCCCCATAATAATAACACTGATCCTTCCTGGACCTGATTAGTTGATCATGGTGCTGTATGCATAGTTTACTTAGATAAAGCATTTGATGTAGTTCATTGGAGAAAAGGAACTAGGTCTGGATTCAGAAATCCAGGTTCAAATTCTATGATGTTTACTCCTTGTGTGACCTTGGGTAAATCACTTCATCTTCCTGAGTCTCAGTGTTCTTATTTATAAGAAGAGGAAAGAGGACTATATGTCTTCTGAAGTTCTTTACAGCTTTAGATCTAGGCTTCTAAGTATATCAAGCAATTCATATGGTAAAAAATGGAGGAATGTGGGCACAAGGGTCCAATTAGACAGAATCAAAGTTGAATGGCCAGGTGCAAAGACTAGTTACTAATGGATTGATGCCAACTTGGAAGGACATGTCCAATGAAGCATGCCAAGGGAGAGATCTTCCCTTCATTTTGTGCATTACAACATTTTTATTAATGAGTTGCACAAAAGCATTCCATACTTATCATCTTTTGAGATAATGTAAAGACAGGAGGAATATAGCTAACACATTGAATGGCAAAATCAGAATCCAGAAAGATCTGAACAGGCTAGAGAATTGGTCCAAATCTGCTCAGATAAAATTTAATAGAAATAAATGTAAAATTTTACATTTAGGTTCAAAAAACCACCTTCACCTAAGCAAGATAGGGGCTGACTACATAGCAATTTCTCTTTTAAAAGGTCTGGAAATGACCCAATTTTTCTTAAAATGTAATATTTTTAATGTTTCAATGACTTGACTTGACTAGTCAACACTGGAACATTGACAAGTCAAAAGCTGATGTGAATTTAGGCTGTATTAAGAAGGGATCAGTTTCAGGATCATGGAGGTGGGAATTCTATTCTATTATGTTCAAACCATCTGAAATACTGAGTAAGGTTCTAGGAGCAACATTTTAGAAAGGATATTGGCAAATTGGAGAATATCCAGAAGTGAACAGCAAGGGCAATCCATGGCCTTGAGACCATATGCCATATGAAGAGCTCTTGAAGGAACTGGGTATGTTTATATTGGAGTATATTTGGGTTCCTAAGATACCTGTCTTTAGGGGTATGAAAGACTTTCATGAGGAAGAAGGAATACCCTGGTTCTGCTTGATTCCAGAGGGCAGACCTAAGAACTCTAAGACCACTGGGTGGAGGTTGCTAAAAAGTAGATTGTGGCTTTATATTAGAGTTAATAGTTCCCAATTAGAGACATCCAAAAATGAAATTAGCTGCCATGGAAGGTAATGAGATCTACTTCACTAAAGGTCTTTGGGAATGTTACAGAAGGAATTCTCATTCAGATATGGATTGGTTTGGATGGTCTCTGATATCCCTTTCAACTTTGAGATCCTGATTCTTTATCCTGGGAAAAGAGATTCCATTTTGGGATTAGGACACACCAGAGGAATTATATAGTAGAGTTATTCCTTATTCAAGTATGATTAATAACTATGTGACTGTGAGGGCAACACTTTTATCCAAAATTGGTTTGGTTGGTGGAAGTAAGAGATAGGCATGAGTTTGGAAGGGAGTGGAGTATAAATTTTAGATCAGGAAGTCTAGTGATAGGCAGATAATCTCCGCTTCTAAATCTCTCATAGCCCTTGATAGAACTTTCTCACTTCATTGGGAATCTAGGTCATAGATTAAGAGTTTAAAAGGATGTTAGGGACCATTTAATCTACTCCCTTCATTCTATAAAGAAAACTAAGATCAAGAGAGAGCAAGCTACTCATCCAAGATCACACAAACCCCAAGAGCTTTCTCCATTGTACTGAGGTACTGAACTTTTATTGAGTGTCTACTCTGGTGGTAAGGATCTAATGACAAAAATGAAGCATCTTTTACCTTCTCTGGGCTCAAATGCTGCCACTCAAAACACTTTGGTATATGTCTTCATGCTACCTACCACATAGTGCATAGGGAACTTTGGACTCCTTTTTGGTGCCTATTCTATTAAAAATACTACAGAAGAAAATTTTATTGAAGGACAAGGACTTAAAAAAGGTAATTCTTAAAATGAACACCCATTAATTGGCCTGAAAGAGCCTATGGTCTATTATATTTTTATTATACATATGTATACACACACACACACTATTATATATTCCCAGAGTTCCTTACAGTTTCAAACCTAAGCATTCTCCTATCTGAGGACTCCTACCCATTTTATCTCTTTATCCTTTACTGGTACAGTCTACTCTCCATCCTGCCTCCCTCTTGTTCTTTCTCCTTACCTCTCTTTTCTCTTTATTTTCCCTTCCTTCCATTTCTATCTCTTCTTTTACTTCTCTCTCCTTCCATCTCGCTCTCTGTCCATCCCTCTATTTCTTTGTCTCCTTCCCACTTTTCCTTCTTCTCATATTCTCTTTCACTTTCTGACTCTCTCACACTTCTTACTGTTGTTCCCTTGGCATCACTTACTTTAGATTTGCAGCATAGCCAACTGTTTTTGTCCTCTACCCAGTCTCTTAGATAAAATGAGCAAGTTAGAGTTTTATATAGTTTTTTTAGAGTTTATATAGTGATGGCTTTAAAGCTGGAAGGGACCTTAGAGATCAATCGTCTAATCCCACCCTCTCATTTTATAAATAAGGAAACTAAGACTCAGAAAGGGGAAGTGATATTTTTCAAGGTCATTCAGGCACAACCATTTAAAGAGCACTGCCTTTGTGTCTTCCATCCCCATCTGTCTCTCTTCTTTACCCACCTATCCCTCCTTCTATTCCATCATATTCTTATGGGACCTACGTCCAGACCAACTTGGGAGTTATGAAGTTTCCAGCCCTTGGCCATAGACTAAACACACAGTCAAGAGTTCTAGAAACATACCCATCATGAATATTATGGAATCATATTTCAAAAGTGGAAGGGACCTCAGAGGCTATCTAGTTCAACATCCTTATTTTGCAGACGAGGAAACTGAGGCCCAGAGAATTGACTTGTCTAAGATCCCAAAGCAGAACTAAATTTCAAACCCAGGTTGTCTAATTTCAAATTGGACCCTTTTATTTTATCCAGATCTAAGGCAATCTCCATTATGTAGGACCCAGTGAAATCTTGAGAGCTCCTTGTCTGCTGGGAATTTCCTGCCCCAAATTTCAGTGCCTCAGAACTCCCAATTAAAGATTCTCCTTTTTGGATGCTTCTTTTCTCTTCTTATATCCCTTCATCTACCTGTCTGTTAGTAACTAGTCTCCCTGAAGATGTTCTTTTGCGGTTCCTAAAGCTGTTATGTCCTTAGACTGTCACCATTCTCCTAAAACAGTACTATACTTGTGAGTGTGTCTGAGGTTTTGATGGGGAGGGGAAGGATAGAAGGGGAAAAGGGATGAGAGGAAGACCTGAACCCCAACATACCTTTTAAAATTTCTAGCTAACCTTGGGTTTTAATTTAGATTTCTAATATCAGAGTTTGGAATATGAAGAGAGAGAGTTAGATGGCCAGAGTTTGAGAAGGATTCTAGTGTTGGCCTTTTAGAGTTACATGAAGGAACTAGAGTCCAGTTTGACCCTAGAACTGGCTGAATCAATTCATCCTAAGAATGAGGGACTTGCTTGTATGAACTAAATGGAGAATGAAGTGAGAAATCCAAGGGAACAATTGATACAATAGCAACAACATAGTAAAAACAAACTTTTGGAAGACTTGGAAGACCTTTGGTCAGTGGGATGGCAACCCTGATTCAAGAGGATTCACAATGAAACAGGTTATCTACTAACTGAGGCAAAGGTGATAGACCCAAGATGCAGAATATGATCTTTTGGGACATGACCAATATAGGGAATTTGTTTTGGCTGACTGTGCATATTTATTTCATTGGTTTAGTTTAGTTTTTTTTTTTTTAATTTGGAGTGGGAAGAAGATAAAAAATGCTTGTTAATTGAAAAAAATTTAAATGAAAAATTTTAAAGAGAGATAAAGACTATAGGATCGGGTCCCAGATGCAGTTAGAGTCAGATTGTCTGTAAGCCCCTGGATCACTGAAAGGTAGGTCTACAGGGTCCCATCACAAATGCATGCCAAGGCTAGGCGTTCTTGCCACGGCAAGCCCCAGCTGCTTCAGGGACTGTGGGATTAGTTCCCACCCGTCCAGAGCGATGTCGCCTATTTAGCTGGTTGAGATTCCTATCACTTTTCTTGTTGTGTATATTGAAACATACATCATCTGTTCATTAAAGCATGATGTCAAATTATCCTGACTCCAAGCAAACAAGGTTAGCCTGGCTGTGGACGTTAGGATGAATCGATATTGCTTTGGGCTGCAGAGAGGATTGTGGCAGTAAGTCATACCAAGGCCTGGGTTTTATTAGGTAAGGACTGGAGTGGTATTTTGGGGTATGTGTGTATAGCTGCAAAGTTGTATGGGATGGACTTGAGTTAATGACTTAAGTCATGAGTTTATTCAAACAGTAAATATTAAATAAATGCCTACTGTATATGAGGTACTTTGTGGGGCACTGGTTATAAAAAAAACAAACAAACATAAGACCTACTGCTGTTCCTCAAAGAACTTAACAGTTTAGTGGGGAAAATAAAATTTATTCACAAATAACTAAATAGAATTCAGGGGATGATAAGTGTCTTGAGTGCTATAAACCAACTGTGATGGAGTCCATAGTAAGGAAAGAACTTTTGGATCTGGGAAACAGAGTTGATGAAGGTGTAGATTAGCCAGAAGAAGAGTTGATATTTGATAGTTCCACTAGCTGGGATATTGCCATCGTTTTGTTTTTTTTTTCACCTCTGAGTTTCTTCAGTTCTGGGTTTGGATTGCATTGGATGGGAATGTGTATGAAGCATTTCTGAGTGTGTGCATGTGTGTTTGTACTAAGAGAGTGTCTTACTTTTAAAGACATTAATTAAATAAAACTTTTCAAATAAAAAAATAAAGACATTAGCATTATGATGCTTGGCAAAAATCACTTTAGCTTTCTCAGTCACGGCTTCCTTATCAGTAAAATGGGGGTAATAATTGGATCTTCCTTTTAAAGGATTGTTTTGAGGAGCAAATGAAATAACATGCAAACCACTTTACAAAGCTTAAAGTGCTATATAGTAGTAATAAAAACTAACACTTATATAATACTTTCTATGTGCCAATAGTTTTACAACTATCTTATTTGATCCTCACAACAACCGTGGAATTTTATCACTATTTTACAGATGAGGAAACTGAGGTAAATAGGTTAAGTAACTTGCTCAGGGTCACAAAGGTAGTGAATAGGTCTGAGACTGTTTTTTTTTTTCAAATTTTTATTCCAGGTATAGTGTTCTGTCCACCACCCCACAGAGCTAACTATTGTTATAGAGGTTCCTATACAGCTTCCACCTCTGAACCCTCTTGCCATCTATCTGTGGGAAAGGCTACCTCACCTAGAGGCAGCAGGGTGGTCTTGATGTTCATCAGGGAAATGATGGAACCCTTTGAAGCCTGATGAGGGCAGTAGGGCTTTGAAATAGGCCTGGTGGGGAGGAAACACACTTTGTCAGTCCCATCTGCAGCCATCCCCTCTTGGGCCTAGAATGCTGCTCTGTAATAGATTTTTGAAGGTGATGGGACGAGACAACCGACAGCCTCTTTATTTCCTTTTCAACAGTTTTGTTTTTTTCCCCTGGCTGCCCTGAGCCTCCCATACCACTCAGCAGATTCTCTACTTCCCCTCCTTCTTACCCTCCTAGCCTCCTGTCACTGGCGAGGTCCCCAGTTCCTCCCGTTTCCTCATTCCCTCTGCTAAGGGCAATAACTTGCAAATTGGGAGGAGGGAAGAAAGCTGCAAAATCTCATCATAGTGGATTTGACTTTGAGACAAACAGCCCCACCTCCTCAAATGCCCTAGCCCTACATGGCATTTACAAATAGGAAAGCAAGGCAAATTCAATTGTGTTTGGAGAATTCTTTGACACTTCTTGAGAGAACTGATGGTACTCTGAAGTGACCCAACAGTGGGGCTAGCAAATCATGGTTAGAGGGAGTGGCTGACTGCTGAATTGGTATCATGGAAAAAACACTGGATTGGGAAAAGTATACCCACGGTTCAGTTCTGCCACTCACAACCTATTTAGTCTAGGGCAAGTCACTTACTCTCTTAAATCCTACCTTAGACACTCCTAGCTGTGTGACTGTGAGCCAATAATTTAATTTCTCTTAAGTCTTAGCATCCTCATCTATAAAATATAGTAATATACTAATAGTAGTAGTAGTAGTAGTAGTAATGGTGATGGGTAGTAGTGGTGGTAGTAGGAGTAGGAGTAGGAGTAATGGTGGTGGTAGTAGTAGGAGTAGTAATAAAATGAAGGAGTTACACTAAATATCATGGATATTCTTGAGATGCTCATCCATTCCGAATGTCCCATTGTTTTCTGAAATCCAGGAGCCAGAGTTTTCCCAGACTTCAGGCCTTCTTTCCTTCCTGGCTGGTAGGGTTGTCTTACCTAGCCTTTTGCCTCCACTGTAGCCTGTTCCTCTATAAAATTGGCTCCCTTCCTCCTCCTTTTCCTCCTTCTCTTCCTCCTCCTCCTCCTCCTTCTCTTCCTCCTCCTCCTCTTCCTCTTCTGTCCTTCTTCCCTTACTCTCTGTATTAGTAACAACTCTAGAACAGAAAGGCAAAGGCTAGGCAATTGGCCTTAAGTAACTTGTCCAGGGTCTCACCGCTAGGTGGGCTCAGGTCCACCCATCTCCAGGTCTGGTGCTCTATCCGCTGAGCCACCTAGCTGCCCCTTCATGACCGTTCTTAGGGGGTCCTTGGAAAGGAGATGCTGTGACTGTTTCCTTGGATCCATTCAGGAATCAGACTTCTTACTTAAAAGGTTTCACTCCCTTTCACTGGTGATTATAGATTTTCAACCCCATTTTCTTCCAAAACGTATGGGCTGAGATGGCCCCAAATCTGAATTTGAAACTGTAGAAATGGGCTGTGTGTGTATACATTACCAAAGACAGCAGAGAAATGCTGGCGGTGGGGACCCAGAACGAGTGCTAATTAATACCTCCTTCCAGCAGGATCTAGGTGGGGAGAGGGGAGACAGATAGGTACCACACAAGGTTTGCTGTCAATGTCTGCTGGTTCTTTTCAATTAAGTCAAGGGTGGAGACATCAGTAAGCTTAGGGTCACCGAGCCAAGCATGAGTGAAAAGAGTGAGGCCGGAGTCAGATAAATTAGCATCCGTGTCAGGGTTCAACAAATACTGACATGGGCATATCCAGGAATAGACAGAAGGGGTCAGAAGAGAATGTCAAAGAAGCAACTTTGGTGAACCTTGGGATGTAGTCATCACTATTCAGCCCTTTCTGTGCTGAAGGTTTCTGTGGCAGCTTACAAGAGCCCGAAGTGCAAATCATTCCAGAGGGAGGTGTAGTGGAGGGGACCATGAGCACAAACACTCAGGAAAAGATGCCGAGGTCGCCAGACTCCTCAGAGCTGCAAAGAAAGCTCTCCTGCCTCTTTTGTTCTCCCTCCTACCAAACCAGAACCATACTGCTCAATAATAGCCTCATTTCAGCCTGGGGGTTCACATTTTCAGGAGGAGAAGGGGCAGCCTCAAAATGAAAGGCTGGTGCCCCAATTAGGGCTCCTGGCAACAGCTGCGGTCCCCTTGACCCATAGATCAACTAATTGCCTTGTCTTATTAAATTGGGTACCAAATCGGCTCTTTTGGAACAGTGATTGACTGCTCACCAGACAGACCTGAAAATTATTATGCAAAGAGCACTTCTGAGCACATCTTGAGAGGAAGCACATTCAAGGAGAATGGACACCAGACTAGCCTGACTGTACTCTTGTCTGAGGGAATAGTTCTGAGTCGGTATCTATCTCCCCATAGCCAACAAAAGTGTACCATCTCCAACGAAGAGGTGATATTTTCTTTTAAAAAAGAAAAACAAAAATCCTTGCCCTCTCCCTTAGTATCAATTCTAAGTCAGAAGAATGGCTAGTCTAAGGTTTGAACCCAGGTCCTCTATCCACTGTGCTACCTAGCTGCCCCAAGAGTTGGTATCTTCTCAAAAACCCAGTTTTTTTTTTAACCTTTACCCTCCATCTTAGAATCAATACTATATATTGCTTCTAAGGCAGAAGAGTGTTAAGGGCTGGGCAATGGGGGTTAAGTGACTTGCCCAGGGTCCCACAGCTAGGAAGTGTCTGAGAGCAGATTTGAACCCAGGACTTCCTGTTTCTAGGCCTGGCTCTCCATCCACTGAACCCCCCAACTGACCCCCAAACCCAGTTGTTGTTGGGGTTTTTTTTAACAATGCTCCAATTGCATTCTAAATGGACACCCCAATCTTTTCTACCTTTTGTCAAAGAATCATACTTGTCTCACTCCTAGTCCAGCAGCTTTTCTCCCATAGAAGTTAGTATATATTCAGACACAAATGTGTGGTTTTATGCAAATTTTTTGGGGGGAAGGTGACCTGTGTGATAGATTTTTATTTATTATGTGCTGTTAATTTTATATAATTTTATATAATAATAATTGTTATTTATTATGATTTTTGAAGTGAAGAGAATATTGTCTTAGGTTGGAGTCAGATTGTGGACCTTAAATGACAAGCAAAGGGAGCTGTATTGTATCCTAGAGTCAATGGGATAGACTTGGCAACTAATGGGATTTGGAAGGATTGAAAAGGAAGAATTGAGGACGGCTCTTAGATTGAGAACCTGGGTGACTGGGGGAATAGAGGGCCCTTGAGTTGGGAGCGGGCATGAATTTAGGAGAAAAGTAATGAACTCTTATTCTGGACATGTTGAGTTTAAGATACCAATGGGGTATATAGGCTACTATGGCAAGTAGGTAGTATTATATATTAGTTATTATTTATAAAATAACGACTACACAATTATTTTATAGATTATAATATACCATGTATATTCTATATTTCTATATGCTACTATATTATATATAGCATGTATTTGTATATAATATAATACATTCTATATTATATTAAAGTGTTACGCAGAGCTATATTGAAAGGATCTCTACACTAAAATGAGAGCAAATCCAAAAGTTAGCTTGAGAGGCAGGGAGTAGTTCTGGCAGAAAGGTTCCATTCTCAGCAGTGGTCATGAAAGAGCTGTCTAGGCCCAATCCAGAAGCAACTGGGATGGGCTGTGACAGGCCTGAGATCCTAAATCCTAAAAAATTCCTAAAAAAGATTTGTGATTTCACCGAGCGAGAACTCTCTCCATCAGTATACCTCAGTACCGTCTCTACACATTACAGTCTTAGAAAGTTCTCTACAGCAAAGGCATCAAACATACGGCTTGCTGGGACCCACAACAATCCAGAACCAGATTAAAGTGTCATTGGTCAGGAGGAATGGGCAGGCCCTGAGGTGGCTGAGTAGATGGAGAGCCAGGTCTAGAAACAGGAGGTCCTGGGTTCAAATGTGGCCTCAGATACTTCTTACCTATGTGACCCTAGGCAAGTCACTGTTGCCCAGCCCTAATCACTCTTCTGTCTTGGAATCAATATCCAAGACAGAAGGGAAAGGGTTTTAAAAATGTAAATGAGGAATATTTAATGCAACAAATAAAAATGCAATAGAACAAAGGTGCCCATGGGTGGTTCTCTAAGTCAGTGATGTGCTATTTAGCTCCTGTTTCTATTTGAGTTTGACACCACCGGCCCAGAGTGTGGAGAAGGTCAATCATTTGCCCAGGCTCCTGTGGCCAGTGTAGGTCAGAGGTGGGCATTTATGCCATGTCTTCTTGACTACAATGCCAGATCTCTATCCATTATGGCACATCACTTTCAAAATTATTCAGGATATTTAGGGACTAATAGATTCATTTTATTGGTACTTCTAATTATCTTATCAGTGCAGTTTTTTTCTGAATTTATATATTTTCTTTTCCCTTGTAAACAAACTCTGGGAAAAATGCTCATTATCTGTAGTGAATCTCTGTGGGAGTTGGAAGATAAAGAGAGCCATCCAGGTATGGCAGACATGGAGCAATAGGAAATCAGGGCTCAAGTATAAGTGAGCTCTGACCTCAGGGCACCAATCATGGTGGCAGGCCAGGAAGATCCTGGGCTCTGAGTCCTACAAGCTGGGATTCACTCTCAAGGGAGATTTAGAAAGTAGTACTAGGGAACATCTGGGTGGCTCAGTGGTTAGAGAGCCAGGCCTCGAGATAGGAGGTCCTGACACTTACTTCCTAGCTGTGTGACCTTGGGCAAGTCATTTAACCCCAGTTGCCTAGCTCTTACTGATCTTTGGTCTTGGAACCAATGCTTAGTATTAATTCTAAGACAGAACATAAGGAAAAGAAAGAAAGAAAGAAAGAAAGAAAGAAAGAAAGAAAGAAAGAAAGAAAGAAAGAAAGAAAGAAAGAAAGAAAGAAAGAAAGAAAGAAAGAAAGAAAGAAAGAAAGAAAGAAAGAAAGAAAGAAAGAAAGAAAGAAAGAAAGAAAGAAAGAAGAAAGAAAGAAAGAAAGAAAGAAAGAAAGAAAGAAAGAAAAAGAAAGAAGGAAGGAAGGAAGAAAGGAAGGAAGGAAGGAAGGAAGGGAAGGAAGGAAGGAAGGAAGGAAGGAAGGAAGGAAGGAAGGAAGGAAGGAAGAAGGAGGAAGGAAGGAAGGAAGGAAGGAAGGAAGGAAGAAAGCTTGGGTCCAGGTTAGAACTGAAGGATAGACTCCTGGGATCAGCCCAAGAGGAACTGGTATATCTAGGAGGCTGATCAAGGTCAGTGGAGGGTAGACTGTGGGAGAGAGATGGATGTGCAAGCTGCTTCTCCCAGCCCCCATACAGGGTGAAAAGCAAAAAACCAAACAACCCAGGGGCTGGTGTCAACTGGCCAGTATGTCCTTCATCTGCACCCCCTTCCCCAGTAATGGATAGTGCATTCCCCAAGCCTACCTCCCTGACTAGATGCAGACTATTGATTCCTAGAAGACTCTTAAGAGAAATTAAACATCACCAACTTTTATCCTTTTAAAAACCAGGCCTGGATTCCCTCTCCAAGCTTATGAGGCCACTGGGACACCCTGGCTTTATAGTCTCTTATAATGGTTTTGTCAATTAGTTAGCTGAAGAAAATTCTCCCCAAGCTACTCTTGCTCCCCTTTCCAAAGAACCATTATGCAATACCTAAAATAGTGGTGGAAAGCCACCCCTGCTCCTCCTACCTTAGCTAGCACAGGAAGAAACGAGGCAGAATGCCTAAAGGAAAGCTGGCAGTGTGCTCAGAAAGAAAGAGAAGGACTCTGCTCCTTTCCTGTGACTGCCCTCCAGGCTGGGTTTTTAGGATTTAGGAATAGGAGGTGCATGAATGCTCCTAGGGTGGCAACAGGTGAATGGTGGCGCTTCTTGAGCATGGTCAGAAAGAGAACCTGAAAAAAAGCTCGACAGGAAGGCCTGAGTTAGAATTCTGCCTCAGACTCTTAATGACTGTGAATAAGTCACTTAACTTCTATTTCACTTTCCATATTTATAAGTTGAGGTTAATTTAATAGTACCTACCCAGTAATGTTGTTGTAAGGATCAAATTAAATGAGATAATGTACATAAAGCAAAGGGACAACTAGGTGGCTCAGTGGATAGTGTGCTGGCCTTGGAGTCAGGAAGACCTGCCTCTAAATGTGACCCCAGGAAAGTCATTACCTCTGTTTGCCTTGATTTCCTCATCTGTAAAATGAACTGGAGAAAGAAATGTCAGACCATTCCAGTATCCTTGCCAAGAAAACCCCAAATGGGGTCACCAAGAGTCAGACATGACTGAAAAAACAATTGAACAACAAACATATAAAGCAATTTGCAAAACTTCAAGAATTTGATGATGATGATGATGATGTTTCTGTTTTGCTCAGAATATTATCTTCATCAATCAATAAATCAACCAATCAATATGCACACATATTAGTGCATCTAGATCTAGATCTAGAATGTCCTGCCTGTCTTAAGTGTCTAGATCCTAGTGTCTAGAATGTCCTGCTGACTTTTCAGAATTAATTACTCTTGAAATCACAGTTCTTGCACTTGACTAGTTACAACTGTGAGACTTTAGGCAGGTCATTTCAGTTCTCAGGGCCTCTATTTCCTCATCCAAGAATTGAAGACCCAAGACATTCGATGAGATTATCTCTAAAATCTCTTCTAGTTCAAGCTTCCTGTAGATCTTGTTCCCCACCAATTTCTGCATATCGTTGCATAAAATAACAGAAATGTGTTCTTTAAAGGGATTTCAGAGATCATCTAGCATTTTGTTTTCATAGATTAAGTGAGGACCAAAGAGATAAGTGACCTGCCAAGGGCCACATCACTAGTCGCTAGTGGTCAGGTCTAAGCAAGGTTCCTCGTGCAAAACTCATCTCCTTTAATAAGCCTTTCTCGACTCGACTAACCTCACCTCACCCCATGCCTTTCCTTGGTGTTCATTCAACATCTGCAAAGTCTACATTTCATAATAATTATAGTTATATAGTACTGCAAGTTACAAAGCTCACTACATCCATAATTAACTCATCTGATTCTCACTAAAGCCCTATGGTGTACATGTGAAAGGATTCGCCTATCCATTTTATAGATGAAGAAAGTTAAGGTGTAGAGAGACTAAATGACTTGCTCAGGGGGGTCACACTGCTAGGAAATGAAAGTCAGAACTGAATTCTGTCTATTAGTCTGATTTTCTTCCCTTGGGGCTATCATAACACATTAATTTGATGTTGAGTACAATTGTTCTGTACCTGTTTGTATATAGATAGCTATTTTTAAAGTTCCTTATGGGAGGAAAGAAAATCTTCTTCCTTGTATTCTCTTATAGCAAATCACATTTCTATAACAGGATAGAGTTAAGCACTTACTTAAAGTGCTTAATAATCCCATAAAACAGGTGATGTGATTATTGTAATCCCTGTTTTAAAGATGAGAAAACTAAGGAAAGCATTGCTTAGTTAAGTGATTTGTCCAGGATCAAACAGCTAAACATTTTTTTTCTTGAAAAACATATTATTAAAAGGTCTCTGTATATGCCCGTGAGAGTTGCACCCATTTTTCTGGGCTGACTAAATGCACAAACAGGTGGCTGGAAGGGAGGCATGGGTGGACAGTTCTGGAATCTTGCTCATCCTCTCCAAGGGAGAATGATTTTTGATTTGAGAGGAGCAGGAGAAGGGTCAATGAGGCTAGCCACTGTTATTCCCTGAGAGAAGACATGTCAGACTAGAATTATGTCTACCTGTCGCCCTAAATATTGCTTGTCTAGGGGCATGACTGGTTCAGAAGGAAAAAACCACTAGATTCTCTGATCTCCATTTCTTAAAGAATGGGGAGGATAGCTCTTAGCTTACACTCATCAGTTTGACTCCTTTCTACCAAATGCTAGTTACACAAAAGACCATCATAAATAGTGAATAGCTAGTGATCCCATTTATCCAAGCAAATATCACACAGAAATGGGAGAGGTTAGATAGATTAGAATAGAACAGAAAATACACAAAAGCAAATGCACTCTTTCGATGGGAGTGAGTTCGTTTTAGCTCAATCCAGCTGAGAGAGGCCCCAATCTCACCGAAGGGGAAATTGCTCAGAGTCTCTAAGGAAGCAAGCTTGAAATCAGGGATATGTTAAAGCTGGCTTCTCTTGCCTGTCAGTAGTTGGTCCCAGAAATATTTTGGAAATATGTTTATCTTTCCTCTAAAAAGAAATCTGTCTCCTCTCTAAACCTCAATGTTCTCTCCACCAATTAGGAGAGTCTCGTGTAAAATACTGTAGGCTCGCCTGATTTTCTGGGTTACATTATAAATTTAATAAACACAAATATATAAAGAGCAAAAAGAGAATTATATATGAAAATTTGAACTTCTATTATGTATAATTGGATTTTTAAGTGTATATTAGAATCAACACAGCAATATTAAATCTATCCTTCTTGTCTGTGTCCCATTATAAACTTCCTCCTGATTTCTTTGGGGACATTTTAAGATGTGTCAGTGGCATTTTTTTTCTTATAGTTTGCACTGTTTTTACCCCCTTCCAGTCCTTCACTCTAAAAAAATGCCTCTCCTGACAAATAAATGTAGTTAAAGAAAACAAATGTACATATATGACTCATTCTGCATCTATCCTCTGTCACCTCTCTGTGAAGACACAGAAACGTTTTTTTTGTCTTCAATTATCTGGAATTGTGATTGGTCAGAGTTCTAAAGTCTGTGAAAGTAATTTTCTTTAACATTATTGTAGTCAGGTGCAGCTAGGTGACTCAGTAGATAGGCCTGGAGATGGAATGTCCTGGGTTCAAATCTGATCTTAGACACTTTCTTAGCTATGTGACCCTGGGCAAGTCACTTAACCCTCATTGCCTGGTCCTTACTGCTCTTCTGCCTTGGAACTAATACATAGTATCAATTCTGAGAGAGAAAGTAAGGTTTAAAAAAATTATTTTGTCATTGCAAAAATATTTTGGCTTTATTCATTTCCTTTTGAATCAGCTTATAAAGTCTGCTGGTTTCTCTGAATTGGTTCTTTTTGTCTTTTATTATAGTGATATTATTTCATTCCATATTTATTATGATTTATTTAGGTATTCTCTAGCTGATGGATACTCACTTTGTTTCTAGTTCTTTCCTAAAACAAAGTGTTGCTATGCTGTTGTACACATGGTACCTTTGAATAGATTTTGACTACTTTGACATATATGGCTAGTATTGACGGACTAAAGGACATGCAAAGTATTTTTCAGAATGGTTAGACCAATTTATAGGCCTGCCAGTAATGCTCTAATATTGTTGTCTTCCCACAAATCCATCAAATCATTGCCATTTTCCTTTTTTTTTTCATTTCTACCAATCTGATAGGTGTAAGGTAGAACCTCAGAGTTGTTTTAATTTGTGCTTCTCTTATTACGAGTAATTTGGACAATTTTTATGTTTTTTGATAGATCTAACATCTTATTTTGAAAGCAACCTCATCATATCCTTTGCCAATTTATGGGTTAGGGAATTGCTCTTGTTCTTATTTATATCAATTCTCCACATAACTTGGATATCTGATTTCTATCTGAGAAATTTGTCGCAAAGATTTTTTTTCTACTTCATCGCTTCCCTTCTAATTCTAACTTTATTGATTTTGTGTAAAATCTTTTCAATTATGTAATAAAAATTATCCATTTAATTTTTTTAATGATCATCTCTCTCTTATTTGGTTAAGAACTCTTCTCCTGTCCATAGTCCTAACAACTATCACCAGCCCTTCTCCTTTCATTTGTTATGATATGATTTTTTTGTGTACTTCCACCCTATATTCTTTTAGAGCTTCATGTGGCTTACGTTGTGAGATGCTGGACAGAAGCTGGCCGATACTGAAGCTAGGACTAGAGCCCATGCCATTTGATTCCACGGCCAACACTTTTCAAACTTCTTTTCATATCTGTACCTGCTCCATTCTGCCCATCCCCTGGGCACGTAATGCTTGTGCTGCCAGGAAGCATAAGGGTGGTTCACATTGAGGAGTCTGATGTTCAGAGACTTCCAGTCAGATCCAGATGTTACTCACGTAGTGGGCCAGCCTGCCTCTTCAAGGTGCTCTACTACCCGGGCAAACATCTGATGAAGAGCGTCATTATCAGACCTATTGGGCAGGGATAGCCACGTCGAAGAGGACCGCCTAGAAGGGGAAGCTTCAAGGCCTACTCTTGGAGGGAGGGAGCTTCTTTCTAAAAAGTATCATCATATTCCTGGCCCAAAAGGAGACACAACTTAAAGGAGAGTTAGAGTTGGAAAGGGAGCGGGAAGGCAGTGACATATTGGACATGGCTGAAAAGAAACATGGTGGCCTGGTCCCAATATGATAAGATGAAAGCACACTACTCGGGCTCTGCGGGCTTGAATTCTGGTGGGAAGAGGATGAGGGTGGCCAGAGTGTAGGAGGGATGAGGAATATACAAAAAATAACTGGTTTGGTCAAGAACTCACTTCTCAGGGTCCAAGATCACCTATCATACCCATGATCCTCTCTGCTGTTAGAATTGTGGATTCTAGCAATGAGCCCACAGAAGAAAGTTTACATCCTAGCCCTAGAGTTACACCCTAGCAGCTGGGTGACTCAGTGAATGGAGAGCCAGGCCCAGAGATGGGAAGTCCTGGGTTCAAATGTGGCCTCAGACACTTCCCAGCTGTGTGAGCCTGGGCAAGTCACTTAACCCCCATTGCCTGGCCCTTATCACTCTTCTGCCTTGGAACCAATACCCAATATTGATTCTAAGATGGCAGGTCAGGGTTTTAAAAACAAACAAACAAAAAAAGTACTTCCTTTGTATACCTGTGCAGGTCTGCAAGACATTAAGTAGAAAGAAGTAATAGCAAGATGGTGACTTGTCCCAGGACCATGTCTGTCTGAACACCAGGGAGTAAAATGGGAATGAATCTTTCAACAACAATAATAACCACGCTCATTTCTGCAATATAGTAAAGACGTCCGCTTCCTGCCCCGAAGTCCTGGTCAGAGAGCTCCCTGAGGGGTGTGTCCGTGTGTCGGGGTCGGGGAGATCCTGGTTTCTCCAATGCTCTTCCAGCGAGACACGGGCTGTGGTACTTCCTGGCTCGGAAGTTTTCAAGTCTGGCCGGGTGACAGATTGTATGTTTGCCATCCGAGAACCAGCCTAGCAAAGCTCAGAAAGACTCATCACCAGGGTGGCTGCGAGGAGATGAATGTTCGGCCACAGTAACTCTTGAAGATTGTCTACCAAATTGAAGATGGATTTCAATCTGCGTCATCAGTGGAGGGAGGACTCGCACTGATGGAAGCAGGGAGCCTTGAAGATAAAGTAATAAAGGTGCATTTGGGGGTGCGGAATGCTTTGCATTCATTATCCTACTTGAGGAGGCCCCAGCCCTTCTTGCTCCCAGGTCAGTGTGGTCGCCACGAAACCAGCCGTCTCCTGTGTCAGCCTTCTCTTCCCCAGGCTAAGGAATAATAATTCAGGACTGTAGATTTTATAATAAGGATAACATTAGCAGCTGACATTCATATACAACTTTCAGGATTGCGAAGCAATTTCCTTACATGATCTCGTTTGACCATCACAACAATCCTGTGAAGCAGGTGCTACTCTTAATGAGGCACAGAGAGGCCAAGTGACTTTCCTCAGGTCACACAGCTCATCAGGAGCAGAGAGAGGCTGGAGTTTGAGCTGAATCTTCCCACTCTGAATTCAGTATTTTTCCTTTTATAGTATGCTGCCTCTATTGCATGTGACTACCCAAAAAGCAGAGGCATCGAGGTAACTTGGTGGATGGGGCACTGGGCTCGGAGATAGGAAGACCTAGAGAGCATAGTGGATAAAGGGTCAGGTCCTGAAGCTGGGAGAACCTGAGTTCAAATCTGACCCAGGCACTCCCTAGCTATGTGATCCTGAGCAAGTCATTTAACCTGTCTGCCTTAGTCCACTGGAAAAGGAAAGAGCAAACCTCTCCAGAATCTTCGCCAAGAAAATCCCAGGGACGGTATTGGCATGCTCCAGTCATGAGGCCACAAAGAGCTGGCTGTGACTGAAAGACTGAACAACAAAAAGCCAAAAAGATACACGAATGAGAAAGATCTGTCACTATTTATCTGAAACTAAAATAGAAACTTTTAAAAAGCACAGAGAACAGAATGAAGGTCACGGGAAACAGACAAGAAGGATGGCTTTGAAAATCACATGTTGTGGCTAATATGGAAATATGTTTTGCATGACTTCACATGTATAATTGATATCACATTTCTTGCCTTCTCAATGGGTTAGGAAGGGGCTAGAGGGGGAGAGAGAGAATTGGGAACTGAAAAAAATGTTAAATTAAATATAAATAAATAATGAATTAAAAAGAAAACCACATGTTGAGTTTGTTCTACTCCTAACAAGAAAAACTAGAATTTATAGTACAGATTTGCAGCTACATGTTAAAAAATGAGAAAAAAATTTGAAATTTGTTCGTATCCTTTCACCTATTATTGAAGGCTGAGATGTGGTTTTCAAATAAATAGTTCTCTATGTATTTAAGTTTTTTTCCCTGTCATATTTACCATATATAGTTTTTTAAAAAAACTTCTTACTTTCTGTCTTAGTATCTGCTCAAAGACAGAAAAGCGGCAAAAGTTAGGCAATGAGGGTTAAGTGACTTGTCCCTGGTCACACAGCTAGGAAGTATCTGAGGTAAAATTTGAACCCAGGTCCTCCCAACTCCAAAGTTGGTGCTCTATCTACTACGCTACCTAGTTGCCCCTAATAAGATGTGTTATCAGTATGCAGCTTTCCTGTATGAGAACTCCCTCTATCCATATAGATCACAATTCATATACAACTTAGTAGGAAAGGCATAAAGTCATACAACTATGCTAGTACTCTGGATCTAGAGTCAGGAAGGACTGAGTTCAAATCTGAACAAAGAGATTTACTGGCTGTGTGACCTTGGGCAACTCACTTAGACTCTATTTGACTCAATTTCCTCCCCTCTAAAATGGGGATAATAATACTATCTGGTTGTTGAGAAGATCAAATGAGATCAGGTTTGTAAAATCCCTGGTACATAGTAGGTGCTAAACATCTACTAGTTAGGAGGACTGTAATGATTTATTGGTGATATCTGAGGCAGAACTTGTACTCAGGGAGTCTTGCCTCAAAGCTCAATACGATAGCCACTCTATAACTTTGCCTCTGCCTCTTTGATAAGAATTAATGATGGGAGCTCGCACTCAGGTAGCATTTAAAGAGTACCCTAGATTGCCTTTTACCCCACATACTAGCTTAGCCTTACATAATTTATTATATAGAATGTATAGCCTTTCATAATAAATTTAGCTTTACAGCAATGCAGTGATCCTGAACAACCCAGAGGGATCTATGAGAAAGACCACTATCCACATTCAGAGGAAGAACTGTGGGAGCAGAAACACAGAAGAAAAACGACTGCTTGATCACATGGGTCGAGGGGGATATGATTGAGGATATAGACTCTAAATGAACATCCTAGTGCAAATATCAATAATAGGGAAATAGGTCTTGATCAATAACACATGTAAAACCCAGAGGAACTGGGCATTGATTGGGGGTAGGGGAGGGAGGGAAACAATATGAATCTTGTAACCATGGAAAATTATTCTAAATTAATTAATTAATTAAATAAACTTATAAATTTAGCTTTATGAGGCAGGTAGGATAGATATTATTGTTCCTCTCTCTCCTATCCCTGGCTCACCCACCAAACCCAAGTCAGTTCGTAGGGTTTAGGCCAAAGTGGAATTATTCCAGAGAGCCATCTTCGACCTTACTTTCCTAGAGGCAGCTGAGGAGGACGGGAAGCTGCAATGTCCTCCATTCCCTGGACACTTTATTTCACAAAAATATATCCAGGCCACTCTGGAGGGAGGCGGGGATTCTACTCTTGGTGTCATTGTGATGCCTATTCATGGCAGATCCTTCTATTCCAGAAGGACCATAGATGTCAAGTTGGAAAGGTCCTCAGCAGCCTTTTAGTCTAATTCTATCATTTTTCAGATGAGGAAACTGAGGTCTATTGAGGTTTAACAATTGTCCAAGGTTACACAAATTATAAGCACCAGAGGATTTGAACCTAGGTCCTCTGACTCCAGAGATTGTGCTCTTTCCACTGAATCATGAGTCCTTACATCAAAGGACAGTGCCCAAGAGACTCAAACCAGAGTTCTAGGGTTTGGTTTTCAGAATACTTAATACATTCACTGGTCACATTTTTTCTAAGGGGGGTGGTAGATGGAATAGGGAGAAGAAAGGCCCTCCCTTCCCAGGAGATATCACTAAGCCTCCTTGCTCCCTGGTTCATTAGGTAAGAGTAGCAAGAGGGTAGCTAAGATCAGATAGATGAGTCCAGGATCAAAAAGCCCCCAATCTCTCCAGAGTACCCAGGGAAGCTCAGGAGGAATGAGAGCTTCCTCTCTGCTCTGCCCTGAGTGATCAGTTGACAAAATACATCTGGGGAAGGAGGAGGCCTCTGTGATCAGCTGTCATCTCCCCTAAACACCCCTGATGTATTTTCTCTCTTCATTACCCACGAGGTGTCAACGCTTCTCCTACATGAATACAATCTGACATTTGCTTCCCAGACATAGGGAGCCAATCCCAGAGCCATGCCTAGCAGTGCTGAGGGAGCAACAGAACCTTCTCTCAGCTCTAGGAAGAAGAGGATGAAGAAAGAAGGAGGTGAGGGAGGAAGAAGAGGAGAAAGAGGAGGTGGGAGTGAAGGAATAGAGGGAGAGGAGGAGGACAGAGAAGAGGAGAAAGAGGAGGTGGGAGTGAAGGAATAGAGGGAGAGGAGGAGGAGGAGGAGAAGGAGGAGGATGAGGACAGAGAAGAGGAGAAAGAGGAGGTGGGAATGAAGGAATAGAGGGAGAGGAGGAGGAGGAGGAGGACAGAGAAGAGGAGAAAGAAGAGGAGGTGGGAATGAAGGAATAGAGGGAGAGGAGGAGGAGGAGGACAGAGAAGAGGAGAAAGAAGAGGAGGTGGGAGTGAAGGAATAGAGGGAGAGGAGAAAGAGAAGGCAGAGACATGGCCAGAGGCTATCCCAGAGAGAAAAGGAGAAAGCAGTGGCTGGTAGCTACCAATACCAATCCCTTTCTCTAACTGCCACCCCCCCCCCCCCAGTAAAGTTAGGTCTAACTCCCTTTGGGTGATGATCAACTTTAGATTTCCATTTAGCCATCTTTTTCACTTCCTCCCCAAATAGACATACAAGTACCATGCAACCACACTGAAATACATATATACATTCACTGGGTCTCTTTTTTCTTCAGGATATTCCCACCCTGGCTTGATCTTTTCTGGTCCTTGAAATGGAGCCTTTTGCATTTTTTTACTGTAAGTTTGTATAGAATCAAACACTGCTTGAGATGTGAAAAGACCCGCAGAAATCACTTTGTGTGTCTTCTCCAGCTAAGTAGTACCTAACCTGGAACTCACAGCTGTCTCTGCAGATTATTAAAGTTTCTAGGGGGGTCATTTCACATTCTCTTCCACTTTCCTCTTGTAGGATCTGACCACCCTAATAGTCAATGGCTCACTGTTGTCTACAGAAAACAATCTAAATTCTCTTTTTAAAAACATTTACCAGGGAGCACTCAAATGTCTTAGAATTGGTACTAACGGTATATTATTGTTCCTCTCTCTCTCCCACCCCTGGCTCACCCACCTAACTCGAGGTACTAAGGGTATCAATTCTAAGACATTTGAGTGGCCAGGAGTAGGTGATCTAGGTTAAATGATTTGCCCAGAGTCACACAGCTAGAAGTGTCTGAGGCTAGATTTGAACCCAGGCTCGGTGCTCTATCCACTGTGAACCTCGATGCCCTGATCTAAATAGCCTGGTATTTAAAGCTCTCTCAAATTTGACTACTCCCTACCTTTGTGATCTCTCCCCAAAATGAATCCCCTCCTCCAGGCAACCTAATTCATGCATTTTCCTCTTTACAGTATTCATTGGCACCTCCTCTTTCTGATTTATTCTGTTTCTCACTAGGATTTCTCACTGGCATTTGTTGTGTTTTCCAGCACATGTAGTATCTCGACTTGCAATCTCGCAGAATCAGAGTTGGAAGTGACCTTGGAGGCCATCTAATTTAAGCCACACCTCCCTAGGCACACATAGTCATTGCACAGACTTGGTCAGTTATCAAGCCTTTCAATTCTTCCTTCATACTGTCCTCATCCATCTCCTTTCCACTTCTACCACCACTCTCCTAAATGAGACCCACTTGGACAACATGGCGGCTCTCTCTAGTCTCTGCCCTTTCTACTCCCTCCTACCTATCTGTGCCAGGCTATCCTTCCTCCAGGGTTCTTTGATCTATACAACCACCCTCTGTGACAGGCAGATGAGGAAACTGAGATTTAGGGAGGCTAACAGATGTGCTAGAGATCACAGAACCAGTAAGTGGCGGGGCCCAAACTAGAAGCCAGATTTTCTGATTCACAGGCTGGAATTCTTTCCATTATATCATGTGTAAAAATGGAGATTTGAACCCTGGACTTCAATTCCCAGAAGTCCTTGGCCACTTCCCAGAATGCCTTGTAATCTCACCTGAATTCCCACCTGGGCCAAGAACAGAAATTGTATTTAGACTGACTCTCTGCCTACTTTGGGTCACTCTGCTCTCTCTGGGCTTCCGCTTCTAGGGACAGGCATCTCCCAAGAGGTAGTGAGTGAAATTGAATGGGCCTTTAGGCCCTCCTAGCCATGTGCTTTCTTATTTTGTATTTTCTTTATTTCTTAATCTTTAATAAACCTCATAAAAATATAATACTTTTATTATTAGAAACTAAAATTTAATCTTAACACATGGCATCATCTTCTCTGACTTGAACTATCTTTCAAAGCCATGTTGTTTTAATAGTGGAATGGGCTGTCCTGGAACAGGGAAAGATCCATTGGGAAACACTGGAGGCATTGAAATGAGAGCTGAACTGGTTGGGATAGTGTAGGGAGGATTCTGGTGCAGGTGTGAGTTGGTCTATCCCTAAATAACTTCTGAGACCCTAACAAGTCCAGAAAATGATGATTTCACATTTTCTATGAAACCTTTGAGAAGCCTCCCAGTCTGGAGTGTCCCCTCAACTTCTGGAGAACTCATTCTTTTACTTGTTAAACTTAGGTATCCAGGTGGCAAAGTGAATAAAGTGACTGACCTGGAGTCAGGAAGACCAGACTTATTAACTCTCTGACTTGAGGAATATCACTTAATCTCTCTCAGCCTCAGTTTCCTCATCAGCAAAATGGGAATCATAATAGCACTGCATTCCAGAGTTGTTGTGAAGATAAAATAAGTTAGCATATAACAAATGTTTTGCAAACCTTAAATCATTATATAAATGCTAATTGCTCTGCTGTTCCTCTTCCTCCTTGAAGACAGTTATTATCTCTTGTATTTGCCTATATTCCTAGCCTCTGGCACAGTGTCTTCCTCAATAATAAAAAAAATAAAAATATATTTTAAAAAATAAAAAAATAATTTAAAAAGTAACCCTTACCTTCCATCTTAGAATCAATACTGTGTATTGGTTGCAAGGCAGAAGAGTGGTGAGGGCTAGGCAATGGGGGTTAAGGGACTGGCCCAGAGTTACCCAACTAGGAAGTATATGAGGTCAGATTTAAACCCAGAACCTCTCATCTCTAGTAAATAATTTTTTAAAATGGTGTTCTCAGTGGTTTGTTTTATTGCTCTGGACCCACCTGTGATTTCATCTATGTAGGAAACTCTTAGGGGGAGTGTCTGCCAATTTATAGTTTATAGTCTCTTAAAATTGTCTATAGTATTGGAAAGGGAAGTGCCTTATCCAGGGTCACATATGGAGAGGGAGGATTTGAACTCAGGTCTTTCTGGCCCCAAAGTCAGTTTTTCATTAGGCTTTCTGGCCTAAGAATATTGTGGAAAATATGACTAAAATATCCCTAGTCATTGATCCAGAGGTCCCATTGAGAGGCATATCCATACCAACATGTTCATAGCAGCCCTTTCTCAGTAGCAAAGAACTAGAAAAAAATGTAAAAACTCACGGATTGGGGAATGGCAAAACAAATTGTAGTACCTAACCATAATGGAATAAGAACTAGAGAATGGAAGAATTAATTAAGAGAAAAATGAGAGGACACAGGAATGGAAGCAGGGTAAAGTAAGTAGGACCAGAAAACAATTTGCAAATGATCAGACAATGTAAATAAATAGAAAGAACAAAAATAATTAAGTTGGATGTGAAAATGCACCCTGCTCCTTTGTGGAGGTGGGAGTATATGGATGTAGAACACTGAATATAGTCAGATTTGGTAAATATATTGGTTTTGTTGATTTAGTCATATCTTCCTATTTAGGACCCATTTGGGGGTTTTGTGGCAAAGGTACTGGGGTCGTTTGCCATTTCCTTCTCTAGTTCATTTTACAGAAAAGGAAACTGAGACTAACATAATTAAGTGACTTGCCCAGGGTCACACAACTAGGAAGTGTCTGAGCGCAGATTCGAACCTAGGTACTCTTGATTCTAGAACTGGCACTCTAGCCACTGTGTCACCTAGATGACACCAGTATATTGGTTCATTTTGCTAAACTGCTTTTCTTTATTTTCCTCTCTTTCTCTTAAATTTTTTTTACTTATCACAGGAGACAGCAGCCCCTTTGAGAAGTATATTTGGAAATTAAGGTGACTGAAAAACAAAGAACTCCTAAAAGAAAAAAATATTTAAAGAAAATGCAACTCTCTCCTTTTTTCACAGGGGTTGGGGTCTATAAGTATGAATGGGGAAGAAGTCATAAATTCTCATACGTAGTTGATATTTTGATTCATTTTACTAAACTGCTTTTTCTTTCTTCTTCCCTCTTTATTATTCTTTGTCATCAAGAGTTCACTGTATTTGGGAGAAGAGAAGAATATATTCAGGAATGAATGTAAGAGAACAAAAAGGAAAAAGGCATCAGTTTTTTAAAATGATGCTCAGAAAATTCTTACTGATGTCTAACCTGCTTTTCTCTTGTTGCAAGATGGGGTAGGGAATAAGCATTAATTAATTTTTTATTTAAAAATATTTTTCCATGTTTACATGATGTATTTTCTTTCCCTCCCCCTTTCCAGAGCTGAGAAGTAGGAATAAACATTTGCTAAGTGTTTATGAGTGCCAGGAACCACACTAATCACTTTATAATATTATTTCATTTGGTCCTCACAACAGTTCCAGGAAGTAGGTGTTATTATTATCTCCATTTAACAGCTGAAGAAACTGAATCAGACAGAAGTTAAGTGACTTGGCCAGGGTCTGCTTGAGGTTGTATTTAAACTCAGGTCTTTCTGTCTCCAGACCCAGCATTGTCTATCCACTATTCCACCTAGCTTTTGATATGTGAACTGAGTCTCCTTTCTCCATTTCTCCCCTTGAAAATACACTATTTCTTTCTTTCTTTTTTTTTAACTTTTATCTTCTGTCTTAGAACTGATACCAAATATCCATGCTAAGGCAGAAGAGCAGTAAGTGCTGACACTTGGGATTAAATGACTTGCCCAGGGTCACACAGGTAGAAAGTATCTGAGGTTAGAATGGTTTTTCTAGCATTTGACTCCTGAAATCTTAGAGTCAGAAGGGATCTTCTCCCATTTCTCTTCCTATGCCAGGGTCCTAAAGAGTATCCCTGACAGAGGGTCATGCCGTCTCTTCTTCTGTGCTTTCAGTGACAGAGTGCTCACTTCCTAACACTCCACTTAGGACGCCCCTTTAGTTTTGTCATGAGGGAGGTCTCTGTTCCCTGGACATTCAAGAAAGTCACCCGTCATTTATTCTAATACATAATTATACTAGACAAGGCACTGTGCTAGGCACTGGGGATTCAGGACTGTTCTTGAGGTGCCCATAGTCTAAATAGGGAGAACTAGAATCTCACCCAGAGCTACCAGAGAGGCGACGTCCCACAAGAGACAGGGCATCCTTTCAGAACTTCCAAGTCTGAGGGCTCTGGCCCGGCACTACCCCAAGAGCGTGAGGGGCTTCCGAGGGGGCCCGGGGGACCAGAGGCTGATTGAGTTACAGCAGGCCATCTTGTAAGCCATTATCCCAGTGGAGTAATCCCCCCACCCCGGCAGCCTCTCCATTTGATCTGCTTGGGAATGGAGGAGATAATAAAATGGTTTTGGCTAATATTGTATGCATGCATAATTAGGCAGCAGAAATTACCATCTGGGCTCAGAGCACTTGTTTCAATACCCAGGCTCTGGGTAAGGAGTTGGTAAGAGAGAACCAAGGCCTCCTGCCATCCCTCTCCTGTATCAGCTTCCTCGATATCTGATTGGAAGCCTGTAGTCAAAGCCCCCGGCCCTAACCGGAGGGAGGCCCCAGGCCCAGGGAAGGCCAATGGTTCACTGAGCAGTGACAGGAAGCAGGTGGCACGGGGAATCTTGACTTTTGCCAGTTCTTCTGTTTCCTCCTGGAGCACAGTGGGCATGGCAGTGCTGGGTAGGTGGGTTGCCCTGGGTGCAGGGGATCGGGGCTGAACGAGCAGTCGGCTAGAGAAGAAGCCAAGAGCAGGCACAAGGTTTCGCACAGTGATGACAGGAGCTGGTGAGATGCCATCTGCCCCACCCTTCGAGCAGAGCTCTGCCATCTCTTGGCTGTCAGAGCATCCCGGCGGGTGACGATGACACAGTCATATGCTTGGCCAGGTCTGGCTGACATTTGCCCACAGCCGTGCTCTCTCTGCCATTGGATTTTCCCCTTCCTGGTACTTGGGGTTCTGGCAGAGTTGGTGCCGAGGAGTCTGGGAAGGCTTTGGAACCAAGCCTCTGGGCATTTAATTAGCTGTCCCATTTTTGCATGGGGAGGGGCCTAATGCTGGGGGAACTGGTGCAGCCCTGTATGCAGCACCTGGTCCAGTCTTTAGGTTCAAGTCCAACCATCCTCTTTCTCTTTCAAGCAAGGGAATTGGCTGTGATCATCTCTAAGGTCTTTTCTAGCAAGGGAAATTCATTAGATTCAGTGAATTAGCTGAGGTTGTGTGTGTTCAGGTTGAAGCTTTGGGCTCAGCCCAGTGACTTTTTCCTAGTTCCCTTTCGTAGAAGACAACAGGGTTGGTTGGGTTCCTAAAGATTATCTATCTTGCATCTTCTCATTGTGCCACATTTGGGCTGTGGGGGAATCCATAGTTTGTTTATTTTCTTCGGACCTGAGCCTAGAGCCATGTTGGTGAACAATGGCACGCATGCTGGAGGGGGCTACTCTCTTCCCCTCTCCCCATGTACCTGGGGATATTTTTCCTATCACCCGCCCCTCTGCCCAAAAGCCCAATGGAAGCACTTCCTCCTTCCCCTCTCTAGGGTAAGGTGGAGGACTCACATGAGGCATGAGGGTTGAAATTTGAGCACTCAGTCTCTAAAAGGTTTGCCATGGCTGCTCTAGAGACTTACAGGGACCAAGTCCCATTGGCTGTGAAAGAAGTGGTCTTACCATGAATTCCCCATCTTTCAGTCCTTCCCCTTCCCACATGACCCAAAGCTTAGCTCCTAAGCAGCCAGTGCTATCCAGCCTGCCCTTCCTTGGATTCTGGGCTGGCTTCTTGCTTGGAACCTCTCTGTCAGTGATATTAACCAGGATCTGGTCAGCCTCGCCTTTCCCAGCTCCAGCCCACCCCCAGGGAGGAGTGGGAGAAGACTTCTTGAACATGGAGCCCTTTTCTGAAGATTTCCTCTGAACTCATTTAAGGAAGAGTTAGGAGGGCCACAAGGAGGGCCCAAATCCCTGGTTAAGATGAATTCCCTAACTGATGACTGACGAATACGAAACAGGTTGGAAGTGAACTTGCATTTTGTTTTTTAAAAAATTCTCCTTTCTCCTGTGCAGTCTGTCAGAACTCCAAAGCAAGAAAGAGCCCCTCGAGAGAACAAAGGGAGCTTTGAAAATCTTCCCCCCCACACCCCTTTCAAACGCTTATCTGAAAGGACATCTTTTCCCCCCTTAGTTGCTGCAATCATAAAAGCACAGGTGATAAACTGCTTCATAGTAATCATCAATTGTGAGGGCTTTTTTTTTTTAAAGCAGGAATTGTAGCAGTAGCAGCAAGAGAGAAGATCCAGTCTAGACCAGCGCAGGATGCCTAGCCCTTTGCCAGGAGGGGAGAAAAGGAGGGGAGAAGGAGGAGGGATAGAAAAAGAGCATGAGTGAGCAAGCAATCCAGAGAGAATGAACTTTGTTTAGTGACAACTTTTATCTCTGGGTCTTGCGGCTGTGGAAATGTCAAGCCAACCCCTGATAGCATCTCCTTTGACAGCTGCAGTCGCTGGGCTCTAGATGAGAGGGTATTGGCTTTAAGTCTACTGAACCCCAGGGGACAGAGGCAAAGGTAGGAGGAGGGCTCATGGGTCCATCTGAGACATTTTGACTCCCTGAAAGTCAGAGAAGAGTTCCTGGGTGGCTTGTCTGGGTCCCTGGTGAGAGGAATGTTCTTGGGGATGGTGTAGGACTTGGAGGCATTAACAGGATTCAGTGGCTAGAGGGGACCTGAGAGGTCATCTCACTCATTCATTCCCTTGCCCTCACAAGGCAGGACTCCCAAAATATTCTAGAAGGTAATCTTGCCTGGTTTTAAATTCTTCAGATGAAAAGATTCCAGAATACTCACAAATTTGAGTAAAAAATTGAGGCAGTTATGTGACATAATGGATAGAAAACTAGTCTTGAAATTGTTATAGACTTAAATTCAAATCTTACCTCATGCTACCTATAAAACCCTGGGCTTGGCCACTGAGCCTCAGTTTCCTTGTTTACATAATGAGGATAATAATAATAATAATACCTTACAAAGTTCTTATAAAAATCAAATGAGATAATATACATGGAAAGTGCTTTGAAAATCTTAAAAAGGTCTATCTAGATATTATTATTATTGTTGAAGGGGTAGGAAGGTAGTAGGGGAGGGAGATATACAATTAAGGTCAGAGAAACTACCTATTCCCCTGATACTTTAAATCCCCTAATCACCACAATCACTATCTCTGTCTGCCTCAGTTTCCTCAGAAGTAAAATAGGGATAGTAATAGCACCTACCTTTCAGAGCTGTTGTGAGGTTCCAATGGATAGTATTTGTAAGGCAGATGCTTCATCCGTTTCCACCTGGCTGCTCACCTGGACTTCTCCATTGTCTTCAGCAATTCATCTTTCTGCAAGATCAAATCAACTCTGAAACTCACATCTCTTCAGTAGCTCCTGCCCCTTCCATCCCTTACACTGAATGGAGAGGGCAGACATCAGAGAGCTCCTCAAAGATCCCCTATTTAAGGAGGAGGCCCAGGCAGGCACATCATCCTTGCCTGGTTGAAGAACTTCCTTCCTTTCTTCTTTCTTCTTCTCACTTTCAAACAACTCTAAGAAGGAAAGGCAAAGGCTAGGCAAACTGGGTTAAGTGGTTTCCTAAGGCCACACCACTAGGAAGTGCCTGAGGCCAGATTTGGACCCAGGTTTCCCAGTTCCAGGCCTGGCACTCTATCCACTGTGCCATGTCGCTGCCCTCAGCTTCCTAAATATTATTTTCTTCTATTAGAGTGTAAGCTCCTTGGGGGCAGAAGCTGTCTTTAACCTTTCTTTATATTCCCAGCACTAAGTGGAGTGCCTGGCACATAGTAGGAACTTAATACAGAAATGGTTATTGACTGATGTGAAAATCGAGAATTGTCCAAATCTCTCTTTATTCATTTATTACAATTATTCACATCAATTATTCATAATATTATTATCTAATAATCTCTCATTCTCTGATTTTCAGCAGATCACTGACAGCAGCTCAGGAATTACATCACTCATATCTTCCAATGCCTTAGATTGAAGTTGCCTGGACCCTTTTTACTAGTTTCAAAAAGTTAAGCCCTACACCAAAAAAAATCCCCAACAATAAACAAATTTAAAAAAAAAAACCTAAAACAAAACAAAATAAAAACACCAACAATAAAAATCCAACCCTTGATCCAGACTCAAATGTTCTAAGATTATTGGAATTAGATACTGAAGAGGATTTAAGAATCATCTGGTTCAATCTCTTTATTTTACAGGTGGGGAAACTGAGGTTCAGAGAGGGGAAGCCTCTTTCTGCAAGTCCTAGAGACTTGAGATGAGCTGGGATGTGAGCCTCTGGCTTCACACTCCTCATTTCCTATGCCCATCCTCTCTAGCCCTCTCTTTTTCCCCTTGAAGCCTTGAAAATGACCTGCATTTTCCCTTCCTGTACCAAATCACCTGCTAATAAGAATGCTCAGCCTTCCTCTTTCTCCTGCACCTGATTCAGGATGAGGGAATTCCCAGTTCTGCCTACTTGAGGCTCAGGTGCTGGCAAGACTCTCATTCCTTTACAGGATTGTGTTAATTGTTTCACAATGCACCTGTGTTCGGAAAACCCTTCCTCCTCGCCCCTATTAACTAATTGCACTGTAGCAGACTCTTAAGACCCTCATTTACATAGGAATAGCAGCCGTAGCTCCCGCCTCCAGGCTTCCAGAGCCGCCTGCACGGTGCTTGGCACACAGGAAACAAGCTTTCAATAGTTGGTTGATAAACTGCCTTCCCCCAGGAAAAGACATTCTCTCACCCTCGGGGCAGCCTGTCTCATTAGAGGGAGGAATTCAGAATTCTGTCCTCATAGTCCTGTTAGGGCAGGAAGTGACCCGAGAGGTACGGAGGGGCAGCTAGGCAGAATAGTGGGTACAGAGCTGGACTCGGATTCAAGATGACTCTTCCTGAGTTCAAATCAAGCTGCAGGCACTGAGTAGCTGTGCGACCCTGGGAAAGTCACTTATTTCTGTTTGCCTAAAACGAAAAAGTCATCTAGTCTAGCTTCTCATTTGACAGACGAGGAAAATGGGGCACAGAGAAGGAAAATGATGTATCCAAGGCCACACAGCAGAGTCAGGAGGAATCACACAATAACATACATTTATATAGTTACAAAAGGCTTGACATGTACTCTCTAGAGGGACTTGGGTTATGTTAGGCAGCCTTGTCAAATTCAAATAGAAATGGAGCTAATAATTATATAGAAGAATTTTTGCAGGGGGCCCATTGACTTAGAAAGCCACATATTGACATTATCTATGTTCTATTGTATTTTTATTTGTTTTGTTGACTATTTCCTAATTAACATTTTAATCTGGTTTTGGCTCCACTTGGGAATGCTGTGCAGGGAGGTGCGTCTGATACCTTTGATTGGGGGGGAGATAATGTTGGACTTGGGAGTCTGGAAGCCCCAGATTCAAATCCTGTCTTGGATAACTTGGATAACTACTGACTGTGAGTTGGGAGATTCTTCCAGTCTCAGTTTCCCCAACTGAAAAATGAGGATAATAATGGCATCAACCTCACAGGGTTGTAGTGAGGATCAAATGAGTTAATAAATGTAAAGTGCTTTGCAAACTTTAAAGTGCTATATAAATACCAGCTACTATTGTTTTTAATCTCATCTGCTCTCTGGACTCCCGGGCCAGTGTTCTCTCTCCATCACAGCAGCTGTCTCTATTGTGCTGTGAATAGCTAATGCTTCCTGGATTCTTCATCATCATTATTCCCTCCTCCTCTCTATTTGTAACACACTCTATCCTTTCCAATTCGCCTGTCATATCCATTATCTCATTTGTTCCTCCAAACAACCCTGTGAGGTTGGTAGGGCAGGTATTATTATCCCCATTTAACAGATGGTCACCATCAGCGCCATACATATTAATTAAGTGTCTTTTTCTGCCTGTGGTGGTGTATGTGTCTAAGAACTGGTTATAAAGCAAGATAAACATCCATGGTGATGACCCTTCAGAGTTCTCTATTGTGGATGTTATATGCTCACATAGAGAAAATAATAATAATGACGACTAATAATCAAAATCATATGGGAACAGGATGAGCTCTAAACTATCCCTGTTGCCCTGTCTGCTACCGGACTTGTACCAAGGATGCTTTCAGTTAGCCTGAAGAAAGGATGAGCTTACCTCCTAATCGACAAACCACTTGTATCCAACTACAAACAAAAAGGTATTTTATACCCTGTGCAATATAGTCTGTAGGGCATTGAATAAACATGTCTAATAGCAGGAGAGCAACCTTTCCCAAGATCATGCCTACCTGAACTCCATTGAAAAAGAAGATGATAGCAAAAACGGAAATTCCATTAATAATAACTCACATTTATACATACAAAGGCTTGCAATCTTACAATCTTAGATGAACAACAAATCTGTATAAAGTTTCTGGGAGTTCCCTCCTTCTTGTAGTTTATTTTTCTCTTGGACCAGACTAATAGTGCCATGGCTGGCAAGGAAGGCAGAGAAGGAAAACAAAAGAGTTTTGTGTGCAGCCTTCCAACAGTGGAAAGAGCCCTGTACTTGAGGTGAGAAGACCTAGGTTTGAATTATAGCTTTGCTACTTATTTATTACGTGTGTGACCTTTTAGAAATCCCTTAATTTTCCAGACCTCAGTTTCTTCACTTTGTAGTTCTACTCAACTCAGGGTCCGCACCACCAGTGGCATGCTAGTTACCTCCAACCGATGGCTTATTGGCATCTCAGGTCTCAACATCTTCTAAACAAGACTCATCATGGTTTCCATTATAATGAGCAAAAGATGAAGAGACTGGAAACAAAGGTTTGATCTTCTGAGCATATAGATTGATTAAGCAACACACATGAATTGCCTAACAAATTGGGATCAAGCCCTTTCCACAATTTAGGGCCGGCCTCCTAATACAGGGAGAGATAGACTTTTATACAGTAAAAATAATTAATCAAATAAGACCGATTAATTAAAAGGAAACAATAAATTTAATTTTTAATTGGATGAAATATTAGAGACTTTCCAAGTTGGGAGGGGGGAGCGAATAGGTACAGTTTCCTAAATTCAGGAAAAGAGGTATCCCACCCCTCCCAAGTCTCTCTATACAATCACAAGAACATGGAAATAATAACTGATTGATCAGTATGGGACCAGTTTTCAGATAAAACATCTAGGTTGCTTGACAGGTACAATTTTGAGAAAACTCCTTATACTGATCTCAAAATTTGACTGTGTTTCCAGTCAACGTAACCTAGGTCCTTGGTCCTTTGAAATATCAGGTATAGGTGGTCCAGTTTCCCAGCCATGCAGAGCTAGATTTAAACAGTGCAATAAAGTTTTCTCCCAATTTCCACAACTGAATAAATTTTCTCATGACAGAATTTGGACTAGGCCCATAATTAAATAGGAAGGGAACTAAGCTAGCACAGAATTGAGTCACAAGATGGAATCAATGTGGTTAAACTCGATTTTCACAATTAACCACTTACTGTCCTAATTCCCTCTACAAGTTTCTCACACCATTAAGACTTTTCTTTCCACATATTTCTCTACATCTGAAAGTGTCATCCACTATTCCAGTCACTCAGGGTCAAAGCCTTGGAGCGATCTTTGATTCTTCTTTCTCCCTCATCCACCATATCCAAACAGTTGTTGAGTCCTACCAATCCTATATACCCTAATACCTTTGCATCCATCCTTTTTCTCCACTTAATAGATTAACTGTCCTATACTCATTACTACTTATCTGAACTAGCATAATTAATATTACATAATTGGCCTCCCAGACTTTGGTCTTTTCCTTATCCAGTCCTTCCTCTACATACTTGATTTCTGAGACTTAGGTCATGTAAATTTCCTCTTAACAACCTTTCATGGCTCCTATTACTATCCCAGGTAATTAAGTCCCTCTTCACTCTGATTCCAATCTACCTTTCCAAGCTTATTTTGCTTTTTCCTATTCTTATACTTCATGTTTGAGCAAAAATGGCCTACTCACTTGTTCCTGAACTTCACATTCCATCTCCTGCCTCAGTGGACTCTGAGAGCCTCTCAGTATACCTGAAATTACCTGTGTCTTTCAGAATCTTTAATCTTCTTTCAAGACTTCCCTTGTGCAAGACTGTACAAAATACCAAATATTCTATGAAAACTTTCTTGATCCTTCCCAACTGCAAGTCCTTTCTCCTCCCTCAGAGTGCCTCATATTCTGTTTATCTTCACTGATATTCCTTCACTAATATGTTTCTGGAAGGCAGAGAACCATGTCTTTTCTTATCTTTGTATCCCTGTGCCTAGCACAGTGCTTTTTGCATATGGTAGGCCCATAATAAATTCTTGTTGAATCTAATCGAATTTATAAAATGATCTCTAAGGTCTCTTACAGCTCTAAACTCTGTGATCCTATAAATAATAATAAGGCCAGAAGTAAGATAAAGAGCTCTGCAAATTGGTCTCCCTCTAGCCTCCAGAGCTAGAGAAAATTAAGTCAGTATTCTGTGCCTTGGGGTGGGTTATTACCTAGAATAGGATACTGAGGAAACTTAAATAACTTCCTGGCACCTACTTAGGTATGGAAGGCAGTCTAGGGGATGGAGAGAGACTTTGGAGGGAACCCACACAAACAATTTTAACACTAAGATTTAGAATATTTTTGATTTATGCTCTCACATTCTCCATCAATAGTTGATCAATGGGTATAGGTTCAAGGAGAAGTGAGCTCAATGTGGAAATGTCTGCATTGTATGTCAGGACAGATTCTTTAGGTCTGGAAATGGAACTTCTTTAGCCCCAAAGGTGGAGAATTCAGATCAACAGGTTATAGGGAGTTGGTTTTGGCTCAGTATAAGGTAGAACATTCCAAGAATTGTGGTTGTTCAACAAATGGATGGACTGTTTTCATAGATGATGAGTTCCTTGTTATTTACAGGATTTAAGTGGAAACAGATGATTGCTTTCTGGTAAGGCTTTAGTTGGGATTCGTTCTTTCTTTGCAGGGGTTGGATTAGGTGAGTTTACAGGTTTGTTCCATCTCCGATTCCATGATTCTATGATCTGTGGGTAATCTGAAGCTGGAGAGGATGGGAAACCCCCACCTCAATTCCTTTTCCTTTGTAAAACTCTTCAGGAGCAAGGGATAAACCAGCAGCACACAATACTTAGTATTCTTTTCCCCCAGTCACCTGTTTCTCTATGGAACTCAGCCAGCCCCCCTGCGCCCTCTGGAGGCCTTTTAAAATATCTCTAACCCCTTGTTGCTTCCTTTCTAGTTTCAGTAAGAAGCATTTTCCTTTTAGTCAAAGTACTGAAATACTTACTCCCTGTGATATCTAGGCAGGGGCATCCTTAAAACTCCAGGCCATGCAGGGTATAGTGATGCATGCCTGTTTTCCAGCTACTGGGGATGATGAGGCTGGGGGAACTCTCAGCCTGACAGTTCTCAGATGCCGAGGGCTTAAGTGGATCGAGCAAACTCATGAGGGCCAGCATTCATGTGGGGTGTGTGTGTGTGTGTGTGTGTGTGTGTTGAGGGAAAGAGGGGACCATATTGTTCAAAGAGAAGAATCAGCCCAGGTGAGAAACAGCAGGTCAAAGCCCTCCTACCCATCAGTAGTGGGATCTGTCCTTGAGTAGCCATTATACTTCCAGCCTGGGGGATAGAGGGAGAGTTAATCTTTAAAACAATAACAATAAGCAAAAAAGCTCCAGACTATTGCCCAGAAAAAAGGTCCAGGGTGACATACACTCCCAAGAATGATCATTTAGTGAGGAGCAGAGAAGAAGAGTCAAGTTTGACAACCAGACTCAGGGAGTGTCCCAGACAAATCTTCCTGTCATTCTGGATCCTGAGCTCTGGATGTTGAACAAAGAATGGTCAGAATTACCCAGTATACACTGATTTTTTCCTGCTCTGCTCTGACGTCCTTTGCTCTATTGAGTTTTCCCATGTCACCCCCCCTTCCCTTCTCTGTCTCTGACTGTTTCTCTCTCTGTCTCTATCTCTGTCTCTTTCCCCCTTCCTCCCTCCCTCCCTCCCTCTCTCTCTCTCCCTCTCTCTCTCTCTCTCTCTCTCTCTCTCTCTCTCTCTCTCTCTCTCTCTCTCTCTCTCTCTCTCTCTCTCTCTCTCTCTCTCTCTCTCTCTTACAGTCACTACTGGGGACAGAGATCCACAAGTCTTTGTACCCTTCCCTGAAGACTAGGACATGGGCTAGTGGGGAAGACGTGGAAAAGGGGTACAAAAAACCAGGAATAGTCACTGCTGGGTGTTTTTATGTTGGGGGAGGGAGACAATGCTTTGGAGGAAGGTAGGAAGGTAGACAGAGAAAGATCCAAAGATGGAGAAGACTGGATGGTCCCTAAATTTCACTGAAACAACTCAGTGGGTTTACTCCCCTCTAGATGTTTCCCTGGCTCTGAGATTAACTATCATTCTTTTACCCAAATGACTCAAGCCGCTGTTTCAAAAGTAACAGCCACTTATTTGCATGGTATTTGCATCTCATTTGAATAAAACTCATTTAATGTCCCCAAATCACTGAGATGTCTCCTAAGCCTCCATTTTTTTTCTCTCTTCAGTACCTCAGTATTCTGTTCTTCCCCAGCTCTCACCCTTATCCTATTTCGGCTCACCCTGAGCTGGTCCAGTTATACTATGAGCCCCTTGCAAATGAATTTCTGACTGAGCTTTGCTTCACTGGTCTGGGTCTGTACCACATATGTTCCCGTAGCTTCAGTAGGGAGAGAACCCATCTGGAGAAATGGAACCCCAGAAGTGGACAGGAGGCAATCTCAGTGTCTCAGCAATATAAGACCTCTCCCTGCTCCCAGAGTCCTCTGTGTGAAAGAATTCCTCCTCAGGTATCCTGGCTGTGAGGGTGGGGATCTGCCTGCAGCTCAACAGAGAGCTAGCAGGAAGGAGAGACAGAAGAAGCTGTGTACATTAGCTGCCAAGCAGGTTTATGACACCCCCGGGAGAAAAAGGAAAACAATTAAAGAATTGATAGTTTTGCTTTATTTTGCAACCTGCAGGCATCCGGGGAAATTTGCTGAGGGAAAGAATTGTGTGGGCACTCCAGAGAAATACTCTCTTCCTGCGAACTCTAATGCTAGAAACTGGGATGGAGGTGAACCTGGGAGGAAGGGAGGAAACCAACCTCTGTGTTATCTCTCTGGAAGAGAAGTCCCTCTGGCCCCTGCCCAGTCATTCCCTAACTACATGAGATTCCTATCAGGAATACAGCTGAGGATAAGCAAGAGCCATTGACTTCTGCTCCTACTGCCCCAGCATTCATGCTGTTCCCCTCCTAAGACTTAGGGTTTTTCCCTGATCATGGGCAAACCTTACCATCCAAACCTGACTGTCCTCTAATAGACTCAGAATCACAAAGCTGAAAAGCCCTGGTTGAAACCCCTCTTTGACAGATGAGGACTCGTATGCCCCCCCACCCCCATCTGAAGTCAATTTCCCAAGGTCACGCAGCTATTAAGTCACTGACCTGAGAGAGGTCTTTGTGACTGCCAATCTCTTCCTAGGGGCGGCTGGTGACAGAGTGGGCAGAGCACTGAGGAAAGAGTCAAGAAGATTTGAGTTCAGATTTGGAATAGCACTTTAGTGCAGTGCCTGGAACCTTGTTGGTGCCTAATAAATGCTTGTTCCCTCCCACTACACCATTCTGCTCATTCATCGTTCCTTGCACCCACAACATTCATTATTTATGTACCAGAGGAATAAAGTCAGAGTTGAGGTTTATGGTTGTGAGCAACTATACTTTGCAACTAATTATGTAACATGGTACATGATAATCCATCAAGAAGCTGTGATTTTAGTCAAGATCGTTTAGAAAGATAAACAGTAGGGATTTACCTGAGGATCATTTGCCAATGGTTGGCATACCTGGTAAGGGACAAGGCCCAGATTTCAATCAAGGTGTTCCAAATCCAGGAATCTACCCATTATTCTTCACTGCCTGGCCAGTGTATGTTGATGCAAACCATTACTGTGCCTTTCCTGCAGAGCAACAATAACAATCCTAACAAGCTTTCTCACAGCCCTTAGCAGAGTGCCTTACATGTAATTGTTATCCAGTAAATACTAGTTGGTTGATTAATTGGTTGATTTGATTGATTGATCCAGCTCCTTTCCTGGTCCTGTTCATCTGGCCAAGGATACACTGCAATAGCCCTTTAATTGGTCTCCTTCCCTTCAATCCATCCTCCACACAGTGGCCAAAGTGATTCTCCTAAAGTGTAGGTATTACCATGTTAATCACCTATTCAATAAACTACAGTGGTTCTCTATTGCCTGTAGGAACAAAGGTAATAGAGAAAAGGCTTCTGTGTGGCATTTAGCCCCTTCCCAACCTGGGCCTGTCTTACCTTTTCAGCCTAATTACACATTATTCTCTTTCCCAAACTCTATTATTTAACCCAATCGGCCTTCTTGCTTTCTTACTCACCTGGAACACTCCGTCTTCTTTCTCCATGCTTTTTGTTGGCTAGCCCTCCATCCTGGAATGTGCTTCCTTCTCTCCTCTACCCTTCAACTCTAGGACTATCTTCTACCTGAAACCTTTCCCAACTCCCCCCCCCCCCTCCCCAGGCCATTGCTCTTCTCCATCCAAATTACCTTGTATCCATTTTGTATATATTCTGTATCATGTGTGTGTGTGTGTGTGTATATATAGGCATCTATGTGTGTGTGGATACATATATTTACATGCATATATATGCATAGATTCATGCATGTGTTTCCCTCAATAGAATATAAGCTCTCTGAGCACAGGAACATTTATTTCATTTTTGCCCAGTGCCTAACCCAGTACTCAGTTCCTTGCAACTGTTAGTTGATTGGCTGGTTGATGCTTCATGTTTGTGTCTACTGAGACTCTTCCTTCCCATACGGCTAATGTTTCCTTCGTCTGCTTTTGGGGGGTTGGGAAGCTGGAAGACAGAAGAAGGAGACAGCGGAAGTTGAGATGGACAGATAGTGTCATGGAAACAATGACTGCCAATTTAGGCAGACTTTGAGAGATAGTCCGGGATAGAAAGACCTGGTGTCTAGGGTCCATGGGGTCATGAAGAGTCAGACAGGGCTGGAGGACTGAACTTAAACAACAAAAGTGGGGACACCAATTGAGGAAGCCTGAGCACTGGTGAATGGTGAGGAAGCTGGATTAAATCTTGGGGCTAAGGATGGAGGTGGGAGTATAGTGGCATCTCCCCATCGATGCCCTGCGTTTCCCTGGCACTGGGTGTGAGCAAGCCCCCTCCTCCCCCGCTGAGCAAGCCTGCATGGCTGTCAGGAACTGCTCATTATGTGAGTATAATGGGAGCCGAGTGACACCGAATATCTGTTCTCTTTCCGCTATTACACTTGTCTCTCTCTCTTCCTCTCACAGGTGAACTAAGGGGTCTGATTGCCTGAGTGTCGGATCTCTCCATAACAACCAGGCAAATGAGACAATCCTGTTGCTCAGATCTGTTTGGCACCTGCCTCCCAGAAAACGCTGGAAACAGGGCTTTACCTCTCCCTAGCAGCATCTCAGAGGGAGCTCCCAGTGTGGGGAGGCTCACTGCCTTGCTTTGGGATCCCCTTTTTTCTTTCTCTGGAAAGAGGGGGTTTCAGCAGAATGCATCACAATATATCAGTGGGGAATCTTGGACCTGGATTTGAATTATGATTCAGGGACATACTAGTTAGTCAACTCTGAGCAACTCATATAAACCTCATCTATAAAATGAAAGTAGTAATACAAATTATTATGAGGTTGAAAACATGTTTCTCTCTTCTTCCCTTTCTCTAGAGGGAGTAGTTGTGTACCTAAGGAAAGAGATATTAGATAGATGGTTGATTGTAGAGGAGAAAAATCAAAGGATTAAATATAACCATTCAGTTAGGGGCTCAAATGCCACCTCTTTCATGTAGACCTCCATGAAACACTCCCCACCTCAAACACACACACACACTTGCTAATGAATACTTCCTGTTGGAAGAAAAAATCATTCATTTTCTTTGTACTAATCATGTTCTTAAAAACAAAAAGCTCTGTATCTTTTGTTCTTATATCACCTAGCATTCCCAATGTGTCTTCCTCCTTGCCCCCTACCAAAATAGCTATCCCTTATAACAAAAATTTGAAAAAAGACAGGAAAAGAGTTAAGCAAAATTAGCCAATAGTAAAAGTCTATAAGAATCTGCAGGATTGAATACTCATAGCTCTCCATCTATAAAAAAGAAGGGAATGCTTTCTCATAGTCCTTTGGGACCACTCTTGGTTATTACAAGTTCAAAGCATCTGCTCAATCAACAAGTATTGATTACTAAGCACCTACTATGTGCCAGGCACTGTGCTAAACAATGGAGAATAAAAAGAAAAGAAAAGAAAAGAAAAGAAAATAATGCACAGTCCCTGATCCAAAGGAGCTTCCAATCTAATGAGAGAAACAACAGGCAGACAAAATTGTTCGTTATTAGTTTTTTTTCATTTATATTGTTATAGTCGTTGTATAGATTGTTTTCTTGGTTCTTTTTTATTTATCTGAATCAGTTTGTAAGGGAGGACTCTGTGAGGCAGAGGAAAGGAAGGCATGTATTTCAGAATTGGGGGACTGCCCAGAGAAGAGCACAGAGATGGGAGAGAGAATATTGTGTGTGAGGGACAGAAAAAAGGCCAGAGTGTTCTATGGGAAATAATACCCAGTGAGATTGGGGTAGCTAGGTGACACAGTGGATAGAATGCCAGGCCTACAGTCAAAAATATTCATCTGCTTGAGTTTAAATCTGGTCTCAGATATTTACTAGTTATATGACCCTGGGCAAGTCAGTTGACCTCTATTTGCCTAAGTTGCTTCATCTGCAAAATGAGGTAGAAAAGGAAATGGCAAACCATTCCAGTATCTTTGCTAAGAAAACCCCAAATGGGGTCACAAAGAATTGGGTACAACAAGGCTGGAAAGATAGATTGGGATCCAATGTCGTAATGTTTGACTTTCTACCTGGATTTTCTCTCTTTAGGTTTTGTGACCTCTCTTCTGATTCTTCTCCTACCTATCTGACCACTCTTACTAGAAGCAAGAGAGATGTTTAGATTGATTGTGTAGAGGAGTTGTGTGGTCAGATTTTTGCTTAAGGAGAATTATTCTGAGAGCAGTGTGAAGGGTGGCTGGAGTAATGAGAGATTTGATTAGGGTCACTAATTATGAAGCTGTTGCAATAATTTAGGTGAGTGGTGAGGAAAAGTGGGTAGCTTCACGAGTGGAGAGAAGTGGTTAGTTGTGAGAGATTGTTTGGGGGCAGAGAAAACAAGATTTAGCATTGGATATGTGGGAACTATGGGATATGGGAAATATGAGATAAGGGAGAGTGAGAATGGAAGTTGGAAGCAAATCCCAAGATGGTAGGTCCAGAATGATCTCAGAAAGAACAAAAGCATTCATTCAACAAATCTTTGTTAGGCATTACTAGGGGGAGAGCATTGTGCCAGGCACAGAGGAATAAATATGATTTATCACCTGTTTATATGGGTATATGTTTGGGGGTTTTGGTTTTAAAAGATAGCTCTATTACAAAAATGAATATGGAAGTCGGATTTGAGTGATAATACACATATAATCCAGTGGGGGGGGTAGATTTGGATATTCTTTTATCTAGCCTTCATCTGTCTTGGTTACCATATGGCCCTACTATCATGTTTTAGGAGCAGAACTGGTGAGAGTCTCCTTGAGCTCTGCCTCCAATCTACCTGCTAGTTCCTTTTTACATGAGATGTCCCACTCCACCCTCATCAGCCAGTGCTTCAAGCCACCATGACTTATATGTTTGCAAGGTTTTAGACAGATCGATTGCCTCATGGCTCAGATTTCTACCCTGAGAAAATTTACTTGATTACAGGACTGTAAGTACCTTATGCATACAGTCAATCCAACAATTAAATTCAGGAGTCACACTCTCATATGGTTCCCATCAATCAGAAGGTAATGGTCATTTTTTTTCCCAGGACCACTTCTATTTGGCCCCAGAAGGCAGAACTAGGATCAATGGGGTAGAAATCACAAAGAGGCAAATTTGATGTCAAGGAAAAAACAAACACAAAAGCCAAACAAACCTTCCAAACAATCAGAATTAACCCAAAGTGGAATGGGCTTCCTTGGAAAGTAGGGGGTTTCCTTATCTCTTAAAATAGATTTGATTTCTTTCATAATCCCAGGTGTTCTGTTTTTGCACTTAAAAACATTTTGAGAAAGAATCCATAGATTTTCCCAGATTGCCTAAAGAATCTATGAAACAAAAAGGTAAGAGCCATTGGTTTAGAGGTATATTTCAAACTTATTCTCCTCACTCTCACTTTACAGATGAGGAAGTTATAGGGGAGACAACAAACCTGAGATCACTGAGGCCCAGAACTAGAATGGAGGATGACCAGTTCCCAGTATAATATTCTTTCCAAGGCATCCCCACCAGCATTTCTATGTAAGAGTCAACAGAACCCAGAGTAAAAGAACGAGGAGTCAATGAGATTACTAGAGAAAGGCTTCTTGTAGGAGATGAGTGGTAAGGATCTACTCTGGTAGAGAGGAAGGAACAGGGTGAAGGCAGCCATGGTCAATGAATGTCCAGGGCTGGTTGGCTTCAAGCTGAACCTGGACTTTGAATGCAGACAGGTCAGGGGAGGAAGTAGAGAGTCCTACTTTCTCACTTGATTCCTCCTTTTGAGTTCTAGCAGAGAACTCAAAGAATGACTGAACCAAGGAGATGGCAATATTCATGTGATACCCCTTCCTGGCATCCCTTTCCCGAGCATGTGTAGGGTGGGTGGAGTGGATGCAATGATCTGGGGAGGAGAGAAGGAAATCATGTGTGCGAAAGTGCTTTGATATTACTGTGCATATGTACATATGATCATTGTCATCATTTTTGCTATTTCTTCTTTTCACTTTCTTTGCCATTGGCTCTTATCCTCTGCTTCTTAGGTGATGAGATAACTGTTATAGTTTAAGGTGTCAGATAGGAAAAGACTAGAAAGCTGGGAGGGGAATAGGGAACTAAGAGAAGATGTCTTCTTTATTCTCCCTGCTCCCTTTAATTCTCTCCTCACATTCTACCAAAAATAGAAAACTCCTTTTGGGGGGATCAATTTGGGAATTGCATTTACAGATCAGGCCAATCTCTGGACACTTCCTGGGGTCTAAATAAGAAAAGAGAGAACTTTTGTGCCCAGATACTTCACCTTCACAGGGTTTTCAGCCAATAGAATCAGCCCTTTTCTCCTTTTACAGTCCTGGAGGATGGAGATAAAGAGGAAGAAGAGCAAGAGGAAGGAAAGGAGGCAATTTCATGACTATTCTGTGGGGTCTGCAGTTGCTCCCCACTCCATGTGCAACACCATAAATCATCAAGTTGTATTGCTTAGCGATTGCCATGGAAACATGTTCAGGTTACCAGGGATGCAGGATCCAAGGAAGAGGAAAAGATTAAATACTTCTGGCCACTAGAGGAATTCAGGGGTAGGGAAGGAGGAGATTGCTTCTTCTCTACAGTCCCGTCCTCTCTAACCCTCTTGCTCCCCTTATAGAAAGAGCCTCTATTGTCCTCTATCACTCCCTCAACAGAAATTAAGGTTTTCCACCATACCCCTACATCTTTCCAATATAATCAGCACCCCTCTAAGGCATTTTTCCCCAAGACAGACCTTTGAGACTCTGTGTTAACCTATACTCTTTTTCCTGGCTTAGGATCCAGCTGTCTCTTTAACAAAAATGATTTCTTTTTGCTGCCCTTCTTGAATGTGATCAGCAGGGCCTCCAGATGACTTTTCCTGAGCAGGAGGCACTTATGAAAGGCACAAAATTATGGTAATTCTGAATTTAAAAGGAAAATCAATGGTACCTGCCAGGGACTGGTGCCCATCTTAAGAAATGAGCAGAACTGATCAACCAGTTGAATCTGTGTTTCTGGACCAGACTTTGAGCTGGAAGGTCCCTAAGAGGCTACCTAATTCAGCCCTCTGCCTTTTACAGATGAAAAAACTGAGCCCCAGAGATGATGAATGACTTGGACAAGATCATGGAGATAGAAGCAGCAGAAGCAGAATGGAATTTAGGTCCTCTGATTTCATATGCAGTGCTTTTCCCACTATGACCTGCTGTTTCCTGGTGGCAGCAACTTTTCTGGAATGCTGCCTCTATCCTGGAAGCTCTGAAATTTCCATAAATATTTTCCTAATAATCAAGAAATATATTTTTTAAATTAAACTAACTATCCCTCCCAGGTAGCTGGGAAAAAAAGAGCTAGTTAAGCAGAGTTTATAATTTAAAGGCCTCTTGGCAGACCTGTGTACCACGGCTGGGGAAGGGGTGTGCCAACTCTAGCTCACAGTCTTATTCAATGGAAGAGCTGGAAGGACCAAAGGGTCTTTGGATAACTTAGAGATCAAAGGATGATGAAACAATAACAACAACAACAATAATAGTAATAACTAGCATTTAGAGCATTTATTATTTGCTTTATAAGTATTATGCCATTTTGTCTTCAGTGATAGGTGCTCTTATTATCCCCATTTTACAGATGAGGACACTGAATCAGATAGCATTAAATGATGCATTTGAGGACACACAGCACATCTCTGAGGCCAGATTTAAAATTAAATCTTCTTGCTTCAAGGGTCAGTGCTCCTTCCACTGAGCCACCTAGCTACCTAGAATCATAGGATTCTACCTCTAGACTTGGAAGAGACCTTAGAAGACATCTTGCTCAATTGCCTCATTTCACAGAGAAGGAAATAGAAGCCAAGAGAGGTTAAGGTCATACAGATAGGCCTTTGGCTCCACATCCATCTCCCTTTCCACTATGTCATTGCCCCCCCCCCCCCAATCATTTATTCTAATCCTCTCATTTGTAAAAAACAAGAAAACTGAGACCCAGAAAGGTGGATAGATTTGCTCAAGATCACAAGTTAGTGGCAGATCCTAGAAAGAAAGGAATTGAAAGCAAAATCTTTTGATTCCCAGTCTAGTACTTTTTTCACACTGAATTAAGTCAAACAAATGAACAATGGCGATCCTGATTAATGGGCAACTCTAGGAGTACAGAGATATGGAAGAATCCTTTTTTACTTCAGCTGATCATTCTCCGTATGGGAAATCCTTCTAACAAAAATGTTGTTGAGTCATTTCAGCTGTGTCCAACTCTTCATGGCCCCATTTCAGGGTTTTCTTGGTGACATCAAGTGCCTTTTTGTTGTTGTTCAGTTGTTTCAGTCCTGTCTGACTTGGGACTTCATTTGAGGTTTTCTTGGCAAAGATACTGCTCATTTCTTTCTCCAGTTCATTTTTAACAGATGAGGAAGCTGAGGCCAACAGAATTAAGTGACTTGGCCAAGGCCACACAGCTAGTAAATGTGTAAGGCTAGATTTGGAGTCCTGATGATGAGTCTTCCTGATTCTAAGCCCAGTGCTTTATACACTGTGCCACCTAATTTGCTCCTTCTACCCAAAATATTAAAAAATAAAAATTGTCTGTGCCTTAGAAGGTCCTAGAGCACATACAACCTAAGTCACTTGTTTAGAAACACACAACACAACATCATAGGCAAGGGTCAAACTCAAGTCTGCCTGACTTTAAGCTTACCACTCAACTCATAATAATAACAGATCTTCATGTCCCTTTCTGGTTTATGAAGTATTTTTTTAGGTGTTCTTTCACTTATATCATATACCAATCCTATGTAGTAAATAATGCTGCTCCATTTTACAAGTGAAGAAACTGAGGGTCACAGAAATATAGTGATTTGCTAAAGAGGACTCAAACCTGAGAATCTGTCCAGGTCATTACCTCTATACAATAAACTCATTATTCTTCTAATAAAACTTCTTGCAAAAGAACTTCAGGATCGCATAGATGCTGCAATATTTTTATACTCCACACTCTAAGGTTGCTTTGTTCTCAGCATACTTCTTCCAGGCCCCAGTGGCAGTGCTCACCTGAGCCCATGAATAGGGTACTGGGCATATTCCTGGCTTGGGTGTAAGAGAGAAAGAGAGGTAAAGTCTTGCTCCTAGTGGGGACTGGGCCCCTTCCTCCCCAGCCAGCCCAGAACTTAGAAGTGGCCAGGAGGGCTGAGCAGCATCTAGCCCAGACTGTAGGTATAAGCAAATCCTTTCTTGTCTATCTGATCCAGCCAGCCGATCAATATGGATTCCTTCAGCAGTCCTGGGCTACAGCAGTCTGATTAGCTGTTCCTTTCATCCACCCAGATTTTCCTTATCTGGTGCCATTGTTGGGCCCAAGTACATCCATGCTTTGCAACATGACCTTCCCAGTGGGAGGGGGGAAGGGAACTACAATGGGGCACCAGCATGGCAGCCAGACAGTCATAATAATTGTTCCTATTTCTATAATGCTTTGTGGTTTGTAAATTATTTTGTATACATTGTTGTTGTTATTGTTTTGATCCTTATAACTCTTCTGGAAAGAAGATGCTCTTTTTATCCCCATTTTGCACATGAAGCAACTGAGACTTAAAGAGATTAAATTGAATTGCCCAAGGTCATCCAGTTAGGAAGTGTCAGAGGCAAGATTCCCATTGAGGTCTTCCTTAGAGGCAGCATGTTATTCTTTTGTTTTAGTCATATATGACTCTTTGTGACCCCATTTCTTTCTTTTTTTTTTTTTGCAAAGAAATGGAGAGGTTTGCCATTTCCTTCTCCAGTTCATTTTACAGATGAGGAAACTGAGGCCAACAGGGTTAAATGACTTGCCCAGGGTCATACAGCTAGTAAGCATCTGGGGCCAGATTTGAACTAGAGAGACTGATTTTAGTTGTGGTGCTCCAGTCCACGGTGCCACCTAAGTGCCCCTAGAGGCAGCATCATAGTGTAGAAAGCTTAATGGTTCTGGAATTAGAGGACCTGGGTTCAAACCTCACCTTTATTCCCTACCTCATTACCTTGGGCAAATCCCTTAACCTTTCCAGGCCTCCTATTTCTCATCTGTAAAATTAAGGGCTTATATTAGATTACTTTTAAGGTTGCTTCCAGCCGTGGACCTTTTGGGGTACTCCTCTGACTTGCCTGGGAGCCCCTCTTCTCTTTCCATATTACAAGCTCAAAAGTCATTTGTGAAGTCTTTGTTGCTATTGCAAGGTCAGCAGGGCAAGCAGTAAGATTAATAAATGCATTTAAAGAGCATTGAGTCCAAGGCAGTAATGGAGGCCAGCTGGAATTGTTTACCTTGGGTACTTGCATATTTTAACACCCTCCAATCTCCCTAGCGTCTCTCTTCTCTTCCTTCTCTCCTGATGCTGCTTTAATGAGAGTTTATATTATCCTGCGATGGTGTGTAAGTCTATTTACAACCCAAGTGTCTTTGGTGTGTGTGAGAGATGCTCCAGCCCCAGATTAGTTAAATTGGAAATAAATTGGTTGTTAAATAAAAACCCTCTCTGGAATGTGATAGTGATGAATGAGGGATTCTGCTGGGACAAGGAGAGGTGGTGCCCACATTGAAGCAACAGTCCTGAGCAGCACCCAGAAGGAACTCGAGTGGGGTGGGGGTCCTTTCCTGGCCCAAAGATAAAGAGGGGGTCCTGGTGCCGTGGTGGAGGGAAAGGGAGAGGCAAGGAATGAGCGGATGGAGGACTAATGGGGAGGAATTATGGAGAAACAGCTTAGTGGGAGAGAGCATCATCGTTGGCATCAGGGTACCTGAACCCTCAATAGCTGAGCTATATTGCCCAGCTCTAAATTTCTGATGCCAGTACAGTCACAATCCTGTCTGGAAACCTGGATTTGAGTATCCCCCAGCGCCACCACTTTCTAGCTATAACCAGTGTGACTATGGACTTCATCTATATAGACCTCAGTGTCCTCATCTGTAAAATGGTGATCCTACAATTTGCATTATCTACTTCACCAGATGATCCTGAGACAACAGTTTCATATACTAGAAAGTGCTATATGAGTGTAAACTTCTCAATGAGCATTTATCATTGTCTAGGCACAGTGCATGGGGACTCGGATGCCAAAGTGAGACTGTCCCTGCCCTTAAGGAGCTTACATGCTTCTGGGGGTTTGAGGGTGACCCAGCTTGTTTGTAGAGAAGTAAATGCAGGACATTTAAAAATATTCAGTACAGGGGGCAGCTGGGTAGCTCAGTGGACTAAGAGCCAGGCCTAGAGATGGGAGGTCCTGGGTTCAAATGTGACCTCAGACACTTCCCAGCTGTGTGACCCTGGGCAAGTCACTTAACCGCCATTGCCTAGCCCTTATTATCCGTCTGCCTTGGAGCCAATACACAGTATTCACTCCAAGACAGAAGGTAAGGGTTTAAAAAAAATTCAGTATTAAATGAGAGGGCATCCCTCCAATGGGGAATGGCTGAACCATGAATGGTGATGGAATACTATTGTGCTCTAAGATGAACCATTTGATTTCTATATGAACTGGAAGAACCTCCATGAACCAATGCAGAGTGAAATGAGCAGAGCCAGAAGAACATTGTAGGCAGTAACTGAAACATTGTGGGACGATCAAATGTGATAGACTCTGTGAATACTAGTAATGCAATGATCTAGGACAATCTTGGGGAACTTATGAGAAAGAACTGTGGGAGTAGAAACACAGAAGAAAAACATGATTTATCACTTGTATATGTGGGGATATGATTGGGGGGTTTGGTTTTAAAAGATCACTCTGTTATAAATATGAATAATATGGGAGTAATAAGACATGTATAAACCAGTGGAATTGCTTGTCAGCTCTGGAAGAGGGAAGGAAAGAGGGGAGGAAAAGAACATGAATTATGTAACCATGGAAAAATATTCTAAAAATAAAAATAAATTATTCAGTATTAAAGTATATATTAAACAATAAAATATAGCTTAAAATAATATTTTTAATATATTGTAATGCAGAAGGGTACAAACAATTGGAGGGCTATGGAGGTGGAACTTGAGCTAAGCCTTGAAGGGCTCTCGGGGTTCCAAGAGGCAGAGATGAAGAGGGAGAACATTCCGGGCAAGGACACAGCTTCTGCAAAGGCACTGAGGTGGCATGTTCTGTATGAGAAACAGCAGGAAGGTCAGTCTGGTTGGAATGTAGAATGTTGTGAGGGGGTGTAATATATAATCTCCCTGGAAAGAGAGGTAGGAACTCAATTGTAAAGAACTTGAAATAAATGTCAAACAGCAGAGACTGAATTTTATCTTAGAATTCCTTATTCAAGACCACACCTTTCCATGGGGTCTGGGGACTTGTATTTAAACATTTTTTATAACTATATTTCAATAAAATTATTCTCTTTTGTAATCTGGTGAATTTTATATTATGTGTTTAGAAGCATTATTCTGAGAAGTCACTGGACTGCCAAAGGGGTCCATGACACAAAATGGGTTGAAAATCTATGGACTATGTATGGCTCCTGATCCTTCATTCTCTCTAATGCATATGTGTTGTTGTTAAGTTGTTTCAACCACATCTGACTCTTCATAACCCCTTTTGGAGTTTTCTTGGCAAAGATAATGGAGTGGTTTGCCATTTCTTTCTCAGCTCATTTCACAGATGAGGAAACTCAGGCAAAAAGAGTTAAGTGACTTTCCCAGGGTCACACATCTGGGAAGTGTCTGAGGCCAGATTTGAACCCAGGTCATCCTGACTCCAGACCCAGTGTTCTAGCCATTGCACCACCTAGCTATAATTCTCCTCAAAGGTAGATTCTACTGGCGATGACAAGGGAGTCCAATATCTTGCTGTGGGCATGTTTTGAGAACTTCCCAACCTTCTGGGAATCCCTCTAGAAAGCTAGGTTGGAAGAGTGATTGCCTCAAGATAGAGTGGCAGTTGGTCAGAATAATCTCTAGAGTTTCTCACCAGACTGGATGGGGTCTACAATTTTGCCAACCCACTTTTCTTCCATGCTAAAGCTTCCCCTTTATTTCCAACAGAAGCTCCTTGAAGGCAGGATTGTTTAATCTTTGTTATCACCAATGCCTAGCTGAATGGCTGGCACACAGTAGGTGTTTTATGAATGTTTATTTGATTGATCCATTGAAGCTTTCTGAGCTCGGCAGGTAAGAGATTAGACAATGCTGTGGATGTCAATATTTCTTCGTTTATGCTGCCTTCTCTGGCACTTGACCCTAGCAACTCAAAATGGAAAACAGACCTCTCAGTTGCACGACCAGGGGAGTCTATGGGGGTTCTGCCTACAGTCTCACCCCCTCCCTTCCTCTCTCATCGCTGCAACAAAGACTAAAAGGCAGCCCAGGGGAGGGAGTATTGTTCGGCAGGGAATAAAAGCCTCTCCCTTGAAAGGTGACAAATTCCTTACTAATTATGCAATTATTTTATTCTGCAGCCCTTATGAAAACACACACACATACACCACTCAAAGCCTAAAAGAGAGGCTGCAGCCAGGATTTATCCAATTTAATAAATCCTCTGGATCCAGCAATTATTGCCTTGATGCCTCTTAATGCCAGACAGCCGGAAAGTGCGGCTGCCCGTCTCTCCCTGGCTGAATGACAGGAGGGGGACAGGCCCACGGAGGAGACTTGGCTAGGGTGGGGATGACCCTACCCTTCCTCCCCACATCATGCCACACGACGTCCACCTTTTATCTGAAAAACTCTGTGACATAGTTACAGTCTAGTATTACCAGCCATAGTTTCAACTCTCTTTCACAAAATGAGGAAACTGAGGGACAGAGAGGTCTGTTGCCTTTCAGTGATTGAGGCAGGATTCTGAACCCAGGTTTCTTCAACCCTCCCCAACCCCCTAAATGAAGAGACTATGGTGGAAATGGACAGATTTTAAGGGGGAGAAGCAAGGGTTGAGGGCTAGAGAAGGGGGACCGAGTATGGAGTCTGGACTAAATTATGAGTAATCGAAATTGGACATTGACATTTCCTTTGACAGGTCCCTTCTTTTACTCCTGGACCCCAACCCATTCCCAGTTCCAGAGAGACCTGATTCTTAGCTTGCATCGGTCTCTATCCTTACCCCATCCCCTCCCAATGAGATTACCGTCAATTATATTTCCTAAGAGACTCAGAGGCTTTTTGCCCCCAGATGCCCACTGCTGGGTTAACCTCACATGCCTATATCGTGAATGACTTGAGCTATGCCCTCTGCTATCTTGTGGGGATGGCAGGATAAGCCCAGACTGGTTAATCAGGAGCTAACTGTGCTTCTCCTGGGAGATGGGGTCATTTACTCCGTCAGCAAACATGTGTGACGTTACTACTACGTGCCAGACACTATTTTAAGTGCTGGGGATACAAAGAGGAAAAAGAAAGGCTCTCCCTTTTCTCAAGGAGTTTACTTCCCATCAAAGGGGAGAAGGCAATATACCAAAGGAGCCTGAAAAGGACAGAGGGGACCACCAGCCAGTAGCTGGGGCAGGGACAAGCAGAGGCACTGATGGAGCGTGAAGAGCCAGCTGAAAAGTTCTGAGCCTTCTGCAGAGAAAGGCTTTGGGGGGAGTTCCATGGAACCTGTGCTGAGGAAGTTTCGAATATCAAAGCTGAGTCAAGCTGCATGATGGGGAGATTTCCAGTGATGAGCTCATCCTAGAGGTGGCATGAGGTCAAAACTGAGCAGAGCTGCTGCTGGAAAATGGAGAGTGAACCATTCTAATCGCAGGTGGCGGTTCAGAAAATGGTTGTTGAGTCAGCTCCAGAAGAGCTGAAAAATATTTATAAATAAAAAATTTGTAAATAAAAAAATGATTGTTAAAAGCATATTTGCTGCTTGATCTGATTCTTTGGTATTTTCCTTGCCTTCTCCTTTTAGTAAATATTTTTCATTCTGGCTTTTTCTAGAGCAGGCTTAGTGGAAATGGGGGCTCATAAGCTCATAAGACTGAGAAAGAATGAGTAACATGGATCTGGGAGTAAGCCATAGGACTTTGGGGCAGCTAGGTGGCATGGTGGATTGAATGAAAGGCCTAGAATCGGGAAGTCCTGGGTTCAAATTTAGCCTCAGACCCTTCCCAGCTGTGTGACTTTGGACAAGTCATTAAATCCTGATTGCCTAACTCTTACTGGTCTTGGCACTGATATATTGAATCTAAGATAGAAGGTTAGGGTTAAAAAAGAAAAGAAAAGAACTGATACTAAGACAGAAAGTGAGGGATTTAAAAAAACTGATAATAAGACAGAAGGTAGGAGTTTTTAAAAAAAAAAAAAGAATGGATACAAAGGCAGAAGGTAAGGGTTTTTTTTTTTAAGTCAATAGGGGCCATAGGAGAAGCCCTCATGCTATATTGCCATATAGATCATATTTAGTCAGCCCTCAATTAATGTAGGGGAGTAGTAGGGTAGACCAGTGGTTCCCAAAGTGGAGGCCTTGGACCCTTGAAAGACTTCAGAGTAATTGCAAGGGATTCAAGAACACTTGTTCTAGGTACCAAATACTGTCATTTTTAGATGCAACAAAATACAGTGTGAATGTACTATTATTGCATATGTGTTTGGTGGGGAAAGCTTTCTGAAAATTGTTTAATATTAAAAAAGGGTCCTAATACTCAAAAAGTTGGGGGCTACTTGTGTAGATGGTTTATAGTTGTTTGAGAACCTCAAATACAATTTAATCTCACTCTTCCAATTTTATAGATGATGAAATTGAGTCCCATTGATGATGACTTGTCCAAGGTCATACAGAGAGTAAAAAGCAGTACCAAGATTTTCACTGATGCCACAGTGCTATAATAATTCTAGATAGTGAATAATCTGAAAGTTGATAATACTTGATTTTAGATTGTACTGTAAATTTTATTGGTTTTTTTTCAACTCTTATCTTCTGTCTTAGCATGAATTCTAGGACAAAAAAAAAAACAGCAAGGGTTAGGCGGTCAGGATTAAGTGACATGTGCAGGGTCATATATCTAGGAAGTGTCCGAGGTCAGATTTGAACCCAGGTCCTCCCAGCTCTAGGTCCGGTGCCCTATTTACTATGTCACCTAGCTGCCCCTGTATATTTTCTTTTTTAGGGGCAATGGCTAACTCAGTTGCTGTAGCCACTGTTTGGCCTAGATTGTTATTGGCATTAACCTATCAATCAATTCTCAAGCATTTTCAGGTATTGAATTTACAGCCAATGCTGGTGCTGGACACGGGGATGGAAGGACTCAGACAGAGAGAAGTATATTACATTTTCTTGACCTCAAGTAACTTACAAACTTTTCTGGGAAAGATAAGAAAAATATATTTGAAACATTAAACAATAATTTGAAGTAGTCTTGGAAGTAGCATGATAGGGACAGCTGGGTGGTTCAGTGGATTGAGAGCCAGACCCAGGGATGGGAGGTCCTAGATTCAAGTATGACCTCAGATACTTCCTAGGTGTGTGACCCTGGGCAAGTCCCTTAACCCTGTTGACCCCTGTTTCCTCATCTGTAAAGTAAGCTAGAGAAGAAAATGATAAACCACTCCAGTATCTTTTTTTAAAAAAATCCTTGCCTCTTGTCTTAATAACAACTCCTAGTTAGAAGAGCAAGGGCTAGATAAAAGAGTTAAGTGACTTGCCCAGGGTCACATTGCTTAGAAGTATCTCAGGTCAGATTTGAAACCAGGTCCTCCTGACCCCAGTCCTGGTGCTCTAACTACTGAGTCACCTAGCTGCCCCAACCACTCTAGTACCTTTGTCAAGAAAACCACAGATGGGGTAGCAAAAAATTGGAAATGAGGGGATGCCCTTCAATTGGGGAATGGCTGAACAAATTGTGGTATATGTTGGTAATGGAATACTATTGTGCTCAAAGGAATAACAAAGTGGAGGAATTCCATGTGAACTGGAACAACCTCCAGGAATTGATGCAGAGTGAGAGGAGCAGAACCAGGAGAACACTGTACACAGAGCCTGATACACTGTGGCACAATTAAACTTAATGGACTTCTGTACTAGCAGCAATGCAATGATCTAGGACAATTCTGAGGGACTTATGAGAAAGAACTGTGGGAGTAGAAACGCAGAAGAACAACAACTGCTTGATCACATGGGTCAATGGGGATATGATTGGGGATGTAGACTCTAAACAATCACCCTAGTATAAATATTAATAATATGGAAATGGGTCTTGATCAATGACACATGTAAAACCCAGTGGAACTGCTCATTGGCTATGGGAGAGGGGTGGGAGGAGGGGAGGGAAAAAACATGAATCTTGTAACCATTGGAAAATATTTTAGATTAACCAATTAAATAAAATTAAAAAAAAAAGAAAAGAAAACCACAAATGGATACATGAAGAGTTGGACACAACTGAAACAGCTAGGGTGGGGCTGCACTAAATAAAACTAAAACCCTTTCTAGCTCTGGGACTGTGTAGTTCTATGACATAATCCACAAAAGCATTTGCCTATATGTGGATAACAGTGTGTGCTTATGAATTGGATGGCAACCCATACACATACATGGGCACATGCACATCCACCTAATGCATCATTACCTTCTTGTCTTTGGGCACCTGGTCCTCATCTCTTAGTCGGTCCCTGCATGCACACATTTCTCTGTGGGAAAGCCTCCCTTCCTCCAGCCTTTTGCTGTGTCCTCTCCTTCTCTAGAACACAGCCTCCTCTGTGCTGACCAGCTCTGGCCTGTTCTCTCATCACCGATCAGGCTCAGCTTGATCAGATCTGACACTTTCCAATACGAGGGCCAGAGGGGGTGATCGTGTGGGTCAGGGGCACTGGGGAGGTCAGTAGACACAGCGCCAAGAGGTCCTGGCCTAGCTGAGTTGGGGTCCTTGGGGGTGAAGGGGACAGTGTCTGGGGTCTGGCCTCTCCTTCCTAATCTAAAGCCCTGTGACGGAGAGAATTAGGAGGCAGAGCTTAAGCCGTTGTCAGGAAAATGAGGATAGATTTGGATTGTTTCAGAGCCAGGGATGTGGGAGAGTGATGACATGCCACTGGACACTCTCTGGCTGGCCTGGTTGGCAGAGCTGTGGAAGGGGCAGAGCCTAGCCAAGGTGATGAAGCTTGGAAGCTTATTTTCAGTTCCTCACCTCTTGTACTTTCCAAGATGAAACAGGTCCAGGGCATCCCCTCTGCCCCAAAGACTTGGCTTTGGTAACTTTCCAGGGCTTGTGCTCTAAATCAAATTCTTTTTTTACATGGCTGAAATCCTTTCACTGCACATGCCCTACCTCCTTTCTCCTGGTAGCCACTCTCATTTCCCTACATCTGCAGGACAGTCTGATGAGCAGGGCGCAGGCCTTCGGGATTGAGAAGGCATTGGCTCTTCTTTCTTTCATCGCTGAACTTGTAGAGCTGGGGAAATGTCCATTTCAGACTCCTCAGGGTCCCCGTCAGTTATCTAGTCCTTCATCCCTTTGCTCCCTAAGTCATGGAGGCAAAGCAATCAATCCCCCAAATGATCAAGAGTATCACACAAAACACTGGAAAGAATGCTGGCTTTGGGATTACAGACTTTGTCATTACCTATGTAGCCTTAAGCAAGTCATAAAACCAACCCCTTTGGACCTTGATGGGTTGAGACAAGACAATCTCCAAGTTTCCTTTCTGGGACTACATTTATATTCTATACTCCAATAAAGTCCACGCTGAAGCTGGGAGGCAAAGGTGCCAGGCCTGAGTGGGAAGGAAACTTTAGAAATCATCTGGGCAGGCTGGAGGGCTAGAAGAGGCCCTGAGGAATAATAGAGTCAAAAGGGCTGCCAACCAATAAGATTAACTGGATTTAAGTGTGTTTTTCCCCTTACATTTTAGCAATACACTTTTGTAGCAGAATTTCAGTGCTTGATTTAATGGAAAAGTGCCGATACAGGCATGTCTTAGATGGGCTCAATGATTGGTTACTTGATTTATAGGAAATGATTTGGGCTTAAATGTTTATTGGAATCAAGTCCTCTTTTTAGGTGATATATTACATTTTTATGAAAATTGGTATCTTAGTAGCTTCTCAATTGCTCCCTCTTGAAAGTTTTAAATTTTCTGTAGCTGGGACATTATTTTCTAATGCCATCGTTGAGTAACACTGGATGCTTTTTATCAGCTTTCTATCTGTATCTTCACATTGGATCAGCTACTGTCAAGCCTGAGAAGTTTTAGTGTGGGGAGTACGAGGGCATCTTTAGGCACCTCAGTTGACCTTCCTGTGATTATGTTTAGAAATTTTGTGGGCTGCCGGCACTATTTTTCATACAAGAGTAGTAGAGGCAGAACAGTGTCATGGAAAGAACACTAGGGCAGGAACCCTGAGGGTTAGGCATAGCCACCAAATTCACTCTGTATTCTGTGAACTCCAGCAAACCACTTAAGCATAAAGCCAGAAAATGTTTGAGCCAGAAGAGCCTTCTGAGATTGACAAATCGAACAGTGACGGAAAACAACTCACCCTCAGAAAGGGTAAGAGAGACAGGGAAGGGAACATACATTCCCAAACTCCTACTTTGTGCCATGGGCGTGTGCTAAGAGCTGTGCAATAAAATATTATCTCATTTGATAGAGGTTAAATGAATAGTCTAAGGTCACAAGTGGTTGAGCCAGAGTAACAGTCAACATTTGTTAAGTACCTGCTTAGAGAGAGAATATTGTGCTAAAGTGCTAGGGAGGATTCTGGTGGGAGAGGGAGGCTGGGAATTTGAACTCTAGATGAGTTAAGTGTATAGTGTGGGGTAGTCAATAGTGCAAAGAACTTGGCCCAAATCAGGAAGGCATGGGTTCAGATTCCACTTCTGCTACTTCACTCTGAGCCAGTAATTTAACCTCTCTAAGTCTTTGTCTCTATCACCAAGATATAGACAGCAGTAGCCTCCCTGGACTGCTATGAGGCTCAGATGAGATAAAATATGGAAAGCAGTTTATACGCTTTAAAACACTATATCTTCATTATTACTGGAGGAGTATAGAGACGAGCTACGGATAACCCCAATTTTTAAAATGCCATGTTGGAGCACTTGATCTGGACTCACTCTCCCACCCAAGTTCCCCTTCCCTTAGGGTTCTTGAGATACCCCCAAGAGGTTAGAAGTGTCTTTTATCTAAAGCTATCAACTTAATCCCCTTGACTGGTATTTTCCCCTACTGTTAACTGCCAGTGATCAACACCCCAGTTCCATTTAACCAATTAACATCAATTAGCTTTTCTAAGGGGATATTTACTTTGAAGATGCAGCAAGCACAGAAATATAAACATCCCTCCCTAACACCTGGGAGGCCCAGGCGCCCCTACCTCAGTCCCTGGGGAAAGTGAGCTCCGACTAAACTCACTTTCTAGAGCTACCAAGTTCACTTGCCAATACGCACAGCAACTGGCTGAGTCTACATCTCCACCATTGTTTGTCTGCCTCTCCAAAGGTCCCTTTCTTGGGGGCAGTGATGTTGGACTGGCTAGCTGATAAAGTTAGCATAGACTCTGCTCATTGCCTTCTGATGACTGTCTTTGCCATCTCCAATCTCCATCCTTCTAAAACAGGAACATGATACAACAGAAGCAATAACAGAGCCAAGTACTTCATGCCATCAATGGATGAGAAAGTCCTTGAGGCCCCTCTCCAATTTTCTTGCCTTGTCTTCCTTTACCAATGAGGGAAAATCTGGCAAATCCTTCACCAAGAGCCTAGGAACCTATTAGGATCAGTTATAGAATTTCTGCATTTACGTTCCAGAGCTCTCCAAGGTACTGCTCTCACACCTTATCCTGCGCCTCTGGAAGCAGGCTCCCAAAACTTTTCCATGGACATACCATTGGATGAGTTGAGCACACTGATGCATGCTCACTCTCCCCTAACCCCATTTGTTCTTTAAAAAGTACATTAGAGAACTTCGAAGGAACTGCTCTATAAGGGCCAAGGGAGGGGAAGATCAATTTGGAACAGAGAGTTAAGAAAAGGTTTCATAGAAGATTAAAACCCATGAGTTTTGATTTCTCTAGGGATGTTTCCTTAGCTGGAAAAGGAGACTGAACTCGATGATCTCTAAGACCCCTTCCAATTCTTCAGATTTTGTGACCCTATGATTCTATAAAGATGGTCTGTATCTCTTTACTCATACAAAGCACTGGGTATGTCCCAGGCCAGTGTAGAGACCTGCTTAGTATAGCTGTCTCAAAGCTAATCAGAATAAGAGAAGCAGAGAAGCTTTCATGATTCCATGAATGTCTTTCTGTTCTTATTTAGTTAAATGTTTATTTATTTGTCTGTCATTAAAATACCCAGGTAACTCCCTCACTCTCCCCCTCCATTAGAGAAGGCATCGTTTGACAAAAAGATGTGTGTACATATAAAACTATGTCTTGCTTATTTCTATTTATCAATTCTTTCACTGGAGGTAGACCTACACAAGTCATTCTTCAAACAATATTTCTGTCTCTGTATATAAACTTCCTCTTGGTTCTGCTTGTTTCACTCTTCATAATTCTGTATAGGTCTTTCCATTAAAAAAACAAAAACAAAACCTCTTACCTTCCCTCTTAGAATCAATAGTATGCATTGGTTTCAAGGCAGAAGAATGGTAAATGCTGAGCAATGGGAGGCAAAGTGACTAAGAAGTGTCTGAGGTCAGATTTGAATCCAGAACTTCCTGTCTCTAGGCCTGCCTTTCCATGTTTTTTTAAAAAATCAATTTATGACACAAATATGATACTGATTCCGAAGCCAGGTAGATAAAAAAACAGAGGAAGAAAACTACAGACCAATCTCCTTAATGAACATAGATGCAAAAACCCTAAATTGAATACTAGAAAAAGGAGGACAGCAAGTGATCATGAGGGTTATTCACTATGATCAAGTAGGATTTATACCAGGAATGCAAGGATGGTTCAATATCAGGAAGCCACCCACAAAATTGACCATATAAACAAACAAAACAACAAAAATCACATGATTATCTCAATAGATGCAGAAAAAGCCTTTGACAAAATACAACACTCATTCCTATTGAAAACACTAGAAAGCATAGAAATAGAAGGGCCTTTCCTAAAAATAACAAACAGTATATATCTAAAACCATCAGCTAATATCATCTGCAATGGGGATAAACTAGAAGCCTTCCCAGTAAGATCAGGAATGAAGCAAGGATGCCCATTATCACCTCTATTATTCAACATTGTACTAGAAACACTAGCAGTAGTAATTAGAGAAGAAACAGAAATTGAAGGTATTAAAATAGGCAATGAGGAAACCAAACTATCACTCTTTGCAGATGATATGATGGTCTACATAAAGAATCCTAGAGAATCAACTAAAAAGCTAGTGGAAATAATCAACAACTTTAGCAAAATTGCAGGATACAAAATAAACCCAACATAAATCATCAGCATTTCTATATACTTCCAACTCATCCCAGCAGCAAGAGTTAGAAAGAGAAATTCCCTTTAAAAATCACTCTAGACAATATAAAATACTTAGGAATCTATATGCCAAGACAAACACAGGAACTATATGAAGACAACTACAAAACACTCTCCACACAATTAAAACTAGATTTAAATAACTGGAAAAACATTAATTGCTCATGGGAAGGATGAGCTAACGTAATAAAAATGACAATCTTACTGAAATTAATTTACTTATTTGGTGCCATACCCATCAAACTACCAAAAAACATTTTTAGAGAATTAGAAAAAACAATAACAAAGTTTATTTGGAAGAACAAAAAATCAAGAATATCAAGGGAAATAATGAAAAAATGCAACGGAAGGTGGCCTTGCAGAAGCAGATCTTAAACTGTACTATAAAGCAGTGATCATCAAAACCATATGGTATTGTCTAAGAGGCAGAAAGGAGGATCAGTGGAATAGACTTGGAATAAATGATCTCAGTAAAACAGTCTATGATAAACCTAAAGATCCCAGTTTTTGAGACAAAAATCCACTATTTGACAAAAACTGCAGGGAAAATTGGAAAACAGTTTGGGAGAGATTAGGTTTAGATCAACATCTCACGCCCTACACCAAGATAAACTCAGAATGGGTGAATGACTTGAACATAAAGTAGGAAACAATAAGTAAATTAGGTGAACACAGAATAGTATACTTGTCAGGTCTTTGGGAAAGGAAAGATTTTAAGACCAAGCAGGAGTTAGAAAAAAATTACAAAATGCAAAATAAATAATTTTGATTACATTAAATTAAAAAGGTTTTGTACAAACAAAACCAATGCAATCAAAATTAGAAGGGAAGAAACAAATTAGGAAACAATCTTTATAACAAAAATCTTCGACAAAGGTCTAATCACTCAAATTTATAAGGAAATAAATCAATTGTGTAAAAACTCAAGCCATCTCCTAATTGATAAATGGGCAAGGGACATGAATAGCCAATTTTCAGATGAAGAAATCAAAACTCTTAATAAGTACATGAAAAACATGCTCTAAATCTCTTATAATCAGAGAAATGCAAATCAAAACAACTCTGAGGTATCACCTCACATCTAGCAGATTGGCTAACATGATAGCAAAGGAAAGTAATGAATGCTGGAGGGGATGTGGCAAAGTTGAGATATTAATGCATTGCTGGTTGGGTTGTAAATTGATCCAACCATTCTGGAAGGCAATTTGGAACTATGCCCAAATGGACCTAAAAGACTGCCTATCCTTTGATCCAGCCATAGCACTGCTGGGTTTGTATCCCAAAGAGATAATAAGGAAAAGGACTTGTACAAGAATATTCATAGCTGCACTATTTGTGGTGGAAAAAATTGGATAACGAGGGGATGCCCTTCAATTGGAGAATGGCTGAAGAAATTGTGGTATCTGTTGGTGATGGAATACTATTGTGCTAAAAGGAATAATAAAGTGGAGGAGTTCCATGGAGACTGGAACAACCTCCAGGAAGTGATGCAGAGTGAGAGGAGCAGAACCAGGAAAACATTGTACACAGAGACTGATACACTGTGGTACAATCGATTGTAATGGACTTCTCTACTAGTAGCAATGCAGTGATCCAGAACTATTTGGAGGGACCTATGAGAAAGAATGCTATCCATATCCAGAGGAAGAACTGTGGGAAAAGAAACACAGAAGAAAAACAACCGCTTGGGTTGATGGGGCTATGACTGGGAACATAGATTCTAAACGATCACCCTAGTGCAAATATTAATAATATAGAAATGGGTCTTAATCAATGACACATGTTAAACCCAGTGGAATTGTGAATCAGATACAGAAGAGGGTGGGGGGGGAGGGGAGGGAAAGAACATGAGTCTTGTAATCATGGAAAATTAAATCATCTAAATCATCTGAGTAAATAACATTAAAAAAAATCAACCTATTCATCAGAATACAGTAGTATTCTGTTACAGACATATGCCACAACTTGTTTAGCCATGAACACTTTTCCATCTCTCTTCCTTTTTCTCTCTTGATGCCTTTTCACTTGATTTAGCTTCCAAATTTTGGTTCTAGGAGTTTGAGCTTCCTGCCAACTACCTTCACCTACACCACCCCCTTACTACCTCACTCTCCTTTCTCTTTCTGCCACCAACTTCCTCATCCTCAACGTCTCCTGGATGTATTTGGAAAATACCCTGTAATTATATTGGAAATCACAGGTTTCCAGAAATTAGGGAATAATTATACTTAATAGGAACAAAATGAATTCCCAGTTACCCACTCTGGGGTGGATGACAGCCTGAACCCTATATTTACCTTGTAATGATATGGTAATTACCCCTTAATAATTACCCCCATCATTTGTTGGCACCTGTCCAGCCATTAATTGGTTAATGGCTACCATGCCACTTGGTTGCTCTTGTAAAATATGTCTGCTCCATAATTTCCATAACTTAAAACTTGTGTAGATTCCAGGAGGCTTTGAGGAGACAATGCCAGGAGCAGGAGGGAGGAGTGGGATCTGGGGGAAGGCCTGTAGTTTTTTTATTTGTTTGTTTGTTTTTAGTTAAAAATCCTTATCTTTCATCTTAGAATCAGTACTATGTATTGGATCCAGGACAGAAGAGCAGTAAGGGCTGGGCAATGGGGGTGAAGTGACTTGCCCAGGCTCACGCAGCCAGGAAATGTTTAAGGCCAGATTTGAAACCAAAACCTCCCATCTCCAGGCCTGACTCTCTATCCACTGAACCACCTAGTTGTCCTCAACCTGTAGTTTTAGTGTGGCTTCTTTCCTTCTTTCATTGGAAGGACAAATCATTACCATTATAGGCTATGAGTGGCAGGAGATTGAGCCAGAGATTTGCAACCCTCAGGGCTTGTTTCACTCCCAGCCTTATGGCAAACAAAGGGGCAGAAAGGTCTGGACAAATATTTTTGAAGCTCAAGTCCCAAAGAATTCAGTCCTCACCAATTTCCCTCATCTTTCTGTTCTTAGTGAATCTAGCATCAGAGAAGCTTTGAAATGGAAGGGAGATCATTTTGCCCAACCCTTACCTCATCTAGGTAATTTCTGATTATTGGTTGTCAGCCTCTGCTTGCAAGTCTCCATTGATGGCAATTCACCTGCTTTTGAGCATTACATTTTGGGATAGTTCTATTTCTTAGTCTATTAAAAACACACACACACACAAATAAACGAAACCCTTACCTTTTGTCTTAGAATTGCTACTAAGTATTGGTTCCAAGGCAGAAGAGGGGTTGAGTTGAGCAGTTGTTCCATTGTACCTGCCATAATGATTATCCTTTGCCATCTGTTGTTCTCAAATTGTCCCCTGTGTCTTAGTGTTGATTCTCAAACTAGACTGTAATCTTCTTGAAACTAGAGAGCATGAATGGCCCACATATTAGCTACTCAATAAAAACTTGTTGAATTATAGCTATTTAGCACAAATTAAGACTTGGTATCCTTTCTTAGACTGATAACAGGGAAGAGAGTAGATGGACTTTGAATTGTTTGCATTTATGAGATGGGAATATGAATAGCAGAGAGCATGCCTTGAAGTTAGGACTCAAGTCCCAATTCCAACACTTATTTTGAGACTATGGGCAAATCACTTAACTTCTCTGAGACTCACTTGATTCATCTGAAAAATTGAGATGATAATACTAACAATTTCTAACTCAGAAAGTTGTGAGGACAAACTGAAATTATGCATACAATCTCTTTCTAAGCCTTAAAGTCCACATAAACATTAGGCTATGTGCATGCCATTACTTGCTTTCTACCCATAGACTAAAACTTTCTTATTTGAATGCAAATCATAAATCTTTTTATCAAGTACCTACTATTTGAAGATTCTACACTAGAAACTAGGAGAGATACAAAATTTAAATATAATCCCTTTCCTCTTGGAACTTACAGTTTATTAAGAAGTTTCTTGCAACTGGGAATGGGCCTCTCAGAACTGATCATAAGTAGGGGAAAAAAACTCTATGGAGTCATTCAGAATCAGTGGAAAGATCAGCAAGCATTCATATGGATGTGTTGGAACTGAAAACATGAAGTTATTTTCATGGGTAATAAATTCAATATATAAGACAATGAAGCCTTTTACATGGTATTTCTGAGATATTCATTCTGGTTTTGCAAACTTGGCTTCAATGAATCAAGGAGGCAGAAAAAGAGGACCATCTGGGTCATCTCTAGTTAGCCATACCTATTTATGATTTTGCCAGTCTGTGAGTGATTGCAAATAATGCATGTATCATAGATTCTAAAGTCTGGAATGGACCTTGAAAGTAAACATCTAAACATCTAAAGGGATACCACTATTTAAGAATAAAAAAGCAAGTGTTTCCTTTCCTGAAGCTATGCTCTATCATATATTGTGAATTGTGTGTCAATAAATTTTTATAATATAATTATAAGGAATTTCCCAAGTATATGCAGGAGGGATTGGGACCAGGGAGACTGGTGAAAGAAGAAGAAAAGAGAGCAAAATACTTTTTACCTATGTATGGATCAGCCCACACTAGTCCCTCTTGGACTTGAGCTCACATTAATTGGTAATATTTTCTGGTAAGTGTGAAACTAAAGATATTTAAAATTAACTTGTCCAGATACTAAGTTTTTAATTATGCTAATAGTCTAGAACAGTGATGGCAAACCTTTTAGAGACCAAATGCAACCCTCACTCGGCATGTGAGTTCCCCACCTTACCCTAGACAGGGGAGAGAGGAAGTGCTCCCATTAGGCTGCTGGGCAGAGGGGTGGGTGATGAAAGAAATGTCCTCAGGCATGTGTGGAGAGGGGGAGGGGAACAGCCCCCTCTGGAACACATACATAGGTTCACCAATGTGGGTCTAGAAAAATAATAGTATAGAATTAGTAAGAGAATTTAGTTGAAAGAAAAAAAAGGAAATAACAATAAAAATTAGAAGTATTCTTTTTTTTTAAACCCTTTCTTTCAATCTTAGAATCAATACAGAAAAAAGGTAAGGGCTAGGCAATGGGGGTTTAGTGACTTGCCCAGGATCACATAAGTAGGAAGTATCTGAGGCCAGATTTGAAGCCAGGACCCATTCCCCAAATGAATGCATCTTTATGCTGTCTTTCCTAGCATGGATCAAGGAAAAAGTTACTTCTCTCTTCCAAACAGGAGAATATCAACATGCAACGTCATGGCAGCCTCAAGTACCAATTCTTCACATAATTAATGTCCCCATTTTACAGAAGAAAGCAGAGAGTTTAAGTGACTTGCTTAAGATCATCTATCTAGTCAGTAGAAGACCTATGATCTCCTAACTTCTAGCTCCAGATTCTAATTGACCACCTTGACTCCAAGATAAGAATTCAGAAACACAAAGGACATTCAGAAAAACTACTTAAAATGACAGGCGGAATTGGAAATAAGTGAGTGGTGCATCTGTCCAAATATGGAACATGATATATTTAAAAGAACACTGGATTTTGAGCTCAGAGGCTTGGGACTGAGTTTCAACTCTAAGTCTTACTAGCTTCTCTGACCTTGGGCAATTCAAAGTCACTTAATGTCTCTACGCCCAAATTTCTTCATCTATAAGATGATGAAATGAAACGTGACTCACAGGGTTGCTGTGAGTTACTTTGTAAACTGAAGAGCTTCATAAATGTGAGCTAATATTATTATCTGGTTATTTATTATCTCCCGTAATAGAGAAAGGAAACATGCAAGAACACTGGACCTAGAGTGAGAAATGATGCTTTCAAATTTCGGACTTGCCATTTACTCACTGTGTGACCTTGGGCAAGCATCTCCCATCTCAGAAAGTTTTTATGAGGAAAGCACATAGTGAGCTGTCAAACACTATATTAATTTAAGCTTTATTACTACAATCTATTGACTGTCTCCTCTTCTATCTATTATTCAAGGTCTATGATACACTATCCACTATCTCCTTGCTTAGTATCATCTAAGTTTTCTAAGCTACTATCTGTTACCTTGACAAAATCCTAGTCCAATTGTGGTACGGAGGTGCCGCTGAGTTCTTGTAGGCTACATCAGTAGAAAGCAAGCAATGGTGGGTTTTATCAACTGGAAAGGTTTTGAGTCTGAACTTAGCAACAAACTGTATCTGCTTTCCAAGGACCAGTCAAGGTGAGGACAGGGGCTCTTTGCTAGCAGGCTAAGCCACTTGGTGATGAATTCTTTGGATGTGGCAACCCATTTGTATTAACATTATATCTTAGTCTAGTCCTCCTGACAACTCCCTCTTCTGGTCAGTATAGTAGGTTTATAAGTAGATAGTATAAAAGGCTAGTAAGATTGCAAAGGAGAACCTGGAAGTCACATACCAACTATGCCAAAGATCAAAAGAATATAATTTACAAATTATGTCATATATTAACCAAAAACCACATTCTGGTAATATAGCAGAATCAGAGGAAGATATCTAGACACTGTTGTCAAGACTCTTGATCCTACGATATATAAATTTCAGACAATTTCCAGATATTTGCAGAACACCAAAAAGTGCTGGTCATTTTGAGATGGCATGGACTTAAAAAAACTTTAAAGTTTTACTGACAACTTTGAGATGATTTGGATATCTTAGTGAACGAATCCCAAGATGGCACAGACAAGAGTTAGTCTATTCCTTGTCCAATCCTAAATAATTGAGACTTCAAGTTCTTGTCCTCTTAACCCGCTTCCATCTCCATCTGGTCCATGTTGCTAAGTGCTTCCTGTTCAAATCCATGATTAACCAAGTAATTTTCTGTGCCTCTCTCCTTCCCCATCCTCCTCATGCCACTTGCCTTACTTCTTCCATTGTCCCTACATTGTTTGCCTTTGTACCCCTTTTACCACTTGTCTTTGTGCTTTCTGTGCTGTTTATCACCACACCCTCTGTGGTTATTACAGTGCAACCTTATTTCTCTCTACCAATAATGGTCTTTCTTGTTGAGCACTCAAAGCCTGGTGTGCCTGTCCTTGTTTTAAAATTCATAAATTAATTATGAATTTACCATAAAACAAAGAAAAATACAAAATGGCCCTTCATCCTATGTGGCCACTTCTGTAGTGATGGGGCAGAATGATGAGGAAAGGGGCTCGGGCAGAGGGTGCTATGAATCACACAACTTTTAAACCATCTAAAACGTTAACTTACTTGCTGGCATTCCATATGTGAAATGCTTCTCCAGGAGCCTACAACCAAACATACTACTGGAGGAATTGAGCCATAGAGGCTCAAGTCCTATTTCTGCCACTTACTACTTCTATAACCTTGGACATAGAGGCAGTTAGGTGGCACAATGAATGGAACCCTGACTTTGGAGTCACTGAGTTCAAATCTGACCTCAAATACTTACTAGCTGTATGACCACGGTTTCAAATTCTAGCCTTGCCATTTACTCATTATGTGAGTCAAATCACTTAACCTCCCTCAGCCTAGGTTTTCTCATTTGTAAAATGGGAATAATAATAGCACCTGCCTCCCAGGGTTATTGTAAGGATAAAATGGGATAATATGTTGAAGTGCTTTGTAAACCATTAAGAGCTAAATAAATGTTATTGTTAATATTATTATGTCAATTTGGACACTTATTATAAGCAAAATCAGATGACTCAATGATGTTTCCATTGCAAAAATAATGACAAGCTACATAAAATAAAATATTTAGATGGAAAAACTGTACCAATATAGGTTCAAAACTTTTTAAAACTGTTTAACTCGCCAATCAGGTTCAAACTGTTTGGATACTTTTGATAGAGGTAATCAAAAATATCCTCAGTGATGACATGAAGCTCAAATGTGAACTTCCCTTCAAAGCCAGGCACAAGGATGCTAAAGAGACTCTTATTATAAAATAAAATGTTTATTGAAACTATTCAATATAAGGATAAAGATATAAAGGATAAGGATAAAGGATAAAGAAGGATTTCTAACTCTAAAGGATTCTAAATCCACCCAAATAAACTCCCAGGTTCCACAAGGAACTGCTTCTCCTGTGTTTCACAGGCTACACTATTCCTCCCTGATCTAACCCAAATTTATATTATCTAAATAAAACTACCACTAATATCTTTATAAATCTAAACTTCACCTTCAAATTATAAAATAGCAAAGGCTAGCTGGTTGAGTCTCAATAAGAATCAAGTTGGGACTCTGAGTCATAAAAGATTCAGAGTCCAAACCAAAGACCAGGTTTTTCTTTGGTCTTCTCAGAGTTAAACAATCTATAAAACCACAATAGATGGTCGATAGTGTTTCCCAAGTTGGGAAAGGAAAACACTGAGCTCCTTCAGATCTTTCCCTCAGACAGAGAGGCAAAGATGTTACCTCCTCCAGCCCTGAGAGTCTCAGAGTGTGTCTCTGCCAACTGCCAGAGACCAACTCCCAACTTCCAGAGAGAGTAATTGACATAGAAAAATGGTTATAACTGTCACCAGTTGAAATTAACATGCTCGTTCAGCCCTGCTTCAAACTCCAGTTCTTTTCTCAAGCAGCCACTTTACTTCTTAACCCTAAACTAATAAAACAATACTTATTTTCTAATATCATCCTTACACCATTAAATAGAAGACTGGCTCATAGTCTCTCACTTGTGGAACCCTGATGTTGGCAGAGTTTTTTTTTTATGCATCCAAAGGCAACTAGAAACTTCATTTCAAGGCATACTAGATTATCTCCAGTCAGTCAGTCAGTCAGTCAATAAAAATTAATTAAATACTACATATAAAGGTAAAAGACTGTCCTTGTTCTCAAGGAGCTCACAGTTAAATGGAGGAACTAACATGCAAACAGTTATGTATAAGCAAACCATGTATGGGATAAATTTGAGGTAATCAACAGAGGAAAGACCCTAGAATTAAGATGAATTGGGTGCAGTACCAGATCTTAAACTATACTATAAAGTAGTGATTATCAAAACAATCTGGTACTGGCTAAGAGATAGAAGGGTGGATCAATGGAATAGATTAGGGGTAAATGACCTCAGCAATCTGGTGATTGATAAACCCAAAGATCCCAGTTTTGAGGATAAGAACTCACTATTTAACAAAAACTGCTGGGAAATTTGGAAAACAGCATGGCAAAAATTAGGTTTAGATCAACATTTTATACCCCATTCTAAGATAAGTTCAAAATGGGATATGACTTAAACATAAAGAGTGACATCCTAAGTAAATTAGTTGAACGTAGAATAGTTTACCTGTCAGATCTATAAAGAAAAGAAGAATGTAAGGGCAAACAAGAGATAAAGAACATTACAACATATAAAATGATGAATTTTGATTAGATTAAATTAAAAATGTTTTGTACAAACAAAACCAATGCAACCAAGCAACAAACTGATAAAAAATGTTTTAACAAATTTCTCTGATAAAGGTCTAATTTCTCAAATACAAAAAGAACTAAGTCAAATTTACAAGAAACCATGCCATTTCCCAAATGGCAAATGGTCATGGGATATGAATAGGCAGTTTTCAGAGGAAGAAATCAAAGCTATCAATAAGCGTATGAAAAAATATTCTAAATCCCTCTTGATTAGAGAAATGCAAATCAAAACAACTCTGAAGCAAGGTGGTAGCAGATTGGCCAATATGACAGTAAAGGAAAATAATAAATGTTGGAGGGAATGTGGCAAAATTGGGACACTAATGCTGGTAGAGTTGTGAATTGATTCAACCATTCTGGAAGGCAATTTGGAATTAAGACCAAAGGGCTTTAAAAGAATGCATGCCTTTTGATGTAGCAATACCACTACTAGGTCTGTATCACAAAGCCATTTCCCTCAATTGGGGATCAAATGATGGCTATGGAATACTATTATACTATAAGGAATGATGAACTGGATGATTTCAGAAAAAATTGGAAAGACCTATATGAACTGATGCAGAATGAAATAAGCACAAACAGGAGAACATTATAGTATTATAACAGTAATAGAATATAGTAATATAACAGTAATATCAAATGTAATAGACTGTTACTAACAGCAATACGATGATCCAGGACAATTCTGAGGGATTTATGAAAAGAATCCTATCCACATCTAGAGAACAACTGTTAGAGTAAAAATGCAGAAGAAAACATATGATTAATTACTTGTTTATTTGGGTATATGATTTGGGGTTTTGCTCTTATAAGATTACTCTTTTACAAAAATGAATAATATGGAAATAGGTAACCCAGTGGAATTGCTTGTCAACTCTGTGAGAGGAAGGGAAGAGGGGAGGGAGACAACATGAATCATGTAATCCTAGAAAACTTATGTGTAACTTTATTGCTGGAATAAAATAAACAATTAAAAAAGATGCATTGGAAAAAATATCCTGTAAAAGGTGGAATTTTGGCTGAGATTTGAAGGAAGAAAAGGAAGCCCAGAGGGGAAAAACAAAGTGAGAGCATTCCAGGCATAATGGACAGTCAGTGGAAAAGCCCAGAATCTGGAGGTGGAATATCTTGATCTATAGTGCCCTTGATAAGGATTTTCCAAAAGACTGCTATAAAGAAAAGTACCCTTTATGTGCCCAACATCTATTGCAGAGAATCAGTAAATTTTAAAAATTAATGGAGTTTGATAAGACTATCTAAAATAAAATAACACATGCCTTAATATATAGTAACTTCACTGAACAACCTCACAAGAAATAAAATTGATTGAATGTCATTTCTTAATCAGCAGCCTATGTAAAATCAGACCATTGACTTATTAGAGAAAAGATAAAAAACAATACCTAATTAGAAAAAAGGATAAAAAATGAGATCATATGTTATGACATATCATTGTGTTAGCTACAACATTTGAACAAGTCTTAAAGGCAGAAAAAGGGAAATGGATAAAAGAGCAGACATCCACACAGTTAACTTTTCCCTAGTAAAATTAATTGATGTACATCAATTGCCATAAAGGAGGAAGAAAAAAGAACCTTAGCCAGCAAACACTTCTCACCTTGTTTAGAGGAAAGATGTGGCAGCTAAAGGCAAGATGGGTTTAAGATGGAAACCTGTATTTAAATCTTACACAGGATGATTAAATATTATACAGTATGGGAACATGTGTAATAACACATGAAAAAAATGAGACATGATGGAGTGGAAAAATATAGAAAGTTTGGTGAAGGATCATATTTGGCAGATCATCTTAAGAACATTCATGTATAAAACTGTAGGAGGATAACAATCATGAAAATGGAAAATTTCTGCCAAGATTTCAGATAAATCTATTTTTTCCCACCAATGGCAAGTAGAGCCACTAAATTTGGACTCTAACATGATATGTTTTATGAGGAAATAGAAATGGCACAAAGAAAACAAAGATAAGAATATCAATGACAATGGTGATGGGGCAGCATGGTTTAGTGGAAAAGATGCTTAATTTATAGTCAATTGACCTGGGTTCAAGTCCTATTTCTGCCACTTACTACTTATATAACCTTGGATAAGGTATTTAATTTTGGGGGGTTTAAATTTCCTTAATTGTGAAATTAGAAAGTTGGACTAGACAACTTCCAAAATCCCTTCCATCTCTAAATCTATGATCCAATAGAAATATCTGAACTAGACCAATGTTAGAGAAAAGTGGTTCATACTGTGATACAATTTAGGGGCAATACCATTTTGAAAAAAAAAAAACTATAACTGAAAGAAGGAAGGATACCAATATCTTGGAGAAATGATAGATTTCATTGTTACCCTGAAATGGTGACTAAGAAAATAATTTCAACAAGTAGTTTATATACATATATAGTCCTATTGCTATAAAATCATTATGAGAAAACTATACAATACATGAGAAGGGAACAGTTAGGCTTTCACACATTATATTCAGTATGAGACCGCATAATTGCCGTGACAAAATTGACTGAAAGGTACAAACAATACAAGTTCCAAGACCCCACTGTGCTTATTGCTTGTTGACTATAAGAAATTTTCTATGGAATAAAATTCTGCCTTAAAGGCTGTCTTTGGATGAGATATCTCCCATGCACATATTAAAATTATATACAATTTCCTGAAAGATATGACAACAGAGATTACTTTGCTTGGTGTGATTCTGATTATGAACATTAAATAAGGTATAAAGAAGGAAGATATTCTCACCAAGGTATTTTCAGGGAATATCTATCAGAGAGCCTAACTAGAAGGTACCTTCTAAAGGACGATACTTTGTGAGGATGTTGCTACACTGAATACACCAATGCCCCAAATGTTGCAGAGGTTTCTACCCAAGATCCATAATCAATGAAAAAGCTTCAGCACTATCTAGCTGCCTTGAATTGAATATCATGTGCTATAAGAAATAATGCTTGTGCTTAATGTAGGGAAGCATGGACAGATTAACATGAACTGATGCAAAAAGAAATAAACAGACAAGAAAACAATATACACAATGATTACAACAATACAAATGGAAAGAATGACCACAGGTATAAAAATAAAAAGTGAATGTAATAAATTATAAAAATCAAGCATGACTCCAATAAAGAAACATGAGAAAATGTCCCTAAAACACCCCTTTGCAAAGGCAGGAGGTCCCTAGGTCTTGTACCTTGTACAGTTGTTTGGATTTTCCTGTTATATTGATCAGTTCTATTAATTTTTGTGTTTTTCTTCATTTTTTCCCTTCTTGTCTTTAAAAAATACCACTTATCATAAAGGCTGGCTTTCTGGGAAGGGAAGAAGGAATGATTCTGGGGGAAGTTGTGAGGATATAAAACAAAGATATCAATAAAAACTTTTAAAAAATAGTGTTTCGGGTCACTCAAAGGTCAGTAAGATACATAGTAAGTGGGAGTTGGCTGCAACATAGTACCAATAAAGAGTTGCCCAGTAATGGGGGGGTGGGGGGCAGGAAAAGAAAATGATCTATGTCTTTAATGAATAATGCTTGGAAATGATCAAATAAAATATATTAAAAAAAATAATAAAAATAAAAAAATAAAAATAAAAATAAAAAAAAAGAGTTGCCCAGGAGAAGTCAGGTAAAATCTGGTCTCAGACACTTCCTAGCTGTGTGACCCTGGGCAAGTCACTTAACCCCAGGAGCCTAACCCTTGCTACTCTTCTGTTTTAGAACTGACAGAACCTAAGGAATAATAATAATTTAAAAACACTCAAGAGTGGTAGTAGAGAGAACAGTCTGAACATGAATGTGGTATCATCTGGTAATAATGATAATGATAATAAAAATAATACATGTATTGCTCTAAGCTTTATAAAATGCATATATTTTGCCATTTAATCTTTACAACAACTCTGAGGAAGTTGCTATTATTATATCCATTTTTTTAGGTGAGGAAACTGAGGCTGAGAGAGGCTAAATGACTTGCCCAGGGTCACATAAGTAGTAATTTCCTAAAGCTAGATTTGACCTGATTTCTTCTTGACTCCAAGTCTAACAGTCTATTCATAGTGACTCAGCTTCCTCAGTAGAGTAGGAAGCCTGACACTTTTCTCTATGGCTTTTGGGGAGAAGATGGGCCCAAGAAAGAGATGCCACACTGATAGGACCCTGGAAGTGTTTGTGTCACAGAGGACATTCTGATGAAAAGCATGATTGTGCTAGGATGGTGTGGCTCAGCTCTCACCTTCTAAGGATTTAAGAGGTTGCTTTGAACCAGTAGAAAAGTGCCATTGCAAGAGGATCCTGAGGATTGAGGCTCTACTTCATGACAGTATGGACATACTGGAGGACCACGAGGGATGGTATAGGGATGGTGATCACTATAGGAAAGAAATGTACTCTACCAAAGAAGAACCACTCTTCACCCTGGGGAGAAGAAGTCTGTTACTTTTCCTGCCATTAGACAAACCCTGCCCTAAACCCACATAAATCACCATGAGTTAATAGGGGTTTGTGTATATGACAAAAAAGGATGTGTGACATATCCTTATTATAAATATATAAGGCTTCCTCAGTGCCCCTTGTGAGTGCTGCTTGAATCTTTTTCTTCTATTATTGGTTGAGGGATACATCTCTGGGGAATACCTGTGGATCCATATTATTACTCCTTATAGTATACTTATTTGATTCTACTTCAGAGGACCCAGTTCTGTCCTCAATAGGTATAGCTTGAGACCTAGTATCTAGTTCCAAATGGTCAGAAGAAAGGTAGACCTTTCTTCTCTTCTTGGGGCAGCTAGCTAGTGCAGTGGGTGGAGCTGTGGGCTTGGAATCAGGAAGGTTCAACTTCTTGAGTTCAAATGAAGTGATCAAGTCATCTTCATGAATCTGGTCTCAGATACCTGGTAGCTATGTGACCCTGTGCTAGTCACTCAGCCCTATTTGCTTCAGGTTCTTCATCTATAAAATGATTTAGAGAAGGGAATGGAAAACTACTACAGTATCTTTGCCAAGAAAACCTCATGTCATGAAGAATCAGACACAACTGAAAATGACTAAACAACAAAACTAGTCCCTACCTCCAAATAAAAGTTCAGCGTGCCCTTCTTCTCTTCTTCCTGTAGAAAGGTTTTTGGTACCCTGTTCTTCCTTGTTGGTTTACTGGCTGATAAGCTTTCTTTCCTGCCCAAACATCATCTGCTACCAAACTCTCAGAGTCTCTATTTCCATTGTGTAGTTAAAAGTGCACTGTAGTAGGAGTCAGAGGACCTGGTTTTTAGTCCCAGAGCTGTCTCCTATTAAGCATTAGTTTTCTCATCTGAAAAAATGAAAATAATACTTGCCTTGACTATTTTTACAGGGTTGTTGTGTGGAACAAACAAGATAATATAATAAACCGAATGCTATAAAATACTCTACAAATGTAAGGCAATATTGTTAGTATTTCTAAGGTGACTTCCAGCTCAAATTTTCTATTATTTCATTTGTTTTATGATCTATTATCTTCTATTCCCAGATTCCCTCCACTGGACCACACAGGATTCAGGGAAGGTGTGTTCAGACACAAAGAACATTCATTAAAGCCAGTTAAAATAACAGATGGATTTGAAAGTTAGTCTGTATCCAAGGAATCTGTCCATCTATCTAAGTCCTTATTATCTACAACCTATCATGTACTCTGTGTTATCTATTATCTATCATCTATCTACCTACTATCTATTATCTTGCTATCCATCATCTACTGCCTGGCTGCCATCATTATCTATCTTGGCCTTTCCTCTTTTACTAAACACTTAAACAGCAATTAATAACTAGCAGAAATTCCAGCCAAAAGACAGCATGATGTAATGGAAAGGGTGCTGGATCTGGAAAAGACTGAGGTTCTAAATGTATTTCTACTGTATTGCCCTATGTGACTTGAGTCAAAATACTTAACCTCTTGGGGTCTCAATTTTGCCATCTATAAAATGAAGGGGCTGGATTGGATGATCTCCAAGGTCTCTTCTTCCAAAGTCCATGAGCTATAACTACATGAGATATGAACCGCCTGGTTCAGGGTGAGGGTTCTTGCCCCTGACACCATTGACCTGAATGGCCTCATCATTGCTGAGGCCACTGAAGCTATGAGGAATTCCAGAGGCAAGACCCATCGTGAATTCCAGTCCCCAGGATTGGTAAAGAGGGATTGAATGGGAAGGAAGTGGGTCATTAGGTCATTTCCAGATCTGTCCCCTGAGAAAACTGCTTCATGACCTGTAGAAGATTCCAAATGAAAATACCCTCATCTCTGACTCAATGGAGCTGAGCCAGCTAATGGCCAATGCTCTGCTCCCATTATGATCATATCCCTTGAGCCCCTCTCTTTCCTCTTCTCTCCTCCCTCTGTCAAAGTACCTAATGTAGCAGGTTGGCCTGACTCTGGCAGTCGATCTTTCTTTCCTTTCTTCTCTCTAAGCCAGAACTCTATTTGTTTCTAAGGGAAATTATATCAATATCAGAATGTTTATAGAAATATTGATAATTGGATTCAGGTAATCAGAAATACATCTAGAAGACTGGAGAGCTCCCAAGCTTGCTAAGCAATGCTAAGCAACAAGAGTTTCCAGGCTGATATCATTGACTATGGAAGCTTACCCTTTGAGCAATCTGATGAGTTTCAAATAGCATTGCCTCTTCTTCTCCCAAGAAAACCTTCATTCTGGAATTTGTTCTCTTCTGAGTGGGTGGTTCTGGACTGAGATTATTCATCTGATTTACAGTTTCAGGTCTACTCTCAGACGATCAAGAATTATCTGATTGGGGGGCAGCTGGGTGGTTCAGTGGATTGAGAGCCAGGCCTAGAGATGGGAGGTCCTAGGTTCAAATCTGGCCTCAGCCACTTCCTAGCTGTGTGACCCTGGGAAAGTCACTTGACCCCATTGCCTAGCCCTTACCACTCTTCTGCCTTGGAGCCAATACACAGTATTGACTCCAAGACAGAAGGTAAGGGTTTAAAAATAAAAAAGATTTATCTGATTTCTGGGAGTCTGCAATAATTTTTAAACTTAATTTCAAATGTACAGAAGTTAATTGAAGGACCACTATGCCCTTTTGGAAAAGGACTTCCCATGATAAAACATTTCAGAGTCAGACGGAACATAATCCCAAAGATTCAGAGAAGCCTTCCTCCCTGCCCATAAAAAAAGGAGCCCTTGAATTTTGTTTTTGTTTTTGTGTATTTTTGCACCACTGTCATTTTCCAATAACTACTTCCATAGAGCCCTCCAATGTAATAAAGAGAAACAGTTAAGCAAAACCAACTGACGCATCAGTCATATCTGACAGCACTTGCAGCCTTCTGCCCCTATAGCCCTCTGACTTTCTATTGAGAGGAAGATATAAATTTCATCATCACTCCTGGTTTCCGTTAAGTCCCAAACAAAACCTCACCTTTTACTGAAGTCTTTTCCAGTTCCTCTTAAGTCTTGTGCCTTTCTTCTCTTAATTATTTTCTATTTATCCTATATATAGCTTGATTTGTATATATTAGCTTGCAAGTTGTCTCCCCCATTAGACTGAGATCAGGGACTATCTTTTGTCTCTTTTTGTATCCCCAGGGCTTAGTACATAATGCCTGGAAGACAGTAGGTGCTTAATAAATGTTTACTGACCGATTAATTGACTCCTATAGAATTAAGGTTGTTCATGACATTAATCTGAGTTCTGAGGCTAGTTTTTTTGTTTTTTTCTTAATAAGATAGTTCCTTTGTGTGTGATCCTGGTCAAGTCGTGTAACCCCATTATCTATCCCCAATTACTCTACTGCCTTAGAACCAATACACAGTCCTGATTCCAAGATGGAAGATAAGGTTGTTGTTTTTTAAGGGTATTAAGACAGTCCTCAAGATTTGGTTGGCTCAGGGGACTAAGGGCTGAGACTAGGAGTATTAGTTCCTCATTGCCTAGGCACACAGCAGCCATAAGGAAGGCCAGAGATCTCTCAGAAGTTTCGCTGGTGGTTGCTAATGGAAAATATAGGCAAAGGAGCTTAGCTCAGCTGAATGAACTCAAGAGTTCTCCCCGCCTGTTTGTTGAATATCTTTTTCTATGGCTAAGTACATTTCCTTTTGTTAGCTTTCGAATGACCTATGAGTGTCTCAATTTGTTTCAGTGTCAAGTCTACACTACTTGGAGACTGGCCCAAGTCAGGCTCAGTCCAGAATAGTATTGCTTTCCATTACATTTTTATTGGCATTATGAATATTGCTCTCTGGATCCTGCTTACTTCACTATGCATCAGTTCATACCCGTCTTTCCAAGTTCCTTTGAATTGATCATTTTGTCATTTCATTGTGTTAGCACAATCCTCTCTTACATCCACTACCACAATTCCTTTAGTCATTCCCCAGTCGGTGGGTGCCCATTTTTTCAGCTGCCAAAAAAAGGGTGGCAGTGAATATTTTATTATAGATAGGATTTTGACTTCCTTGGGATATAAATGCCCTGTAGTAGGATCTCCATGTTAAAGGTTAGAAACAATTACAGAAGCAGAGACAGATAATTGATAGAGGCCTCAGTTTAAAGTCAGGAAGAACTAGATTTGAATCCCATGCTCGATATTTTGTCAGCAGTATGGCTGGCATTTCAATCTTTCGAAGTTTCATTTTCCTCCTCTGTAAAATGGGGGAATAATACAGGCTATTGTGGTGATCAAACAAAGCCATGTGAATGAAACGTTTTGGAAACTCCAACTCATTATGTAAGTATGACTATACTGCTTAACTCAGTGACTTTTAAAATATATTCCTAAATTATTTCTTAAATGGGTTGAACCAGTTTATACTTGCACCAAAAGAGTATTAAGAAGGTTTAGCTTCCAACAATTCCTCTGTTTTGCTTTTCTAAAAAATCATATTTGCCAATCTGATATGTATGAAGGAAAATTCAGAGTTGTTTTTAACTTGCATTTCTCTTTTTATAAGTGATTTGGAGCCATATTTCATAAGGTTGTTGATAGATTTCTTCGTTTGAAAACCATCATTCATATCCTTTGGCCTCTTATGTTGTGAGGAAAAGCTCCTTTTTTTCTTCATGGAGCCTATATTTATCTAATAGAGTCCATAGTTTCTTCTCTTGCCTTCCCCCCATTTCCATACCACAGCCTATATGAGTTGAACAACTACTTGATTGTAAGCCTTTTATCTTTATTCTCAAGAATCCAAACCTAAGAAATTGTTTGGTCAATGCAAGTTAAACACTAATTAGATAAATGCCCATCTTTTTTGGTGTCTCTTCTCCGAATTATTTATACCTAGTTCTTGTCATGCTGTTCTTCTGTTAAAAAACCTTCATTCGGTAGTGACGGGTGTCTTTTCTTTGTCTTTTTTTGTCTCCTTTCTTCTCCTGAGTCAAGTTCATGACCTTTTTGTCTAATATTCAAGGCCCTCCACCATTTAGCACCCCCTTCCTTTACAGTCTTATCCTTCTATGACCTCTTAAACTCTGTGATTCTTTAACTTCCTGCCATCCTTTAAAGTCCAAAGTGGAAGAAAATTCTGTACTCTGAATTTTTAGTATAAGCCTGCTAGAAATATTATTAGTAAGTTAGCTTAAACTAATTCTAAATATATCTGCTTAAATGTAGTGGGGGGGGGGGGAAGAGGGAAGAGTCCAAAGATGGGCAGAGTTTCCTCATGCCTTTGAAAATCAAAACCAAAGTATTTTAGACTTATAATTTATCCACAGACAAAATCCGACAGTTAAGTTTAAGCAAGGGTTTAGAGTTTAGATAATATCCTCAGAACAGCAGTGACTAAAAATGTCAGCACACTCTAGAGAATAATTTTCCTAAAACCATTCCATCCCTCTTCAACCACTCCCTCCAAAGATTCTCCTTTCTGTCTTAACAAATATGAACTCAAGAGATACTTCCATTAACTGGAGTAATAAAATAATTCTTTCTTTGCTCAGTCTGAAAATTACCCTAATCATGTCAAGGCATGAGAAAAGAGTACTGCTATTAAATAGATCAACCAAGAAACCTCACCCCCACCCCCTTCTTTGTCCAATCACTGCCTCAACTTTATCCTCCAGGGAAAATGGTGTTCCTTCCTGAACTTTAACTCAATTTCCTCAAATAAAGTCATTAGGCCTTTGGTAAAAGGAAAAGAAGACTTAATGCAAGGCATTGATAAGGTTTCTCAAATAGGTGAGAACAAGGACATTAGAATGTAGAAATAGTTATTTCTTAATATTTCTAAAAGACGGAGCAAGGGCATATACTTCCACATCATCTTAAGTACTGCCTCCAACTTGGTACCTCTTTTCAGATATGATTTTCCCTTTAGGCCTCACATAGTCATTTTTTTTTGTTCTCCTCTAACATATTTATTGGGTTCTCTTGTGTAACGTAGTTATCTGTGTTTGTGTCTCATCCTCTTACTAGATTGCAAACTCCATAATGTCAGGGACTATATCGGTCTGGTTTTGAGGAAATTCAATCTTAAAAGACCCTTCCACTGAAAGAGAGAGAAGTGCCACAAACCCTCCCTCAAAGCCCCTTACACTTTGATAGATTGGTCCAAGGAATCTGTGCCATTGATTTCTGTTAAAAGCAAAATTTTGGAGTCTGTAGAGGTATATTTCCTGTCCATTCTCTAACATTTAGTAGCACAAGTTCCTTAAGTGGACTGTTTATGAGTTTGCCAACATGCCAGAGAAATTAAGAGGGAGCTCCTATACAAAATGACATGTCCTAATGAAAAAAAATTTTTTTAAAGTACATACACATTATAGGATATGTTAAATCAAGAGTGCTCTAATTCATTTCATAGTATCTAGGTGGTGGTCCTATTACCTTCCTTTATTATATATATAGGAATATGTTTGCACCTTAGAATATTGTAACTGCAAGTGCCGTCCATATCCAGGGGAATGTGAATGAATATTACTTGCTAGAAAATAGACATATGTGTTTTTATTTGGGGGTTTGGGCTATACGTGACTCTGTTCTTACAACAATGACCAATATGGAAGTATGCTTTGCATGTGTAAACCTCAAAATTTCTCAGACTTATGAATGTTAGGGGTTTCCCCCATTGGGGAATCTTCTACTTAAAAAAATTCCCTAGCAGATGGTGAGAACTCTACTTGAGTGTGGGGGCTCCTTGCCTTGGGAATATCCCTACTCCACCCTACTTAGGACTGCTTTAGGACAGAGAGCTCCTTGAGAACAATGAAAAGTACTTTGATCCATGCTTATGGAAGGGACAGGAAGTTCTTTGAGTCATGACTGTTTTAGAATTGATACAATGGGATACTAAGTACCTATAAAGGTGGGGCAACTTGTAAACTACTTAAACCTAAAAGGGTGATAACTTATTCAGAGGTTTTTTCTAATGAAATTTGTCGACACAGCAGCATTTTTTCCCTGACTTACTATAGAGATGAAAACTACTCAGCTGTGAATTCAAAATGGGCGGTCCTTTAGAAACATCTACAGTGATTGGTAGATGTAAGGACTTAGGGGAGGTGACAGAGAAGATTTTCCCCTTAAAAATAAGAGCTCAGGGAAGAGCTGGGAAGTCATTCTGAAACATTCAGATTGGAGAGACTCATTCTGAGGAGACTGATTCTGAAACATTCAGATGGAGGTGGGAGCTGGTGAAAGCAGCTGAGATGCTGCTGGCCTGGTGTCATTAGAAATCCTTACTTGGACAGATCTTATGGTGAGTTATAAAAAAAACTGACTTATTTCTCTTTTTAAGACTCAGGTCTAGACCATATTGGCTTGAGGCCCTTCATACTTATTCCTTTCTTACTCTCTCTCTTTTTCTTTGATTACTCATTGTATTGTTAATTAAAATCTCTATAAAACACAATTGACTTGGGTATTTGAATAATTGGGAATATTTCCCTGGCAACCACCTTATATTTGATTTTAAAACCCAAGACACTGTAGTGAAACATATTTCTGTGGTCAAATTTTACTCACCCTCTCTTATATCTATCACAATTTATATCTTCCACTATTTTAATCACTACAGTTTAAGACCTCAACCATTTTAAATCTCACACATGGCAATAAAAAGAAAAGAAAAGAAAGTAGACCTGCATACTTTGTTTTACCCAAACACAACATGCACAACTTCAGTTATATGTGATTGGCAATTGAAATAAAGGCAGAAAAATACATAAAATGAAAAATTTTAATTACATTCTAAATCCCAAGTGGTATAAAGCCTCATAGCAGTTTACCCAGACACACTAATTCTCACTCTGAGTCATGTGTGAGTTAGAGCAGTGATTCTGTTTCATTACTGCTATTTAGCTATAATAATGGCCCCAAAGTATAAGAGGAGTGATGCTAGTAGCTCTGATAAGTCAAAGAAAACTGTAAAGTGCATAGGAATGTTCTCATAAGAAATATTTATTAAATAATGGGGTTTGCTATCATGCGTGATTTTCAATTTAGGTGAAGGATCTTGGAACATAGTGGTAGCATAAAACAAAAATTCTACTGTACGTGCATTTGTACATGGTAATATTAAATAATTAAGACTTTTCCCCCTTGTCAAGATCCTTGGATATTGGAAGTTTGTCTTCTATAGAATCAGAGCTAGCATTCATATGTAGAATCTCAAGTGAAAAAAATATAAGCAGAATTAGTTATTATGCTGTATCTCTTTTCTAGTGTTGTCAAACTCAAATAGAAATAGTGAGCTACTAAACTGTGGGTAAGGATGGCCATATATTGACTTAGAAAACGACATATTCACATTGTCTCTGTTCTGTTATATTTTTATCTGTTTTATTAAATATTTCTCAATTACATTTTAATTTGGTTCTGGCCACACTGAGAGTACTATGACCTTATTCTGTATAATGATATCTCTGTTCTATTTCGTTTTTCTTGCATGTTACTTTCTTTTCTTTCCACCTCTGAAAGCAGGTAAGAAGTTCTTCCCTTGTTTCCTTACTTTATTATAACTTAACAGATAAGTGTCTATTTGGGACCAAGAAGCCTATAGCTGCTGATATCCTATAGAAGATCCTCATCACTTTTTGTGAGGCAAGGGATGTTAAGTAAATTGGGAAACATTCACACTCTCATTCCCCTCAAAACAATTGTTGGAAGCTTCTTGATGGCAAAAACTCTTTTGCCTCTTTTTGAATCCCCAATTAGTTCTTGGCATAAAATAGGTGGTTAATAAGTGAGTATTGATTACGTTTTGGAAGGGAGTTTATGATACCTTGCTTTCTGCTAATTACCATTCTGGATCCTCCCAGCCTCAAAGAGGGGAACATTTCTATCATAATCAGAGATGGAATTGTTTTTATACAAAAAGGGAAAGCTGAGAAAGTAGCCTGGGGAAGAATTGCTGCCTCACTGCCCAAATTTGTAAGCTAATTTAGAGGAACTCAATACTTCCTCTCCATCTCCAACTGGCCCTAAGGAATATCCTCTAATGATTCCCTTTTGCAATGCAAATCTTGTTTGTGGCTTAATCCTTTTCCCTTCTCTAAGGTGGACACCGAGTTGCCACTTATTCATTTGGAGAAGCATTTGTGGCTAAATATACCAATGGAGCATTTGGTCTTTTCATCAAAGTCCTAGCATCCCTGGACAGAAGTGGCTGGCAGCAATTCATGCAGCATGAGCTAGGTGGTAAAGTAGATAGAGCACTGGGATTGGAGTCAGAAAGACTTAGACACTTAGACACTAGCTGTGTGATCCTGGGCAAGTCACTTAACCCTGTTGGTCTCAGTTTCCTCATGGGTAAAATGAGCTGAAGAAAGAAATGGCAAACCACTCCAGTATCTTTGTCAAGAAAACCCCAAGTGGTTTTGGTTTTATACAATTACATTTATAAAAATGAACAATACGCAAATATGTTTTGCATGATAATACATGTATAATCCAGATCAAATTGCTTGTCAGCTTTGGAAGCTGGGAGGGAAGGGTGGAAGGGAGACAATTTGGATCATAAAACTTTGAAAAATTTATGTGAAAATTTGTTGTTATATGTAATTGCTAAATAAAATAAAATAAAAATTTGAAAAAAGGATAAAAAATCCCAAATGGAGTCATAAATAGTTGGACGTGACTGAAACAACAGCACAAAAATTGAATAGATTCTAGGCTTACAAACTTGCTAGGAAAACTACACAATACATAAAGGGAACATTTTGTGGATTCCTTTAGAGGACTTCCAGGAGTTAATCCTTTTGTCTCATATGTTCTCTAAGCCTGACCCCACTTTCCTCTGAAGCCTATTTTGTACTTTTGAGACACTGTGTTATAGACTTTTGAGGAGGATTTTGGGTACCAATTATACCACTGCAATAATTAAAGCTGGCTGATTAATTGATATTGGTAGTTGGCTGGTTATTCTATTTTAACTGATAATGAATGGGGGAAACACGTTGGTGGGAGCTCAGACTAGCCCAGCCTAGGCTCCTCACTGGCCTCCCTGCTTCAAGTCTTCCACTATTCTATTCCATTTCCTTCTCAACTTCCAAAATGATCTTCCTTAAGGGCAAATGTGACCATGTCACTCCCTTACTCAATCAAGTCTGATAGCTCCCTACTGCCTCTTAGGATCAAACATAAGCTGTTCAGCTTTTAAAGCCCTTATCCTATCTTTCCAGTCTTATTGTCTATTAATTACTCCCCCTCCTGTAACTGTATTTGTTGTCCCCCATTCCTGGAGTATACTTCCTTTCCTTACTTTCACCTCAGGAAATTCTTTTCTTCCTTCAAGGCATTGTTAAAGTAGTATCTTCTTCATGAAGTCAGTTCAGTTCCCTTTCAATTGCTAGCATGCTCCCTCCCAAATTACCTTGCAGTTAGCTCCACTGTATTTATTGTCTTTCTATTTACTCTATCTGAGGATACACTCATATTTGTACTTGTTGTCTCCATTGGAATGTAAGCTAATTAGAAGAAGGGATTTCCCCCCTATTCATTGCATTTGTATCCCCCCTCCCCCACTAGCAAGATGTCTGGCACTAAAAAAAAAAAAGGTGTTTAATAAACATTTCTTGACTTGATTGACTTTCTAGAATGAGAAAGTGTCGAGAGGGAATATGAAGAAACTGTGTTGAACTGGCTCCTAGACCACTTCCCTGATTCCCCTGTGTTGACTCTTCTTTCAGTCTGGGGGCTCCTGGTGTGGTGTGTCCCTGCAAGAAGGCTCTTAGCCTCTGGCCACATTTCTAACCAGTTCTATTTCTTCCTGATCCAATAGTGTTAGTAAACAGAAGGGATACCTTAGAAGAACAGAATAAAAATTGCGAGCAGAGCCAGACAGAGGTGCCTGGTTAGAGTGTGAAAGGAAGAACGAAATACTTGAAATACTTGGGAAGTGATGCAGGTGAGAACCGAGTGGTAGAGGACCAGACAATGTGAGAAAAAGATGCTCAAACGTGACGCCAGAAAATGACAGCCCATCTGCTATGGGGCTGGGAAGAGATACTTAATAGAGTTAGAGCAGGTGCTGTGGGCTGGGAATTTATTTAGCATGGGATGAATCAACATAAGGGAGGAGAAGAGAGTGAGACAGGAATCTGGGATGACGTTCAAGGCCTTAAAGGTCAATCACCAAGTTCACGCCCTTCATTTTACAGAAGATGAAACTGAGGCCCATAAAGAAGTAGTGCTTTGCCCATCGTCGCCTGGGTAGTGAGTCATCAAGTTGGAATCTGAACCTCTGACTCTTACTCTCTTGCCTGGTCCACTGTACCAAATGCCTCATCTTACAAAAGTGGTGGACACACTCCTGTGACGTCGGAACATACAGAGGCCAGCTCCCACAGTCCTTGGTAAAGTTTCTATGTAAAGGAGGAATGCCATAAAATGCCTCTCGTCTCAGCCTTAGCCCTGCCTCTGAGGATGAGCTCCTTTAAGATATCTAACCCATGTTAGGTTAGGGTTCCTTATACAATTAGGAAAATGAAAGAAAAGAAAATGTACCTTTTGATACACAAAGGGATATATACATGGCACGAGAGATATTGGAATTGACAAGGCCTGGGTTCAAATCTACACCAGTCGAGGGTGAGTCCCCTAATTTCTCAATGTTGCAGGCAACTCTTTAAGACTATAAAAGTGGCTGATGAATTGTATGCCTCCATAAGTGGGAGGAATTTCTGAACCAGAAGGGTCCCACGCAGACAAAGCCCCAGGTTCAAACCCACGGTACTGCCACCGAACAAACCAGCAGAAAAAGCAAAGGGGTCGATGTTGCGAGGCAACAGGCATAGATAGACAGACACGCTTATCCACGCAGCTACCCATGGACATGGGCGCCCAGACACGCACCTAGAGCTTCAACATCTGGAATGTTCAGTAACAACCCTAGCTCAGAAGTAATGGTCTCTTGGTCCCCTCTCCCGAGCATCTCTGAAGGCAGGTAAGCGTGGGGCCGCTCTTGGTATTTTCTCTCTTCCTCTCACTTCAGCTCCCTCTGGGGACATGGCTTTCATTAAATGCACTGACCAGGCAGCTTCCCTCTCCCTTTCTTGTCCCAAGAACCCAAGATAAATCTGGTTGGGAGGCCCATTAATGAGAAACATGATCTAAACCTGCAAGGGCTTTAATGCTCTAGGGGAAAATATTGTTTTTTCCACATTTAAAAAAAGTGCTTCTATTATCTCCCTCAAGATGAATTCTCGCTATTTACTCACAGTTTTCACTATGAAAAAAACATGCATTCCCTTGGGGCTTCTTTCTTGCTTGATAACCTCATAACCAGATTGTAAGCTCATATATATCACAGTGCTTGTTACTGCACCTTCTCTCAGGTGTAGAGATGGATGGGGCTGGGGTTTATTTATCCATAGTGCAGCAAACCTCAGTCCCTGTTTTTAGGACGTGCTCAGTCAGTTCCTGGCAAGGTTGATGTCCATTTGAAGTGGGATCTGTTCACATTATAAGGGAGGAATTCCATCTGAGCCACAGGGCTGCTGAACTGGGTCCCCTTTCTTGCTTTAGTTGGCCATAAGCTTTGGATTTCCCTGGATCCTCAGAGCCATTATCAGTGAATAGAAATTCAACAAATGTTTATTAAGCACTTACTGTGTGCAGAGCACAAAGATGCATTAAGATAGAGTTTCCTTCTGTTTGCAGCTTACCGTCTAGCAGGAGACACAGATGCAAAAATAACCCACGATCAGGGACTTCTACAAAGCCTTCGGGTTCATAGACAAGCTCAGTCCTGGGGAATGACCTAAAAAGCCCATTTTCTCTCACTGACTGGGTGCCTTTACTGGAAACTTTTCCAGGAGAAATATCTAATTATAATTGACTTTTGGCTTGTCTCTGGTCTCCCCAAATGTAAGGAAAGAGTTCTAGTTTCCAAACAAATACTGACAATAGTGATGCATATAGATAGGACCTCTCCCCCCTTTCCCCCCACCAAAAAAATAAGAAAGGGCATAGAACTTACAGGAGCCCTCAAACCTAAAGGACTCATAGCCCTTCAGTTTCCTCAGAAGGAAGCAGAACTTCAGGTTGACTTTCAGTTCTGGTGGTTCCTTCTACCTACTGTAGGATCTTTTTTTGGGGGGGGGCGGAACAAAAACAAAAACAAAACCCAGAACCCTTACTTTATATCTCAGTAACAACTCTAAGACAGAATGACAAAGGCTAGGCAATCAGAGGACTTGCCTGGAGTAAGAGCTAGGACATGTCTGAGGACAGATTTAAACACAAGTCTTTCCTACTTTAGGCTTGGCACTCTCTCTAGCTGCTCTCCTACTGTGATTTGATTTCCCTCCTACAAACAAACACACTTTGTAATTACTGAATGACCAACCCCTTCCATTGTCCAAATTAACTCAGTGGCTTTATTCTCCAAGTATGACACTGGTCAGAGCATTTATGGGCAATCTTTTTTTTTTCCTTCAGGGTGTAAAACTGTTTCAGAAAATCCTCTCTAGTGGGTCCGAGTCTAGGACTCTCAAACTTGGGAACTCTTGAAAATGTGGGTAATCTACAAGGTACCCTTCATGTATCTTCCTTTTCTTGTCTAGTTGACTAGATTCTAGGACCATATTGTCCAGGAAATTCAATATACTTTTCTCCACCTTGTAGCAAACTGACTATCCCCCATCCTGGTTGGCAACCAAAAATGTGGCCTTTTCCATGTGCTTCAGCAAGAAAGCTATTGCTACTCCAGCTGCTGCCATCTCTTCGGCTGGGAAAATCCTCTCTCAAGATTTTTCTTTTCAGTAATTCTGTAAGTACATGTAACTTCCGTGTGTCTTTGCTCTGAGGCAGTCATTTCTAGTTCCTGTGGGAGAAGACTGTACATGAGCAGAAACTTCCCTTCCCCCAGGACCTGGACCATTCTGCTGAACACTGATTTATCTTCTAAACATTAGAAGAATTTCCAAAAAGAGACTGATCTAATCTGTCCAATAACTTTTATAGACCACAGAGACAATGGTTCCTCTTCAGAGGAGCTGCACCAGGCAGCTAGTCGTCTTGGAAGCAGTCTCAATAACTGGGAATTAATGAGCATCCATTCCCTATCCTATCAAGAAGGCAAAAGTGGGCATGCCCCTACTGTCATGAGGAGGCATCCCTCCAAAGCCCATACTCCATATTCCCATCAAGTAGATTTAAGACCTCAGCAGACTGATCAGAGGCTCCCCAGATCAATGCCCCTTATTCGCAAATAGCTAAAATATGAGACAGAAAAGAAGTGCATAAGAGAGAGCCACAATACAGTACAGAGTGGTTGCCAACACTTCTCCTTGTCAGCATGATTGTGTAATAGTGGACAAAACATTGGACATGAAGTTAGGGAGTTAGCCTGGATTGACTTCCCAGCTCTGGCTCCTATTGACTTTGGTAACTCTGGCAACTCACTAAACCTTTCTAAGTTTCCTCATCTAGAAATGAGGGATAATGTTTAACCTTTATGTAATGCTTTAAGGTTTAAAAAGTGCTTTGTATATATTATTTCATTTGATTTCCTTAAGAGTCCTATGAGATACGTAGTGAGTTCTAGCTTTAGAAATGAGAAACAGAGCATGGGGACATCCCACTGGTACATCTGACATTGCTACTTCCTACTACACAGGGAAAACCTTAAAATATGACCATACTTATATTTTAAATCCTTAAATAAGAACAATTGGGTATCATTATGTGAATGCCAGCTCATAAAAATACATGCTCTACCCTGCCTTCTGTTCTCAGACTATCTAATCTATCTCCCTTCCAAATGACTGATAAAAATGTTGACAAGGAGAGGGATGAAGACAGCCTTGTGACACTATATCAGAAACTTCCCTTCAGTTTAAAATTGATCTATCAGCCTCAGACATTAACTAGCTGTGTGCCCTTTAATGAGTCCCTTAACTGATGCCTGCCTCAGTTTCCTCATCTGTAAAATGGGCATGAGAATAGCACCTACCTCCTGAGGTTGTTATGAGGATAAAAAAAATAATTATAAAGCACCAAGAACAGTGCTTGGCACATACATTGTAGGCATTATATAAAAGTTATCATCAGTCAATGCTCCTTGGGAATGATTGTCTAATCACTCATAAATGCATACAAATAGTCTATCATCCAGCTCATACTTCTCTATCTCATTTACAGAGATGTCATGAGTAGCTTTGTCAGAGGCCTTGCTGAAATCAAGACCCATTATGTCTATGTCATTCTCCAAATGATTAGTCAAATATTTCTTCAAGGCTTCCAAAGAGCTTTGATTTGATATGTGTAGCCTTTTTTCCAGTAACCACAGATTACAACTCCATTATGGTCTTCATAAATTTCTGTTATCAAATTAAAATTCATCATCTGATGACCAACTTTGCAAAGAGTCTAATAGCTCTGGCCAAAAAGGAATGTAATAAGCCTCCTGACATGACTTGTTATTAGGGAACCCAAGTTTATTCCTAGGGATCATTGCTTTTTTTTCCCTTAGTGCACATGAGTCATTTGTTCAATATTCTGCTCTAGAATTTTGTCATATCTTAATGTCAAGTTCTCTGGTTTCTGGGATTTACCCTTTTTTGTTTTAATAAATTTTTAATTTTCTTTTACAAATTTTTTCTTTATTTTAAAAATATTTTCCCACATTTACATGATTCATTTTCTTTCCCTTCCCCCTCCTAGAGCCAACCAGCAATTCCACTGGGTTGTACAAATGTTATTCCTTGATACCTATTTCCATTTTATTCATTTTTGCTATAGGGCAATCTTTTAAAGCCCAAACCCCAAATCATATACCCATATATATAAGTGATAAGTCATATGTTTTTCTTTTGCATTTCTACTCCCATTGTTCTTTCTCTCAATGTAGTTAACATTCTTTCTCATAAATCCTTCAGGAGTATCCTTTTTTTTTTTATTGAATTGCTACTAGTAATAAAGTACATTACATTGGATAGTTCCACAATGTTTCACTTTCTGTGCACAATGTTCTCTTGGTTCTGCTCATTTCACTCTGCATCAGTTCACTGAGGTTCTTCCAGTTCATATAGAAATCTTTCAGATCATCATTCCTTACAGCCAAGAGTATTCCATCACTGTCATGTATCTCAATTTGTTCAACCATTCCCCAATCAAGGGACACCCCCCCATTTTCCAATTTTTTGCCACCACAAAGAGCATGGCTATGAATATTTTTGTACAAATATTTTTCATTATTATCTCTTTGGGGTACAAGTCAAGTAGTGGTATTTCTGTATCAAAGGATATGCAATGTTTTAAAGGCCTTTGGGCATATGGAATTTACCCTTTTGAAAATCAGCATATTTTTTCTGTTTTCAGTCTTCTGACATTTCCCCTATTCATAATTCCTTAAGTATTATCAATAGAATTTCTTTTATCACTTTTGTAAGTTTTTCCAGTTTCTGGAAAGTAAGTGATCTGTTCCAAGAGATAAACTCATCTGGAACTACTAAATGTTCTCATGCAATCTTCTCATGCATCTTGGACTTCAGTTCTCTCTCAAAAATATTTTATTGTGGCTTGTCCAGTTTAAAGATCTTTCTTCCTGGTGAAGAATATAGATGCAAAACAGAAGTTGATTTATTCTGTCTTGTTTTCATTATCTGAAATATTGCAATAGCCTCTTTTTGGTCTTGCTATTTCATAGATGGGCACACATATAGATAGAACATATTAAGTACTTATTTTGTGCTAAGTCCTGGGGATGCAAATATAAGCAAACACGACACTCCCTATCCTCAAGGTATAGATATTTTAATAGGAGAAAGCAGGGCAAAAAGGGGAACTGGAAAGAGAGGCAAGGCTGTTGGTGAGGAGGCAGAGAAGTTCTAGAGATGAGCTATGAGTTAAGTGAAGTCTCTCCCCACTCTAATGCATCCTCCATACAGCTGCTAAGCTAATTTCCCTTAAGGTCAAAGTTGACGGACTCCATCATGTCCCTTCTTGATTAATTCCAGTGGTTTCCCATTACCTTTAAAATTAAATATAAACTTTTCTGATGGGCTTTGAAGGTCTTCCACAACTTGGCTCTCAACTATGTTTGAAGTCTCACTATATTTTCCTTTCCCTTCTATACACTGTGGCCCAGCCAGATTGACCTCAATGTTTTCTACCCAAAACTTCATCTCCTATCTCCATTCTTTTCCACTGGCTATCTGCAATGCCTGGAATATAATTCTTTCTCCCTTCTGTCTCTTAAATTTTCTAATTTCCTTCAAAATTCCGTTCATGTGCCACCTTCTTTGTGAAGGTTCTCTTGATCTCCCCAACTGCTTGCTTGTACCTTCTAGAATCTTACCCTCACTTCTACTGAGCCCTGGCTCTCTACGGATGATACTATGTTCTTAGCCACCCTTTCCAGCACTTTCATTCATATTTCCACCTCCAACTTACTGGTCTAGGGATATTAGCATATTCCTTGTTCTCCAAAGTCACTTTTTAGATCCTCCCTTTGCCATCCTCACTTAGCTACTTAGCAACCTCTCCTTTGAGATTCAAGCTCTTCACATTTATCATTTAATCCAGATCCTGGTGTCCCATATCTATCTACCCTTGTCAAACTGTGTCTTTGGCTTATTCCCACCAACCACCTCCATTTCTCTTATGCACATGCTGCTGAACAGAGCTAGAACAGATAATGAAAGCATGCTGATTGGATGCCCTACAAATTTGTTACATAACCTCAACTGCAGTGGTACTACCCTAAGGCAATCCTTTTACACTTCTATAATCAATTTGCTATCCCTCTCAACACAGCAACTATTCCAAACCTTTTTTATCCCTTCTCAAGTTTCCTACAGCAACACCCCTTAAACTCTTAACTGAGGGCCTTGACCCAATCTTCAATGAAAATATAGAGGCCATTCACCTCACTCTTCAGAAGTGCTCCCTCTTTGTTTCTCCTCATCTTACATTCCCGAGACATCCTTTACTATCTCTCCTTCACTTTTGTCTCACACAAAGAGGTGTCTATTCTTTTTACTAAGCCTAGCCCTTCTACAAGTACCTTGATCTCACTTCCTTCCTCCATCTTCAACAAGTTGCTCCCATTATCATCCTCCCCATTTCTTTCTGTCTCACGATCTCAGTTTCTGTCTTCTTCACTCTGTTTGTGCCTCTGTCTGTCTCATATGTTCAACATCCCTATCTACTAGATCATCTTTGTTGCCTACAATTTCTCCTCTGCCTTCCTCATCCTTATAACAAAGAAACAAAAACTCTCTCTTGATCCAAAAATGCCTCTAGCTATTGTCCTGTATCTCTTCTCTCTTTCTTGGTTAACTTTCTTGAGCAAACCATCTATACTAGTTCCATTTATTTATTTATTCATTCATTCGTTCGTTTATTTATTTATTTATTTATTTATCTATCTATTTATTTATTTGTTTGTTTGTTTGTTTATTTATTTATTTATTTATTTATTTTTTCCTCTCCTCTCACTCCCCAACCTTCTACAATCTGGTTTCTGACCTTTTCATTCAACTAATGCTTCCTCCTCCAATGTTACCAATGATTTCTTAATTGCCCAATCGATTTTTTTTCCTAGTCCTCATCTGAAGCCTTTGACACTGTCAGTCATTATCTCTTCCTGAATATCCACTCTTTTGTAGGTTTTTGTGATACTCTTCTTACCTGGTTTTCTTCCTACCTTTTTGACCATTCTTTTTCAACCTATTTTTCTGGAACTTCCTACAGGTCATGCCTATTAACTGTGGGTATCCTCCCAGACTCTCTCCCAGGTCCCCTTCTCTTCCTCCTCCCCCTAAACTAGCTTGCTTGGTGATCTCATGAGCTCCCACTGGTTCAACTATCATCTCCCTGCCGATGATTGATTCCCAGATGTATATATATAATCAGTCCTAATCCCTGTCTTGAGCTCTAGTCTGACATCAACAACTGCCTTTTGGATATCTTTAAGTTGAATATTCTGTAAGCCTCTCAACCTGACACATCAAAAACTGAACTCATTATCTTTTCCCCCAAACCTTCTTCTTTTCTCGGTTTTTCTATTGCTGTTGAAGGTACCTCCATGCTGCCAAACACCAAAGCTCACAACCTCAATGTCATCTTCAACTCCCTTGTGCTCAGCTCACATGCCCAAATTGTTGTCAAATCTTGTCATTTATGCCTCTTCATTTCTTATCTATATCCCAGTCTCTCTTCTCACACAGCTGCCCTGACAACATAGGCTCTCATCACTTCTCACCAGGACTTTTGCAATAACCTTCTAATTACTCTCCTTGACTCAAGTCTCTTTCCACTCCAATTCTTCCTCTACTCTGATACCAAAGTGCTTTTCTCAAAGCACAGGTCTATTCATGTCATTCCCTCTTCTTTCCCCTGATTCAATAAACTCCAGGAGCTTCCTATTATCTCCAAGATCAAATATAAGAGCCTCTATTGGCCTTTAAAGCCCTTCACTACTAGATCCCTTTTCTCCCTTTCCATTCACCTTCAATTTTGCTTCCTTTCATAGACTACCACTTAGCTATACTTGCTGCTTCTAACATAAGATACCCCATCTATTGACTCTGTGCCTGAGTTCTGGCTGTGCCCCATATCTAGAATGCTCTCTATCCTGACCTCCACCTCCTAGCTTTCCTGACTTCCTTCAAGACACAGCTCAAATCTTTTGCTGGAGGTCTTTTCCTTCTCTCTCTCCTTTCCACCTGACCCACTAGTGTTTTCCCTTTGAGATTATTTATCCTATATATATCTTGCATGGTAGTTGGCATGGTTAGTTAAAAGATGGTTCCCCCATTTGAATGTAGCTCTTTGAGGGAGATACTATATTTTTGTCTCTCTTTGTGTCCTCAGCCTTTCATATAGTAAAGTCAACAAATACTTGTTGAGTGACTAACTGATAGCCTTTTTGTCTATTTATTTTGTCTATTTATATATGTACATCTTATCTCTTCTCAATTGAATGTAAGCTCCTTAAGAAGAGGGACTACTTCATTTTTGTTTTTGTGTCTGCAGCACTCAGCATAATATGGTGTACACAGTAGGCTTTTAAATGTTTGTTGAATTGATCTGTTAAATTTCATGTCAGCTGCTTAAAATGTCAAGCTGGTTCTTGTTTGCATTTCTGTAACAGAACAAAAAATCAAAAGGAAAAAAGGAAAGGAAGTCCTTTTTTGTTGTTCTTAGAATTTTTGAAAGTCTCAGCTTATTCTGGCCTATAGCTTTTTGGATGCCCTGCTCATAAGCCAACTCCTCTGTGGAACAGCTTCATCAGATGTCTTGCCAAAATCAAGATATATGCACTATGTTATCCATGGCATTCCCTGATTTCCTAGTTCAGTCCTTCTATACTTAAAAAAAAAAAAGTCTGTGATTTCATAGGCCTTTCAAATTTATTCTACTATCCATTGACACTGATTTCCTGGCTGCTCCATGAACAAGATATTCTATCTTTGGACTCTTAACATTTTGTCTGGCTGGAATTCTTTTCCTCCTCTGCTCTGACTACTGACCTCTCTGATTTCCTTTAAATATGAACTAAAATCCCACCTTCTACAAGAAGTCTTTCCTAGCCTCTCTGAATTCCCTCTGTTAATTATTTCCTATTTATCCTGTATACAGCTTGCTTTGTATATACTTCTTTGTGTGTTGTCTCCCCCATTAATTGTAAGCTCCTTGAGGGCAGGGACTATCTTTTGCTTCTTTTTGTATCTGCCTGACTTAAAATAGTGCCTAGCATATAAGTAGGAGCTTAATAAATCTTTATTGATTGAATCAATTTAAATGAAATAATAATGAAATAAATAGAATAAAATATTGATTGATTGACTCATCCAAGTTTATATGTTTCTGTTGCTAGTTTTTGTTTGTCCTTTAAAAATTTATTTTCATGTAGACTCTAAACAATCACCCTAGTGCAAATATCAATAATATGGAAATAGATCTTGATCAGTGACACATGTAAAACCCAATGGAATTGCATGTTGGCTCTGGGGGGGGTAGAAGGAGGGGAGGGAAAGAACATGAATCATGTAACCATGGAAAAATATTCTTAATTAATCAATAAAAAATTTTATTCTCATCAGAGAGCACCTTGTGTGGTCACATTTGCGCATGTCATTTTTAAAGATGCCCTCCCCTTCTAGTCCTTATTTAATATTGTTTTGTAAAATCTTGATTTTTAGAACCTCCCATCCCTATTATATTCTTTTCTTTTGTAGACTTTCTGACCCCAGGACTGAATTTACCTTTTCTCTGAACTTTTCTATACTTGTTTCCCTAAAGTCTAGGATATGTATGACTATGACTTACTGAAAATGTGACATATAAATGTAGAGAGAAAATTAGGGGGACTTTCTACTCAAGGCTTAATTCCGGCAGCATTATTAGAAAATATGCAAAGCCTCCTCAGGTGACAAATTTGAAAGGGAGAACATTCAGTGGGATACATAAGCTCTGCTATATTTGGAAAAATAAAGCCAAAACTAAAATCTCTATTTAGGAGTAAGGACTTGTCCCAAAGTTCAATAAAATTAGTCTAATCAGAGCTGGAGAAAAATCCAGATTCTCTGACTTCTCAACTAACAGTTCTTTCCTCCAGGCCATGTCACACTTCACCTGATCCCATTTCTGAGAGCCAAGACATAAGAAATGGGATGAGGGCTTGCCCACTAATAGAATCTGTGGAGTAGTTCGGAGGATGGCCATCAAAAACCAGTGCAAATAAGGCCAAGAATAACGAGGTATAGTTACTTTCTGTGTCTGGCCCAGAGATACAGGATAGAATATGTACATCCCTGGGATGAAAGATTTATAGGAATCCTGCCCTGGCATCTCCAGGATGTCATTTAAATCATATCTCCTTTTCATTTGTAATAATGGTCATGATGATGGGCTTGGACATGACGAATTGAGCAGAGCTGAGCTGGTTATCTCTGTGGGTTTAATCTATGGCCCTGAGGAGAGATGCCATGGAGGTAGCTCTTAATAGAATCTGACTCTTAATAGAATCACTCAGAGAGAAGCTAGAAGATCTCTAGCTTAGGGGTTTGTCTCAGGGACATGTCCTGGCATCAGAATGATTCCAACTACTGTCAGTTGTCACCATCCTCTTTCTTTTGCTTCCTTGCTACTCTGCCATGTCACACAGTCCACTCAACAAGGATTAGTATTTTCTTAGACCTGAAGTGGTTCACCTACTCTCTTTTGCTGTTCTAATTCCCATAGTCAGAAGGAGGCCCCCGGGCACCGAAAAGCACTAGCCATTGCCAGACAAATATTGAAACAGAGAACAAATCATGCTTTAGTGCCTTTCACTGGGCACTGATTTCTGAAAAATTTTAATGTAGTACCTGTGGATCTCCTCTTTACATGTAAGATTCTCAGAGGAGTTACCCCACTAGTAAAGAATTGGAGATTGAGGGGATATCCATCAACTGGGGAATGATGGATAAGTTGTGGTATATGATTAAGTTAGTTGGAATACTATTGTGCTAATGGCATGATTAATGACTAGTAGGATCATTTCAGAAAAAAAATGTGAAGACTTATATGAACTGATGCAAAAAGAAGTGAACAGAGGCAAGAGAGCATTGTACGCAGTTATAGCAATAGTATAATGATGATCAACTATGAAAGGCTTAGCTACTCTCATCAAAACAGTGATTCAAGACAATTCTCTTTTAATCACTACCCCCCCATTCCCTTTCCCTTATATTACTCCCATTACCATCACCCCCTTTCTTATTTCCCTTCTACTTCTCTATAGGGTAAGATAGGATTCTATACCCCAGTGAATCTGGCCATTCTTTCCTCTCTGAGCCAATTCCAATGAAAGTAAGGTTTAAGTATTACCCATCACCACTCTCATCCTCCCCTCCATTGTAATAGTTCCCCACCCTGTGCCACTTTATATGATATAATTTACCCCCCCCATTTAACTTCTCTCTTTCCCTTTCTCTTACTGCAATCCTCTTTTTCACCCCTAGCTTTTTTTGCATATCATCCTAAATACATCCTCTATGCATATTTCTTTTACTATGATAATGATAAGAAAAATTAAGACTTGTAGATATTCTCTTTCCATATTGAGATATAAACAATTTAACCTTATTGAAGCACTTAAATTATTTTTTCTTTCTTTTTTCTCTTTTTATGCTTCTCTTGAATTTTGTATTTGGGCATTATATTTTCTGTTTAAGTCTGGTCTTTTCTTCAGGAATGCTCAGAAATCTATTTTATTGAATGACCTTACTTTCCCCTGAAAGAACATAGTGAGTTTTGATAGGTAGGTGATTCTTGGTTGTAAACCCAGTTCCCTTGCCTTCTGGAATATCATATTCCAAGCCTTCTGGTCCTTTAATGTGGAAGGTGCCAGATCCTGTGTAATCCTGACTGGGGCTCCATGATATTTGAATTGTTTATTTATGGTTGTTTGCAGTATTTTCTCCTTGGCCTGGGAACTTTTGAACTTGGCTATAGCATTCCTGGGAGTTGTCATTTTGGGATTTATTTCAGGAAGTGATCTATGGATTCTTTTAATCTCTATTTTATCCTCTTATTCAAGAATATCAGGACAGTTTTCTTTGATAATTTCTTATATGTTATCTAAGCTTCTTAAAAATATGACTTTCAGATATTCTAATAATTCTTTAAATTGTCTCTTCTGGATCTATTTTCCAGGGCAGTTGCTTTTTCAATGAGATATTTAATATTTTTTTCTTTTTTTCATTCTTTTGACTTTGTTTTATTGTTTCTTGATGTCTTGTGAAGTCATTAGCTTCTATTTGCCCAATTCTAATTTTTAAAGAATGGATTTCTTCCATGACATTTTGAACCTCCTTTTCTATTTGATCCATTTCATGAAATTCTTTTCTTCATTGGATTTTTTTGCCTCTTTTTCCAACTGATCAATTTTGCTTTCTTAAGCTGCTATTTTCCTTTTGCATTACTTTTATTTCTTTTTCCTATTTTCTTCCCATTTTTTTTTGAACTGTCTTATTGATTTTTGAATTCTTTTTTTTTTTCATTCTTCCAGTGCCCGAGACCAATTTCCATTTTTCTTTGAAATTTTGCATGTGGTTGCTTGGATCTCATTGTCCCTTTCTGACCATGTCTTGCTCTTTGTCTCTATAGAAAATTTCTAGGGTTAGAGGTTTCTTTTGCTATTTGCTCATTTTCCCAGTCATTTTTTTTTGGATGTGGCCTAGTAGTTCTGAAAGTTTCTGATTCTGACTCCTTTACTGATGGCTTGAAGTACTCAGCACTCCAAGCTACTTTTCCTTGGGGCTAAGGGCTTCACCACAACAAAAGCTTGAAAGGATCAAGTCCTACAGACATCTGGGCCTCACAGTGGATTGGCGCTCAGGGTCTGGGACTTCATGGAGTGGGTCTGGGGTGTGGGGTGCTCTGTTGTTGGCATAGGCAGGGTTATAGGATTCCAAAGTTGGCCTATGCTCAGGCTCAGATCCTGGTGCAGTAGGTGGTAGATGTGTGTGTGGGGTGTGGGGTGTGGGGTGTGGTTGGCCAACACTCCTCTGTGTGCAGTTTTACTTCTAGTTTTCCCTTATCCTTTGAAAATCAACTCTCTCTGCCCACCTTTCAAGTTGTATGCAGTGGGAGAGCACCTTCACTCTGTCTTGTTGTTGACTTTTAACTCCTATTGTTTTGAGGTACTTTTAAAAGATTGGTTTGGAAGGGTTGTCAGAGTGGTTCAGCTTTCAATTCTACTAAGCCACCATATTGGCTCCACCCCATTGTATTTAAGACAATTCAAAAGGACTCATGATGAAAAATATTATTCACCCCTAGAGAGAGAACTAATGGAGTCTGAATACAGATTGAAATATACTTTTAAAAACTTTCTTTATTTTTGTTGTTTTATTTTGTTTGTGTTCTTTTTTGTAACATGGCCTAATATGGAAATATGTTTTGCATGACCTCACATCTATAATCAAAATAAAACTATCTTTTTGTGGGGGAGGGGGCTTCTCTGATTTTCCAGCTTTGTTGCTGTCTACCATCTCTTACCTTCCTCCTATGTATCTATATGTCTGTGTAGCCAGTTGGACTCCAGGCAACAAAGTGACCAAAAGTGGGAGAGTCTGGACATCTTCACTCATGGAACATTAAATTCAACCTCATTCATTTAGGTGAGGAAACTGAAGCTTAGTATGGTTAAACAATTTACTTACAGAACCTAATTCCTCAGGCCAAAGTGCTTGAGGAATGGCAGTAGGGGAAGGAGTTTGAGACATAGTCAAAGTCAAATGAAGAAAATACAAAATGATGGTCTTCCAACATGTAATCAAAGCATCAGTAAACTTATCTGAATAAAAGAGAAGGTGAGGAGGAACATGAAAGTCACATGATCCAGTTGCTCTCCTTTTATTCATTATCTCTTCTCACTCTGTGTCTTATACTTAAATTGTGTAATCTCCCACAGCCCTGAACAGAGTGCTCTATAAAAAACAAACAGAACATACAACAAACCTAAACAAAACACTAAACAAATGTGACCAAATTGAATTCAATTAAATAAAAGTCAGCAAAGCTATAACTCTTCATTGCTGATCTCATCAATCTGAGATATTTCCCCTTGAGAGGCCAGACAAGTTACTCTAAGGGGGTTTGCTGTTTATTTGTTAGGCCCCAAGAATGTTGATTGACTACAGATATCTGAGAATCCCTTTCTTGCCCAATTATTTAAATGCATTCAATACACCTTCCTGAGGGTCTTTGCTGCTAGGTTTGGACCAGGGACAGATTGTCCTTACTGTATATATTATACAGTTCTAACTGCTTACTCATCCTGGCAGGTGAGGTCCTCAGAACCTAGTTGCTGCATCTTCTTAGGGATCTTTTAAGGACCCTCAAGAGGCTAAGGGATATCATTTCTAATGCTATAGTTCATGAGCCCCCACTGGTGTGCTTCATGCCCTGGTTATCAAGTGCTATCAATTAGTTAGCCAGACAAATTGCTTTTAGAAAGGCATGTTTACTAAGATGGCATAGCTAGGTTCCGATTAGTGTGAATAATGAATGCCCTGAAGTAATCTCATTATTTGAATTCTGAATATTTCCAGTTGGGCTAGAACCAATTACCACACTTTACATAATTATACCTTCAAATAATATGAATTCTACTACATTTGACCACCTCAGGGAATTGCACTAATCAAAAATTTGCTGTCAGTAAAAACACATTTCCCCAAATGTCTGCAAAATGCTCTCCCATTAATATATATAGTCTAGGGTATGAATTTTAAAACTACTCCACCCTACTCAGACTGTACTTTAGAAGATTTGATTTAGCTATTTCCTGATTTGTAACAATGAAGATACTTAATCAGGAATGTCTTGGGAACTTTACATTGCTCCACCCTACTTAGTTTAACAAGGTCACGAATGTCTGCACCCATACTTAAGGATTAAGTATCTAGGAAGATGGCCTTTGATAGACATGTGCAGAAACAACTGACAGACCCCTGGGCTGTCCTAAGTCAAGCTAAGCTACCATTGGTACAGATAAGACACAGGAAAGTGATATAAAACCGTCTATATAGGGCATGTCACTTGCTCTCTTCATGCTTTCCCCAGAGAGGTGGATCTGGCTGATCACTTCCTGTGAGCAGCCTGGGTGCCAGTTGGATCCTGGAACTCAGCCTGGAGGAGCTCACTCAGACAGCTTCCTTGAGATGGTCATGTGGTGAGTGATAAGACTGACTTCCCTTTCTTTGACTCTCAGGGGAGGCCCCTTTGGCCAAGGCCTTTAACTCTTGCCTGGCTCAGTCTGAGCTGGACCAGTTTAAATTAACTCTTTCCCCTCTCTCTCTCTCTTATTCTTAATTCCTTCTCTCTATATTAATTAAAATCACCATAATTTCCCGCTGACTTGGGTATTTTATTATTTGGGATTTTCCCTGGTGACCAATAATTAATTTAGATTTTAAGTCACAACACTAAAATTATCCCTTACAAGGGGAAAGAAGGTTCAGGTTTTGAGAGCAAACATGGCAGAAGGGGTAACTCTTCGGCTGCTAGAAGTACTTTTCTCCCTTTTGTGGGGTTCTCATGAAATTTTTTGGAAGCATGGCATAGTTCTTCTGCTTGATTTCTTACATAAATTTGAAGTTGATTTTCCTCAGTATCCTCAGCTCCTAATTTCTACATTGTTTAAGTTGTTCCAGGGACACTTCTAGAATTCGGACACTATGGGAAGTCCTGAATCCTCTGACCTTCCATTTCAAGGTCTTCTTTTCATTTGGAAGATAGAGAGAAAATCTAGGCAGAGATCAAGACTATCCTCCTCCCCATAAACATTTCCTTTATAGGTTTGGTTTGAAACTTCTGCATTAAGCTGCTAAATGCTCAAATCCTTAGATTCCTCATTGGTTTACTATTTTGTGTAAAACCCACAGGGCAGTATCGGGTATCCTCAACAAATCCAAATATGCTTCTGATAGTATGTCCAGTAGATTTCAAGGGCTCCTAAAATCAAGGATTTTTTAGACTTAGTCTAAAGCTTTTGACTGATTCAATAGAGATGTTTAGACCTTGTTCACAACTAATTCATTGATCCTTTCAGTGGAAGTGTTTTCACCTGATAAAGGTGTCAGAGCTAAGTGGTATGGGGTAATTGATTGACTCAATGACTTTCACCTTTACATGTATAGTCAAGGAGGACAGATGTTGTTCATTGAAAGTTCATTGATCTCTATGTGGTTATAAACTAGTGGAAACACCAAGGAACTAGTTGAAATAGGTAAGTGGTGATGAGAAAACAAAGTGGTTGTACTCTGCTAATGGATGCGTGTTTGATGGTGTGTTTCTAATATTGCCCCTGTTTTTCAGTCTGGAAAAATGTACCCAGAGACATGAGCATTCTCTCTCACACCTGCATACATTAAGGGTATGTCAAGTGTTATCAGGGATAGGCTAATGTGCTGGATGTCCTGCCAGGGAGAGAGGTAGTTGTTTCCCCAGTTTCTGCTGCAGCTGCCATGGGGGAGCAACAAAGATCAGTGATTTGGTTGCATGCCAATCCAGGACCCTTTTACAAGCCTCTTCTAAATTTTTTTCATAGTGCTGCCTTATCTGCATTGGTGGCATTTCTGCTTATCCAAGTCAAGTTTCTCCTGGGGTTTGGGGGTTTCTGCTTTCCTCCCTCCCACCCACAACCCCCAATCTACTTGCCAAGGAACTACTGCTGACTACAACTGTCTTAGAGAAAAATCAGCTAGACTTCCTCTCCATCCTCACCCTAATTCAGTAGGGCTCTGGTTATTACAGGCAAGGAAGACAAAAAGCTAAAATGTGAAATTTAATGAGGATAATCCTCTGGTCACTAATCCTTAAACTCCACTGCCAGCCCTTCGTGGTAAAGTGTGTGACTTGGAGAGTATGGTCCAAATGGAAAGATACTTGTCTCAACCAAGAAGATAAGCTCAAAATGATTGTTCTGAATTTGGGGGGAAGGATGAGTTTGATTAAAGAGTACCTTTGTCACAGTTTGTATTTTTAAGTAAAATTGTTCATTTGAAACATTGTTTTGTTAAATTGTAGTTTATTTAGTCTGATGAAAAAATTGGCTTCATTGGAGATTTGAAACCAGGTCTTGTGACTTTATAAAATAAACTTTTTTGCAAAGTTTGTATTTTTAAGTAAACCTGTTGGATTGAAAGATTGTTAAGTTTTTGTTTATTTAGTTTGATGACCAAAATGACTTTAATAATTGGACATTAAATAAATGTTTGCTTTAAAAAAATTTCTGGGTACGCATCTTAATGAAATGTTCTTCATATGTCCATCTTCAAATGCAGTGATTTAGTGGCAGAGGTGGCTTAGAACCCAGGTTTCCTGACTCAGTCAAATCATTTTTTATATTATCATTATACCATTCAACATCTGAGAAGTGAAACAAAGGCCACTGATATGTCTGCCTAGTGCTCCCTGGTGTGGAGTGTGGAGATTTATTTATTTATTTGTTTGTTTATTTGTTTATTTATTCATTCATTCATTCATTTATTTATTTATCATATGGGCTAGCTAAGGGTGGTGGAAGCATGGAGAATTAAAACAACAGTTAAACACTGGATGAACTCAAGATCCTTTCCATCTCTAAATACATATAAAAATCACAGCTAATATTTTAATGTTTACAAAGTGCTTTACAAATGATGTATCATTTATTGGTTGTATAAGGAAGACTGCCAAAATTTACACTTTGTCATTTCAGCCATGTTTGATTCTTTGTGACCCCATTTAGGGTTTTCTTGGTAGAGATGCTGGAGTAAGTTGCCATTTCCTTCTCTAGCTCATTTTATATATGAGGAACTGAGGTAAAGAGGGTGGGTGACTTGTCCAGGGTCACACAACTACTAAGGGTCTGAGGACAGATTTAAACTCAGGAGAATGGGCTTCAGGCCTGGGAGTCTACCCACTCTGCCTCCTAGCTATCCTTTGGAACACAGAGCATAAAGGAGCAGTGACTTGTTGTTGGCTTATACACTTAGTAAAACAGGAACAAATCAAGAATTCTTGACCCAGTTTTTCTTCTTGCCTTTCACTTGATTTGCATGACCATCAAATAATGGGGAGTAAGGTGAGCTTTGGGGCCCTAGGCTCAGCTTTTCAATAGTAACTAAAAGAGTGAGGGGTGGGAGACAAATGAGTTTTGAGGACAGATATTCATAACCAGGGATTTGATAGGAGTTACAAAATTTTTTCTTATCCCAAGGCAGATAGTTTTGGCATTAAGGAACTCAGGATTGTACCTAGACCAAGTCAGTAAAAAGAATATATTTAATCTTGGTCTGACACATTCTATTGTCTTTTGTTGACTGGCTGGGTAGAGATACCAGATCATAGATTCAGCTATTCATTTAAAGTATGTCAGCCTATATTTGTCTGGGAAAGAGTTTGTTTCTTTCTTTAGCTACCATAGTATAGCAGGAATGTAGGGGAAGCTAGGTGCCTCATTGGATAGAGTGCCCAGCTTGGAAGTCAGAAAGACTCATCTTCCTGAGTTCGAATCTGCCCTCAGACATTTACAGGAAATATGACTCTGGTCAACTCATTTAACCCTGCTTGTCCCAGTTTACTTATCTGTAAAACAAGCCAGAGAAGGAAATGGCAAACCACTTCAAAATCTGTGCCAAGGAATATCCGAATGGTCAGATACAACTAAAAGTGACTAAATAACAACCACCAAATATGGAAACAGAAAACAGCCTTAAAGAGCTGGAGCCAGACTATGATAACAAAGAGATCTCAACCAAGAGTGGAGCATGATGCCCATCAGAGACTCAGCAATACTCAGAAAAGATTGGAGATGCTCCTCTGCCCTGCAGATAGCATCAGAGAGAAATCTGCAGATCTGTAATGCCAGAGGAGCCCCGTGGTTGCCCTGGTCATTCATGTGCATGACCTCTATACCATGGCCTTAGCCAAATCAGTTTCTGGCATGTGCCCTTTTGTATATATTTCCTGTTTACACAGATCCTTTCGTGTATGTTCTTCATGCTTGTTTCCCAGGCACAGGTGTTCTCTTCCTGTGTTCCCTCCTCCATTAGTGAGGTGAGAATGTACCCCACGTGTGCACACAAGATGGGGTTTCTTTTTCATTTATGTGCTGTGCTGTTTAATTAAATATCTTTCATTATGAACTAATGTATCTTTTGGCTGCTTGGTAAAAAGTACAAATAAAAATGGGTGAGGACTCAAAAGCTCATGGTTCTGAGTAGGTACTGACCCACAGAGCACCTTTAACTTGGAGTGGCATTGCTGGGGGCCCAACTCATAACAACCTTATAAAATATGACTATTCTTTTTTTATATATGAAACAACTGAGTCTCAGAAAGATCCGTAGGATTGTAGATTTAGATCTGGAAGGGACCTTAGAGGTCAAGTCCAGCCTCATCATTTTGTAAAAAGGAAAGCAAATTTGAGAGAAGTTAGGTAACTTGCCAAGAATCACACATCTAGAAAATGTCTGAGGAGAGATTCAAACCCAGGTTTTCTCGACAATAAATCTGGCACTGTCCAGTCTACCATGCTGCCTCTCAAAATTTATATATAATAGAGGTTGCTGCCTTATCATTTTTAATTTACTAGAGTGATAGCTAATTAATGTAAATTCTCATAAGGAAACTGAGAAATGAGACATAGGAGAGCTGGGGGGAAAAGTAGAGAGAAGGAAGAAATGGGTATGAAGTCAGGATTATGATCCCTGCTACTATTAAGGAGATGCCTCCCCTCAAGCATAATTGCCTTTAAAAAAACAAATTTTACTTTCATGAAGTCATAGAATCAATGCTGTATAATTAGGTCTAAGGCAGAAGAGTGGTAAGGGCTAGGCAATGGGGGTTAAGTGACTTGCCCAGGGTCACACAGTTGGGAAGTGTCTGAAGCCAGATTTGAACCCAAGACCTCCCATCTCTAGGCTTGACTCTCATCTGATGGGCAAATGGTGACATCTTTTCTGACTCATAGCTCATAGTGCTCTGCTGTAAGACAGCTTAAGGGGCAGAAAAAGATGGATTCACATCCACATGAGACTGGACAAAGTGAGAGGACAGTTTTAGGAAACAGAGGATGAAGTACTTGTTGTTTATTTCAATTCCTTATTATTTATCTTGCATTCTATTTTAAGTAAATGCCCTTTCTGGGTCTTCTTATAATGTTATGCATCTAATTCTGCCTGCTTGGAGGGAGATCCAGAGGAAAATAAGAAAGGAGTTGGAGTCACAGTCTTAAGAACTGGTTTTGAAAAGATGGTTGACCCAAACAGCTTCTAAGAACCTCAAAATAGCAGCAAAAATAAATCACATATACATATACACATATATTCTGCAGCAGCTTAAGCTTCCTAATTATGCTCAACCTAGGCTAATATTAAACTGAGTTTACAATTCTTTAAGCCCATGATGTTAGGGAAGAGGTGGTCTGGGAGCATCAAAGGAGTCAGGAAGAAGGCAGCCTGGGACCTAACATTTGCCATGGATAATCCACAAAGTATATAACTCAAATGTAGATAATTAAGAGTTGATTGTAGCTATACTTGCAATTCTGTCCCTGGTGTGTGTGTGTGTGTGTGTGTGTGTGTGTGTGTGTGTGTGTGTGTGTGTGTGTGTGTATGTATGTGAGAGAGAGAGAAAAGGAGGAGGAGGAGAGAGGGAGAGAGAAAGAGGGAGAGGGAGAGAAAGAGAAAGTGAGGAGAGAGGGAGAGAGAGAGAAAGGGAGGGAGAGAATGAGAGAGAAAGGGGGAAAGGGAGAGAGAGAAAGGGAGAGAGGAAGGGAGAAAGAGAGAGAGAAAGGGGGAGAGGAAGGGAGAAAGAGAGAGAGAAAGGGGGAGAGGGAGGGAGATAGAGAGAGGAAGGGAGGGAGGGAGGTGGAGGGGGTAGTTTGAAGAAGGAAGAAGAGACCAATTTGTCCGGCAACGTCCACCTGCCCCTCACCAGTATGTGGAGCTCGTACTGTGCAGACGGCTGGTACCCTGGCACATGCTGCCTGGCAGATGGGCTATGACCTTTGTTGCAATCAGCATGTCATTAGGTAAACAAGACCCCCTGAGCCTCACTGGTTCATCCCGCTCCTGCTGCCAGTTTTCTTTTCTTATCGAAGGACTCAGTCAGGAAGGCTGGTGAGAGCCAATGACTGGGATTGGAGAGGGGGCCCCTGTTGAGCTGGGCAGAGAGGGTTGGGAGCAGGGACAGGCAGAAGGCATCCCTCAAACCAGAAACATAGACTTTTCACATTGGCAAGGCCTGGCCAGCCTAGCCAAGGACTAGGCCAAAATTAGGCTTCTTTGGATGCCTTTCCAAGCATCTCAGAGGTCCATAATGGTCATGTGTGCCTACCAGTGAGAGGATGACAGGGCAGGGCACACTAGGGCCAGAGGCAGCCTTATCTTGGCTCCAGAAGAGGGAAGAAGTTTGCTTCTCTAATAATCTGGTGCCAGTATTTGGGAGGGCTGGGCACATTCACAAAATCCCTGTTAGCTTGATGGATAGTATCTCTACTGATGATATAGTTAGGAAGGGCAAGAGGATTGAGGCAAGGCAACTTAGAAACCCATCAGGAAATGCCATGCCATGTTTGTCTCTCAGAAGAGAGGTAGCCCAACCCATCTGTCCAGAGACCCAGAGAACATTTTTTAAAGTTATTTAAAATTGTTTTCCATCAAGCTTCTTACAAATCTACTATGGTAATAATACATCTTTGTCACTAAAGTCCCCCATTGCCTCATTGTGAGTTGGAGGTGACTTGAGGGTCTCAAAGGTTATGCCAGAAAAAGCAAGCTCTGGTGGGTCTTACAAAGCTGGAGTGGATTCAAGTAAGTACCTGGGGACAGATGGGATGTCTATCATTGGAGGACCAGACTAGATAAAATCTGAGGTTCAGCATCAGAAGTCTGGCCACCAAGCGGTGATATTTTTCAGTCATAGCTACACAGGAATGCTGTCTTCTAAGGGGTAAAGGAGCTATGATCTGTATTGTCAGAAGAAGTAGCCACACTGATGAAATCACAAATCCTTGGAGTATGAAATTATTACTAGATTTAATTCAGTTCACTGCTTGGGGCTCTCTTAGAGCAGGGCAGCTTAGAGATGATGGGAACTGAGGGAATTTCAGCCAAGGCAGATGGCTTCAAATGCTGTTGACCCTGTCAACTCCCTCTTCCTAGTTCTGAAGTCTCCAAGGGTGGAGCATAGCCCTCTAGGTCAGTGGGTCCCCCTGATTGCCTGGTTAGATGACTCACTGGGCCCCCTTTTTCATGCTCATGTCTGAGCACAAGCAACCCATGAAGACCTTAAACCCCATCAGAGCTTTCCATATTATCTCTAGAGCTGTGAGCAGGATTCTTGGGAAATGGGGACACCACTCTTCAACTCATCCTCTTCCTTCTACTATGGGGTTAACTAAGTGAGACCTCTGGGGCACATCCTCTGTTCAGTTCCCATATCCTGACTAATTGGTTCTTTGAAGAGGCAAGGAGGATCAAGTCAACTTAGCCTTAATTAGGAATTCATTAGAGGTTCATGATAATAGGGAAACCTTTTTTATTTTCCCATGTCCTCTAAAGCTTGAAACAGATCTCTTCTGCTCTCCAAGTACTCGATCTCAATTTGTGTCTGACTCTTCCTCTTAGCTTGTCTTCATCTGGTCTGGTTTTACAGCTAGACTATCCAGTTAAGCTTTGCTGGGGTGGCATTTATTCCCAATGGTACTGTCATCAGAGCTCCTTCCTCCTTAGATCCTGAACTATGAGAAAATTGCCTTACAGTTAGCCTTTGTCTAGCTGTTAGCAGGCCTCTGTATGCTACACCCTAACCTTGGAATATCCCCATCCAGTAGTAGCAAGTGACATCCTCATGACTTGGAGATCCTGGGGCTGTGGAGCACTGTGTCCCTCAATCAGTGGTAGGCAGATCAATGGGAGGCTAAGCAGCTCAGGGAACAGAGGTTGCCAGCTCAGTCTTCCAAAGCTTTCCCTGCCTGAATGCCCCAGGGATCAAAAATAATTAAAGCAGTGTTTGTTACTAGTCAATGCTGGAAAATGCACCTGTTCTAATTACTGAGATCCATATGAAATTTTAGTCACACCACAGAAAGAGGACACAATTGTCCCTGCCCTCCAGGATCTTAAAGTCTAATGTGGGAGAGAAGTTACTCACATAAGAAAAAGGGTTAAACACATATAAGGCAGCTTGGTTGGAATTGGGAAGGTTTGGATTCAAACCCTGCCTCTGACACATTAGCTGAATGAGCTTGGGCAAATAACCTCTATGTGTCTCAGGCAATTTGAAAGGCCTTATCTATCTAGTTGTTATCTCTTCTGTGTGTCAGGAACCTTCATATAGGGGTTTCTTACTCAGGAGAAATCAGATCCATTGAGTGTTCTCCCATAAACAAGGATATTCATATGGTGTCAATTACACACACGTAATGAAGACTCCTTGGGAAGGAAGGACTTCTTGGAGGAGGTGAGATCAGGGAATGAGTTGGAAACCCTGGCAGTGCACTACTTACTCCTCTACGTGTTGTTTGCCTGCATTAGAATATAAATTCTTGGGGGCAAAACCCATCTATTTTGTCTTTGTAGTTGTATTCATAATGCTTAGCACAGTGCCTACCACAGAATAAGTACTAGAAGGAGATGAGGAAAGAGGAAGGAAAGGAGGAAAAAGAGGAGGAAGAAAAGAAGGAGGAGGGGGAAGATAGAGCATGACTTGGCAAAGGAAATTTCCACAATGAGAAGAAAGTACTTGAAGGCAGCAGTGGGCTTGTTGTGGTTGAGGGAACTACCTGACTGACTTGAAGCGTTCATGGGATGGTTTCTTGGTATTGTATCTTGTTTATAAACCTCACCTCCCTGAGCAGATTGTAAGATGACCCATGGCTGGAACTGGGACTTCTTTCTGAATTTTTGGTGTCCTCCATAATGACTAGCATAGCACTGGGCATTCAGCAGGTGCTCAGTGATTGTTGACTGATTGTTGGATTGAAGCCACTCAATGGAGCTCAGAATTGCTTTTAGGATTATTACAGGATTAGATGATCTTTAAGGTTACTTCCAACTCTAAATCATATCATCCTGTGAATTCACTAGGGATTAGACCTTTCTTGCTTATCTCAGGTTATACAGTTTCCAAATCAATTTAGGGATAACCTATACATTTCAGCAGAGAGTCTGAATATGGAACTATAGATCTCAGCTTCTACAATATGCCCATTTCCCTTAGTTCCCTAGTTCATAACAGTTGCTGGAAAATTGATGTGCAGAATTGATTTCTCTTATAAAGAAAGAGCAGTAGAGGAAGATGCCCTCCATTATGCAGATGTAGAGGTTAAGGAAATAAAGTGGAAAGAGCATAGGACTCCTCAGAAGAGCTGGATCTTGATCCCATCTCTGCCACTGGTTGGGACACATTAGATTTGTCACTATCTCTGTAGACCTCAACTTCCACATCTGTACAACGGGGATAATAAGGCTTCTATTTCCTATGTTCCTGGGAATTATTAGGATTAAATGAGATAAGGTATGTAATAAGGTACCTTATATCTATGAAAGGCTATATAAACGTCAACTTATCATTCACTTAGGCAGATGCAGAGAGCTAATAAGTTAAGGAAATGGAGTGGTATCATATTATACCCCTTCTCCCAAATCAGGAGGAAGAAAATGGTTCTTTTGGTCCCTACCAGGAACTTGCAATGTCACTCCCTCCACGTGGTGTCATAAGTTATGGGAATGGAAGAGACCTTAGCGATCATTTACTCTAACACTCATATTTTATAGATGAGAAAACTGAGACCCAGAGAGGTAAAGAAATGATGTATTCAACATCAGAGAGCTTGTTAATGGTGAAGCTTGGACTTGAACTCTAGTCTCCTGATTTTCAATCTAGGACTTCCTGCCTAGTTGCTAGGTGTTATTGGAATAATGCTTCAGGTATATTATGGGTTAATATGCTTTTGTGGCCTGGTCTAGTAATTCAAGAATTCTAAATTCAAACATCCAACTTTCAGTATAATGCAGTAAGAAAAAGTTCTTCATTTGAAGTCAGAAAATCTAGGTCTGATTTCTTATTTTTGCCATTTGCTACCTGTGTAATCTTGAACAAGCCACACAGTCTCTCTGGGTCTCATCCATAAATTAGGGTTGAGGGAGTTGTAGGCCCAATGACCTCTAAGCTCTGGAACACAACCAGTGTACAAAGTGAAAGCTGCCCTGTGCTCCTTACACATTAGTTCCCAGGAAAGAGTCTACTAACTGGAACACTAAGGGTTAAGCTATCTAGGCTTCTATTGATAAATGACAGCTGGGTATCTTTTCCAAGGGCCTTCTGCGCTCCCTTTCACTCTGGTAAATACATCTGGCATTCCCTATTTTGGAAATACAAGCGACTAGTCAATTGAAAAAGGCGGCTGCTGAGGGCAGCATGACAAGCAATATCCATAACTGCTTGTAATCTCCCTCAGACATCCGATTGCTCCCCTCCATCCCCACTGAGGACAAAGGGGCTCCTATTATCTCCCAATGCCTCCACAGCCAATCATGCAGACAAACCCTGGCACTGTATCCAGACATGCCCTCTAAGCAATATTTATTTCTCCAAATATTTACTCTATCAATGCAACAGGATGGATGAGGGTACAAGGAAGAAGCTTTTATGAGGTCCTATTGAAGAGTTAGACTGCAGGAGAGATGGAGACAAGACAAAAAGGATGAGAAGCAAAGAAAGACACAGTATGGTGTGCCTGTATATATTGTGGGAACTCAAAAATGAGTGGAGGGTCTTACCTCTTTGGAGTAAAAAAGAATCCTTGAGAGATTATTTAGTTTAGCCTCCTGTCTCCAGGGGAAAAAAAATTCTAGGTATGACACTAGCCATTCAACATCTGTTGACTTGCCAAAGAGGAGAATTCCAACCCCTCTTTTTTGATGATTTGGGAAAGTGAAGCTAGGAGACCTATAAAGGCCCTGAAGAGTCAGAGAAAAATTCCTGGGATTTCAGTAAGGGCTAGAGGATTGGCTTAATCCTTAACTTTCCCATTTCTACCTGGGCAAGAAGAGAATGGCCTATTATTGCAGGAAAGGGAAGCATATAGAAGCAAAGGAACCCATTCTTCCTGTCAAGGGATATGAGAAGCAAAGGAATGGATAGCCACCGGAAAATGGAGCCACTCAGCCATGGGAAAGAGTCCTGGTCCAGGCAGGGATTTTACACTGGAGAGTTGAACACTGGGTAGTGGCAGCAACTGAAACCTCATACAGATACACAGTCCATCTAGCTGTTTGGCATGAATGGATTGCAAATTAAGGAGCAGCCTGGTACATGCCAGTGGCACTATGCCCTGGTCCCAAGCCCCCTGGATACTTTGATCAAAGATGAGGCTCCTTTGAGTTCTTTGATCACATCAGAGTGTAGAGAAATTGCAGCATCAGGTACCTGAAGGCTGACTAAGCAAGGTGAAACAACCAGGGCCCAAACTGGGGCATTGAAAGAAGTTACTGGCTCTGAAGCTGTTCTGAGTCTGGCTGACCCCAGAGAGTAGTCCTGAAATTCTGATAGTTGACTAGAAATCAGTAAGTCCCTTTCTCTCTGATGAGAGACATGATTGTGTCTTCTTCAGAGTATCCCATTTGTACTTAGGGAGCTGACAGCAAGATTTTGATTCCTCTTCCTTTCCAATCCCCTTCCTCTTCCTTTTCAAGTACTTGGGAGAAGCCTCTCCAGAAAATGCTCATTTCTCAGTGTGTGTGTGTGTGTGTGTGTGTGTGTGTGTGTGTGTGTGTGTGTGTGTGTGTTTGTGTGAGTGTTTATGAACAAGCAATAGACAAAGTCTGGCATTTATCAATTCCCTCTACTGCCTACTTCATTCAGGTGAGAAGAGAAATAAACCAGTATCATCTGCCTAGAGCAAAGCTTTATTCTCTCTCTCTCTCTCTCTCTCTCTCTCTCTCTGTCTCTGTCTCTCTGTCTCTGTCTCTCTCTCTCTCTCTCTCTGTCTCTGTCTCTCTGTCTCTCTGTCTCTCTCTCTCTCTCTCTGTCTCTGTCTCTCTCTCTGCCATTGCTTTTGTCTTTGTCTGTCTATTTGCTTTTGTGAACCAGAACTTTTATCTTCCTGGGCTAGGAGAAAGGAACCTTAGAAATCATGTATAGTTTCTTATAGCACCAAGGACCTACTGATCCTTCTGTCCCATTCCTTCCTTCCTCCCTTCCTCCCTCCCACTGTATGACTTAGGGGATCCTAAATAAATTAAACATTTGGCCATCTGATTCCAAAGTACATTTATTTTAGGAAAATCTTTGCAAAGAGTCTCTCTTCCTTGTTGGTTCTCTCTCTCTCTCTCTCTCTCTCTCTCTCTCTCTCTCTCTCTCTCTCTCTCTCTCTCTCTCTCTTTCTCTCTCCCCTCCTCTCTCCTCCATGAAAGTTGCTGCCAAAACGTTGCACCAGAATGATAGCTCTTGTCCAAACTCCATGACCACTAATCATTTCAACATCCCCAGTACTGAACAATGGAATACTCTCTCTGATTTAAGTGGAGAAAGGCTCTCTCTCTTTTAGAAGGCATACAATTGTAAAGAGTAGATCTAGATATGGAGAAGTGGCATGGAAAAGGTATGGTGGAAGTTTCAGCAAACAGAGTGGGCTTTTTGAAGAAGGATGGTTGGTGTAGTGAGAAGCATATTGGATTTTAATTCTGGCATTACCACTGAGGAGTTGGGTGGAAACTGTCTGAGTCTGTTTCCTTATCTATAAAATAAGGGGGTTGAACTGGAGAGCCTCTGAGGGCTCTTCCAGCTCTAATATTATATGATTCCATGGCCTGAACTTATTAGACCCCCAGTCAGACTAAGAAAAAAAGGATAGGATATTTTTTCACTTGGGTGCAGAGATTAAAACAGATTTGAATGCCCTGATTGACCAATGGAGAATCAATTCTCTCTTGTAAAATAGCTATTTTCTATGTGACAGTGCTGTCCAGTCAAGAACAAGGACAGATGAGGTCCCTTTTCTCACTCTTTAGGTCCCTGCTAGGAATTTAGGATGGGAAGATTTCTTTGTGACCAGGTGCCCATTTTTAAGGCTATCTTGAGCCTGGGCCAATAGTAGCCACATGGTCTATATCTTCGAATTATAGGTCTTGGGAACATATCTAATGCTGCCCTGCACTGAAGATATTGGGAAAAGGGTGGAGGTGAAGTGGCATTTGAAGAGGGAGGAGAACTAAGGAAATATCAGTCCTTTGATACCTTGAAATGGAGGTAAAGAAAAAGAAAACTGGGTCATCCTGATTCCTGAAAAGAAGGATGAACTTGGCCCTTGTGATACTTTTTCCTTTCTTTCTGGAAAGTCCAGCCATCTCTCTGGACCCTTTACTTCACAGGAACAGTCTCTGCCTTACTTCTTCCCAGGGCTTCTATTTTTGGGGGATGGGGGAGTCCTGTCTTCATTTCAGCTGGGGGGTGGGATTTTCCTAAAACCCTCTCCCCCAAATATGCCAAAGGCTTCAGAAACCCCATCAGCCATCTGGGCAGTAGGAGGTCAGACCCTGTGGCTCCAGACAATGGCCTTATCGGCTCTTACTCGTCAGGGTATGAGGAGAGGATTGGATGGTATCATTCTAATTTACACGGGATTTTGTTTCTTTCCAGGTACTTAGCATGTGGATCTAGGTGATATCAAAGGCAGAGCATTATACAATAAGTAGGCTTAACCTCCATCTCACCCCCTCTCATCCTTCTGTCTCTTCATCGGGCCTCGAGGAGCTGCAGCTGGGGTTGCCATAGTGACCAATTAGGATTACGGAGATGTTCTTGCAGACGAAGAGCAAGTATTGATTCATTATTGTTGGTGGGGAAGGTGGGTACCAAAGACTGGGGACTATGGGGGTGGGATGGAGATAAGGGTGGGGGAGGGTGTGAATGTTATTATGAACAAGGGATAGTGTATCCCTCGATTATCCTAATAGTTTATGTGCTATATAGGGTGAGGTGAAGACAGTAGACATAGTCTTTGCCCATTGGGAGCCTGTGATTCAAAGTAGAGTTCGGGATCTGGACAGCTGTGTCCAGGAGTTTCATCTGTGTGTGTGTGTGTGTGTGTGTGTGTGTGTGTGTGTGTGTGTGTGTTTGTACTTGGAGAGGGGAAGGAATGTTTCTATTTACCATTAGTGTCTTTAGTCATCCCCAGAAGAATGGGGGTATTAGAGAATCATATAGAATCTTAGCATTTGAAATCTTTTCAGTTACCTAGTCTGATTTTCTACCCAATACATCCAGTTTAGGAACCCTCTCTATAATGTCCCTGAATGGCATTAATCTAGCTTCTGTTTGAATATTTTTAGTGAAGGAATGCTCACTACTTTGGACAGCTCCAAGTGTTTGAAAGTTTTTTAGACAGAGCTGAAATCTGCCTCCTTGAAACCTCTGTCTGTCTATTCATTGATCCTTGACAAGAGAAATCCTTGGCTCAGTCAGTGAAAGGTCTAAAACGGGGTTCATGCTTAGCAGGGAATTTGTCCTGTCTCTGTCTTCCTGTAATAAATTAACTCATTCATCTCTTAATGAATGAATGAAGAGAAAACAGAATTTGTTATGTGCCCATTGCTGTAAAAGGGCATGTGAGGAGGACAAAGACAGAACACATGGTACCTACCCTCAGGAAACTTACAGTTTATTTGGGGAGCAAAATGCATGATAAATGGTATGTTAATGAAATTCAAAATTATGTTTCAAGTCATACTGGCTATAGAAATTCATAGAAGAGAAAGAGTGATAGCTAGATTGATCTAGAAAGGTTTCATGGAATTGAAATGAGGCCTTGAACAAGAATGAGTATGATTTGGAGAGATAGGGAGAGAGAAGAGAGTATAATAAGCATGGAGTGGGAGCATAGAGAATCAAAAAAACCTGGACTTAAATCCTAATTCTGGTTCTTACTATCTGTGTGGCCATGGGTAAATCACTAATCTTTCTAAGTCTCAGTATCCTCATCCATAAAATGGGGACAATAATGCCAATAGTACTTATTTTAAAGGGTTATGTTTAGTGTCAAATGGGATAATACATACAAAGTGCTTTGCAGATTCTAAAATGTAATATAAATGTCAGCAATTATTATCAGGAACAATGAAGCCATAGCTCTGACTAGAGGAGGTAGGGATGGTTTACAGAAGTATTTAAAACAAAGCAAAGGGGTTTATATGGAATGTTTGAGAAAGGGGAGGTAGTGAAGAATTTTGGAAAGGGAAATGTAATGATGATGAAAGCAGATTTATCTGTAGAAAATGTTTTCTAAAATATAAACTGCATATAAATGTGGTCTATTATTGTTATCTCATAGAAGGGCATACTTATTGAGGGGGAAAGGGACACCAAAAGGTCTTTTTCTCCTCAAAAAAATCATCTCTACATCTGTTTCAGAAATGTAGAATAATATAATCTGAGAGTTGGAAGAGACCTTAAGGGCCATTTTGTCCATCCTCTTTCTCAAAGCAGGGTCTTCTCTATAGATACCCTGACAGGTGGTCATCCAGACTTTGCTTGAACACTTCTAATGATGGGGAATTCACATACCACAAGACAGCCCAATCCATTTTGAATAGCTCTAATTGCTAGAAAATTCTTCCTTTCAAAATCCTTCTTAATCTAAATCTTTTCTGCTACTTCTGAAGCCCATTTCCTTCCTCCGTTCTGTCCTCATTAGTGACTGTGGATCCTAATATGGGGAATAGTTGGGTCCCATCCTCCAAAAGCCCTAGGAGACATATGGACTATTATCAAGTTCCCTTCAGCTTCCAGAATCCATACTAAATAGTCCCATTTTCCTTATCCTTCACTCAGAGGTTGTATTTTTGTCACTTCTGTATCTCCTTGAACCCTCTCTTAATTTCTTATATCCTTTAGCTATTTAATCCACAACTAAGCAGAAGAATAACAGGACAAAATCCATGTTTATAAAAATTAATCTGCTTTATTTGTGTTGTAAACACTGAGTACAGGTAAGAGTCACCAAAAGAAGAGCAAGGTAGAATGAGAATTCACTGAGTGTAGCAAGACTGAATAAGTTTATACATGCCATTCTCTGGAGTATATGCAGATATTTTCAGTCTGCTTCTAGTAGACCATGTGGGAGCTTTGGGGACCTGCTTCAGGCTAGATAAAACGTGTATCCAAGGAACTTTCAATAGAAGATAACAAAGAATCAGTTAATTGGTTGTTGAGTCAGAAAAGTTGGGGGCTCAGTGAATCATTTAAGAAAGGAGACAGCTGCCACCTGGGATGTCTTTCCCACAACTCTCCAGGTGGCAATATATGACTTTAGTAGGTTAAAAGGCTGGAAAGGAAGGACAGAATTCTTTCCCTTCCTGATGTCATGGCAACCTTGCTCAAGTGACAGCTTGGGGTGGAGGGCTACAAATAGGTGGGCTCACATCTGAACCCTTGTTGGTCCTTGCTGTTTCTGTTTCTTTTTCTTGAGTAGGTGGGATTGTAAATTTGAAAGGTCTAGAGGTCTGTAAGTGAAGTGTCCAACAATTACTCCACTTTCTATATAACTGAGGGTGGCCAGTAGAAAAGAAAATTGGCTCAGGCTTGGCTGTTTGATCTAGACAGTACCAAGCTGAGGTGAAAAGTGAAATGGCTAATTAGCAGCATTCCAAATGGCTTTATTTTTCCAATGAAGTTTAACTGTCAACCTTTAACAGATTGTAACTAGTAATAAGTTGTACTGAATCCTGTTTAAATTGCTCTATTGATTTATAGTATGGTTTTTACTATGTTTATCATTCTTTTCTGTGTAGGAAAATCCTACTTGTCTTATACTCGATTCACATTGTCTATTGACTTCTCTTTTACTTTCTGCTTTAAGTAGACCTAGACAAGAGTCATAATCTCATTTACTATAATTAATATTACCTCAAGATGCAGGGATGGGTAAGAACAGGGAGTCAAATTCCCCTAAATCACAATCAGGTTTCCCCAGGACTACAATTTGGTCCACAAACCTCAGTGTCTGGGAAGAGAATGCGAATGGTACAGGGCAATAGCTTCTGTTAGATGAAGCTATTGTGGTCACTTTAACTGTAAGGGAAAAGAACTTTAATTTGGGCTGTGGCCAGGTGGAATGAAGGGGACAGAGCCTTTAGGAATGCAAAATGGTAAATGATTATTGAAAAAAATTCTAAATATAAACCCAGCTAACTCCTAACTCCTAACCATGAATTGGTGTAGGTACTTTATCCATCTATGGAGTTTATAACTAGAAAACTTTATGGTTAGTAACATGTATTTACTTTCTACTAAACTAGGTGGGATGAACTAGCATCTCATCTACATCTAGCTATTTACCTGTTGTCTTCTCCATTAATTACAAGTTCTTTGAGGGAAAGAACCATTTTTGTTTTTCTCTATCCATCACTTAGCATGCTACTAGGCATATTCTAAGTCCTTAATAATGCTTGTTGACAGATTGATTTAGGCCTACCCTAAATGTCACTTCTTCCATAAAGACTTCCTTAATCTCCTTCCCTTTGGTAGTGACCTTCCCCCTTGAAATTTAGATAGTACATTGTTTTAGAAATTTTAATGTAATTATGTATATTGTGTATTGTGCATATCTATTTTGTCATTTTATTGTACTAGACTGCAAGTTCAATGAGAACAGGATTTGCCTTATCTAAACTTTGATTCTTTCCCAGTACCTAGCATGATTTTCTACATGAAACAGGTGCTTAATATAAATATGTTATTTGTTGAATGAATGAAGAAAGGATCAGCCACTGAAAGGTCACATTTCTTTTCTGTGAGCATACATATTCAATTTTATAATGAAAGTTAATGGCTTGACTGTAAATATTTTGAGCTTGTCTATGCTGTACATATTTTGAAAATAAAATAAAATTTAATTTAAAATAAAAAGTGGGAAAACAATAAATTTATATTAACTTACTCTAATCAAATTTTCAACAATATTAATTCACATTCATAGGGCATTTTGAAGCTTACAAAACACCTTTCACAATGCAACTTTATTATGTGTCTAGGGAAAATATTCTTATTCTTAGTTTATATATGAGGAAACTGAGGCTCAGAAAGTTTAAATGTCAGACAGTTGAGTAGTATCAGTTCCAAAATTCAAAGTCATTCTGACCTGGGCACTTTCCTCTATAGCATGATTATATTTCAATCTTGTTAACTATGCTTTGATTGTTATAGGTAGCTCTTTTCATGAGTACATCTTGATGTACTGCACTATTGTTGTCACTGCTAACTAGAAGAAAAAGAATCCATAAGAGAAGTAGACTTTTAGGAAGAGAGTATCACAGACTGCTATAACTGGAAGACAACTTGGACATTATTCAAACCACTGCCCTCCTTTTACACATGAGAAAATTGAACTGGATGATTAAAAATTGAAATGTAGCTCTTGTCTTCTTTGGATATGGAAGAGAGATTGATAAAAGAACGTTTTATTTTTAATTTTTTCCCTGATTTCTTCAGTCTTTATTTTGCATTCAATTCCCATTCTATTCTCAAATTGAATTCTTCCTTGTGCCAAAGAAAACTCATCAAGCAAAAACATCTGACACTTGTCTGACAATGTATGTAATATTCTGTCCTAATAGTCCCCCCACTTCTTTACTGTGAGGAAGGAAGGAAGCTTCGTTATCTCTAAATTTTAATAATTTTTCCATTACACAGAATTCAACTTCCTTTTACTGATCTTTTTATTTGTACACTGTTGCCATTGTGAATATTGTTCTCTTGGTTCTGTTTATTTTACTCTATACCTGTTCATGGACATCTTTCCATGTTTCTTTGGGCTTTGACTTATCATTTTTCTGGAAAAATAATATTTTATTACATTCACTTGACATAATTTTTCAACTATTCTCCCAATGATGAACACCTACCTTATTTCTAGGTCTTTGCTTGCATTAAGAAGGCTATGAATATTTTGGCACATATTAGAGACTGATTACAATCTTGTCTTAAGGAAATGAAATGCCATTCATCCTCAATTTGTAATCGCAAAAACAGAACCATTAAGAGTGTAAATTAAGAGGAGCGGAGGGAGAGAGTTTGGAACTCAAAATTAAAAAAAATGAATGTTAAAGGTTTTTTTCACATGTAATTGGGAAATATATATATTATATATATATATATATATATATATATATATATATATAAATGTTCACACACACAAAAGAGAGTAAACCATGAGCCAAACTGGAAACATAATCCAGATTATTTTGAGTCCAGATGTCTGTCAACCAGGCCCCATCAATTAAAAAAAAAAGTTCTTTTCCTAAAAATAACTGATGCCCACAGGCTACCCATTGTTGTTAACTAGTTTTAGGAAAACAGCATATTAGGTGAGCTAATGAAATGGTGAAATTCTTATATCCCAGTGCTAGAATGTAGGAGCTATATTTGTGAGTAGACAAAATTTATACTCTAAAAGGGTAAATTAAATCACATGCCCAAGACTTTGTTATCTTGGTCTAATAGGACACTAACAGTGAAGGCCCCTGCTAGTAAGGTAATATGTGGAAAAATGCTTTGTAAACTTTAAATTATTTCATATAGTATCATTTGTTTGTATGAAACAAGATCTGAGATTTCATCAGTTTGGGGGAACTTCCAGTATGAAAACTCCTGCCACAGATGGAGAGTGGCCACCAATCTGTAGCTTATGGTCTTAGAATATTTCCTGGAGCTTGGAGAGGGAATTGACCTGCTCATGATTTTTGTTATTAGTTTGACCTTAGGTCAGTCTGGTAGAAGGCAAGGAGGCAGGAGGCTTATTGAAATCTTTCATTCCTTTACCCCAATTTAGGTGCTAGGATATGGGCTTTGGAAGGAAGCTTCCACTGGATCTAAATGTTGAGTCTAAGGGCAACAGTGGTTGGAAAGTTGGGATATGGAAGGAAGATGTGGATAGCCAAGTGGGGATATAGAAGGTGAGAGGTTAAATGAAAGGCAGTAAAGAATAGAGAGGTGGGTCTGGGGAAGGGAATGAGAAGAGAAAGAGAACATGGGGACAAAAGCATATATTATATCTTTATATATTTGAGTTGAAATTGTTTTATTCATTGTATTTATATCAGTGCCTAATACCAAGCCTACCACATAATAAGCATTTATGCTTCTTGAATGATTTTCCTGTCATTTCAGTCCTATAAAAATTCCCTGAGACTCTTTATTCAACAAACACAATATCTATTTTGCACCAAGGACTGTGCTAGACTTTGGGAAAGATATATTGTTTAGATAAAGCAGGTCCCTGACCTCATGGATCTTATAGGCTAATTCCAGATAAGAGAGACACAGATAATTATATTTGGGGGCCTTACATGATAAGTGTGTGCCTTATTTCTGGATTCTCTCTCTCAATCTCCTATTTACATTGGTAGACTAGAGCCCAACAGAGGGCTACCTTCCTGCATCCCCCCAACCAGGGGTAAATCTGGAGAGATCCATTTTTTTCCTAGTGTTATAGATCAAGAACCCCAACTGGTATGTTCCTCTCATGATTATAGTTAATATAAAATAGCTCAGCTTAATTAACTTCTAGAAAATCATTTACATAGAGTATAAACAATTGGCACAGTATATCCTTGCAGCCAAAAGTCTGTGACACCGTCTCTTACAAGGAAAGACCCATATAGAGTCCAAGGGAAAGTGGGTTCATGCTTAGAGAGTTCATGTGGTAAAGCTATAGTTGGTTACTCACCCTGTTCACTTTGTGGGCTATATTTCTGAAGTTCCTCTTAGGTATGGTGCAGCTTTCTGATGGGCTCCTGGTAAGATCTCAAAACTGCCTTTCCTGTCTACAACTCAATGCAGACACTGCCACCAGTCACTACTGCCCCCAAACACTACTAGGACCCTGAACAGAAGTCCAAAACCTGAGACCTTCAAGTCCTCTGCTGGCAAATGGGAAAGGGAATGAGCTTCCCATCCTTCCCCTCCACTCCTCACCCTTAAATAATTTCCTCTCAGAAGCTTGGCTGGGCTGCTCTTTTCTTCACACTGTCAGGCACTTGAATGCTGGGGTCCAAACTGGCTTGCTGTTTTATAGAGGATCCCCCAGTGTGAATTAGTCTTTTTAGTCAATACTAATATACCTCCTGTGGCGTGTCATTCCATTTTATCCAATGATTTTCAAGGACTGCTGGTATCTCTGATTGATTCAATAGAGGTGTTCACACCTGGTAAAGGTGGATATTTTATGTGAGGTAGGTGATTGATGGGTTCATTCAATAGAGATGTCGAGGCCCTGTTGGAACCCAGGTCATTCTTCTGATTGATTAGTGAATTAATTGCGTAGGAGTGACTCCCATCCTTACCCTTGTATTAGAAGAGGGCAAAATAAAGTGTTGATGGTCATTATTGGTTGGGAGAGAATCAGGGAAGATTGCTAGAGGAAGTGCAGTTTGAATTGAGCTTTAAAGAATGGGTAGCAATGTAATAGGTAAATCGGGAGGGAGGCTACTCCAGGGACCATATGAATAAGAACTTGCCTTTAAGGGTGGTAGAGTGCTACTGGGTGCTACTCTTCAAGAGAAGTAGTTTGTCTGGAATGTAAATGATAAGGTAGATAAAGAGATGCAGGAATAACACTAAATTGAACTTCACTGAATTGGATGCTTATGTCTGTGTCTAAGAAAGAGAAGACTCCCTAGGACTAGACTCCTTGTGGCAAAACCTGCATCTCTGGGATCTGGGAACCTTAGCCAAGGACTCTTTATTTCTTAGATCCCCAGTGCTAGTCCTTGACCCTTCTAACTTGGCTGATCTCAGAGGTAGTGGGGAATGTACAGATTCCCTGTCTACCTAAAAGGCACTCTCTCCACTTCTTTCTCATTGCCACCCTCCTTCCCTCCCACCATGGCACCTGGACCAAAATCTTCACCACTCGCAATCTCTTCGTCCCTTAGAGATCACACTTCGGAAAGCAGGTGACCTCTCAGATGTGCTTTTTGCCCCCTCTCTCAGCACAGGTGGGTATCAGCACTCTTAATTACTATCGGTGGAGAGGTAAAAGGGACCCAGGAAAAACAGCCTCCACTCTCCCCCCTCCCCAGCCTCCAAAGGATTTAATAACTGCCCTCCTTAAAGAGCAGGAGGCGTGATTAATTCTGGCTCGGGGATTATTAAAATGCCTCTGCTGAGCATCTGGCATTAAAAGTTCTAAATCAATTAATCTGTTGTTTGGAGAAGAGCACACTCGTTAGTGAGGCTGCAAGAGTTGGCCTGAGTGACTGTTGGGAATGGGAGGGGTAGCTTGGGAGAGAGGAGCATCAGGCTCCCTGGAGAGAAGAGGGGGTCTGTGATCACCGCTGGACTCAGTGTACCTCCAAAATGCTCACCTTTACCAGGCAGGGTACCTTCCACTCAGATTAGAATGGATCCATTAGCCAGTGTTGATCAACAGGAAATAGCTACCCTAGAGGTTCTAGTGTGGTCTCTGCTCCTCCCCTCCTCCCCCTATTGCATGTCTTGGGTAAGTTGCTAAAGAATTCTGGGTGTTGGTCCCGGGCCATTTGAGGGCACCTCACACCATTTGTAATGAATAATAACTAAGCAAAAATCTCATTTGTAAGGATAACCCATTAATCAAATTGTAATAATAAGCAGTCTTTCACATTGGAAGACTCACCTACTGCCAGTAGAGCACACACTGTGAGTTATATTTCTAGTGGTGGGGATCCTCAAAATATGAACAGCCCCAAAGGAATGTTGGAAGCTCATCGTCTCAATCTACTACTGAGGAGTTATGAGAGGGTCTGGTTGAGAAATGAAAAGGATATCAGAAAGGGTTGTATTTATTGTCATCGGGGCCACACACGGTACACAGGAAGAAGTATCCATTCCAAGGAGAGAGGAGCTTCAGTGAATTACTGAAATAAGGAACCTCCTTAGATAGATCCTCCCAGACCGTATCTCTAGTCCTCCTTCAGACCACTACCAGACAACTGCTACTCACAGGAGAGGCAAGTCAGCTTAGCCAAAGTAGTGAGTCACTCTGAGGAAAAAACAGGAGGAGGCAGCACATGCAGCCCAAGTCAAACCATCCCCATCATCTTGAGCACCATCTTCCCTCACACCCTGATGGAGACAATTCAGGATCCTGGACATAAGAGTCTGGGGAATAGCAACTCTGCCAGCACCAGCCCAGAGCCTGAAGCTCTCTGTCCTGTTCAACAAGGTCCTGTCAGCTAGTTGCTCCTTCAGTGCTATAGTCACATCTCCCAAAGACCCAGAAGAGAAAGTTCTTCCAACCAAAGTCCTCATCGCTGTCAAATGGCTCGACATCAGAGCTGATATAATTTTAGCAGTGTAAATGGCATTAATGAAGAAGCATTAACAGCTGCTTTGCAGCTGCACCCCATGGAATCTTTCCATTCAACTTGCAGCTTCAATCTTCCATATACGTTGTCTCCTCCCACTAGCCTGTGAACTATTCGAGATATGACTATTTTCCTTTTTTGCATCTCCATCATCTAGCATAGTGTTGACTGACACATGGTGGGCACTTAGTAAATGTTTATTGGCTCACTTTACACATACTAGAAGCTTAATAAATGCTTTCCTGCCCCTCCCCCATTCATTTAACCTACTGGTCTTGAGCAGTGGTATGGTTTGATCACTAGCATGCTGGAATTGGAAGTAGAAAGACATGAGACCCCGGTTTCCTCAACTAAAAAGGGGATAATAATAGCACTTAGTTCACTTGGTTATGAGACTCAAAAGTGATAATGAATTTAAAGTGATTTATAAACATTAAATTGCTGCATAAATATGAGCTATCATTGTTATTACTCATTTCAGGATCTTTGGTCCTAATAGCATTAAATGGGTCTATAACTAATCTAATCAGTCAGGGAACAAACAACCTGTGGGTCTACACTATGGATCTAATCTAAAATCTAGCATATAAAACCCATGCTTGATATTTCTGGCTATTAAGAATCATGGACTAGGAGTGCAACTAGGTGCCTCAGTGGATTGAGAGCCAGGCCCAGAGAAGGGAAGCCTCGAGTTCAAATCTAGTCTCAAACATTTCCTAGTAGTGTGACCCTGGGCAAGTCACTTAACCCTAATTACCTAGCCCCTACCACTCTTCTGCCTTAGTACCAATATAGTGTATTCATTCTAAGATGGAAGGTAAGGGTTAAAAAAAAATGGTAGTGGATCCTAGAGGTTATCTAGATTCACTCATCAAAGTGGACATCTTTGTAATAGAACATTTCTAAGAATGGGGAAATCACTACCTCATAAAGCATTCCATTCCATTGTTGTTGTTATTCAGTCATTTTTAATCCTGTTTGACTGTGACCCCATTTGGGATTTTCTTGTCAAAGATACTATAGTGGTTTGCCATTTCCTTCTCCAGTACATTTGACAGATGAGGGAACTGAGGCAAACAGATGCTTTCCTTTCCCTTCCTTTCTTTGTTTTTCCCTTACCTAGTTCTATATTGTTACAATTAAAGACTCAAGAGACTGAGTTTTGGGTAAGGATGTCAAGTTATTGAATATACACCCATTTATTGGTTAGGCCAGCATCATAATTGACAAAGTAACCTATGAGGGCCTATGGCTCTCTTGAATGGCCAGGGATGACATGGAAGCTGGCTTAGGCAGCTTACTAAATAGAATTTTAGGAGCTCATTATTCAGCTCCTACCATGAACATCCAAAGACATTTCTAATTGCTGGATAGCTAATGAAGAAGTGGTCTATCAAACCATCTACCCCTCCCCATCCCCACAGGTGGACAGGTCACATATGCAAGAAAAGATCCCTTCTCCCCTTCCTTTATTAACCAAATTCTATTTTAAAAAAAGAAGATATTCCTTGGGCTTCCTAAGGACAGAGAAAATGCAAAAAGCAATAGACTGGATGGAGTCTCTGACCCAGATCCCAGTAATTCTCTCTAATATAGAATTGATTTAGTGCATTTCTACTCTAGAACCCTGATATAAATTTATACAGTATATAAAAAATAAATTATCATAGTATGTAGCAAGTGCTTTGTATGCAGCAGTCACACAACAAATGTTTTTTCAAAACAATTTAAACTCTTACCTTCTGTCTTAGAATCAGTATTATCAGTTTGTAGGCAGAAGAGTGGTCAGAGCTAGGCAACTGGAGTTAAGTGACTTGGCCAGGGTCACAGAGCTAGGAAGTATTGAAGGCCAGATTTGAAAAATGAATGCTTTTTAAAAAAATTGGATTGTTTTCATCATTCTCGTCACTTTCCACAGAAATTTCATCTTATTATCATCCCTTTTCTTGAGGTCGAATCTCCAGGAACATCAAGCCTTCTTTTATCTCTATTCTGGGCCTCAGTTTCTCCCCTATCTAAAATGGAGACAAGGCTTTTGGGACCTTCGTTACCCATGTGAAGAGAAAGGGGTCCATCCTTGCTATCATCACAATCTATCAGCTGTGCTTCTGACCTCTGAGGGTACCTCAGACATCCGTTTTCATAGAGTACAGTTCAGCCTGGATTTATCTCGCCCCATGTCTCTCATGCAAAATGCATTTCCAGACACTTTGCTGGGTTAAATGATTTAACAGCTGAGGCAGAGAGGAATTAGGAGCCTGGGTGGGGGAGGCAAGGCCTGCTTTTCAGATGAGATTGGAAAGGAGATGGAGATCGCTTGCGATGATAATCTCTTATTTTAATAATATAAAATAACTGTCCCACTGAATCAGAATGAGCGATGAATTCTATGACCTGGGTTAGAAACGGGCACGTAGAATGGAGAAGATAGCCAGAGAGACATTTCATTCTCTCTCCTTCTGTCTTCTGTTCTCTTTATCCTGGCCTCCCTTTATTTCTTTATTGCTCTTTCTTATTTTCCCCTGTAATAGAAAATCTATGCTAATTCCACCTCAGTGGGACCCTCCACTGCATTGAATCTTGTCAGATTTGGATCCAATATAACAAAGAACTTTTTAATAATTAGAATTGTCTAGAAATGGTACAGGCTACCTGTGAGGGTAGCGACTTCCCCATATTTTGAAGTATTCAAAGAGAGGATGGATAACCATTTGCCACGAATATTTCAAAGGAGAATATTATTGCACAGTGGTATTGAATTCAAATAGTAAGGGAGGACTCTAAACCTAGCAGAATGGTCCCTTTGGGCTGCATCTTGACTTAGAAAACTATATATTAACATTCTCTATGTTTTATTTTAACTCATTTTTTTGAATATTTCTGAATTACATAAAAAAACCAAAAACCCTCTTACTTTCCATCTTAGAATCAAGACTGTGTATGGGTTCCAAGGCAGAAGAGCAATAAGTGCTAGGCAATGGGGGTTCAATGACTTGCCCAGGGTCACACAGTTAGGAAGTGTCTGAGGCCATATTGGAACCCAGGACCTCCCGACTCTAAACCTGGCTCTCAGGCCAATGAGCCACTAGATGCTCCTTCCAAATACATTTTAATCTGGTTCTGGGCACTTGAAACTATCATGGGCCACATGTGGCCATGGGAAGTATGTTTGGCATTAGGGAGCTTGGGAACTAACTACAGGAGAATGGGTGAGCAGCTGTGATGTGAGTAGATGCCTCAGGGAAGCTGAGGATTTCTGGTTTAGCAGTCTTTGAACAGAAGAAACTGAGACTCACATTGGCTCAAGATAATGCAGGCAGTCAGAGTCAGAAGTAGTATTTGCATCCATACCCTCCAATTCCAGAGCCTGTGTTTTTTTTTTTTTCAATTTCTTTGCTTCCTTTCAACCCCAAAAGGGGTCTGGTCTCAGTCTTAGGCCATTTGGAACAACCCATCTTTCACTGGGAGATCAGGCTATGCCAGGGAAGGAAGGATATAGAAGATAACAGGTAGAGTGGAAAATCTCTGTACCACATGTTGGCTCAGCAGGGCATCCCCTTCACACCAGGCTGCTAATAGCTAAGAAACTGCAAAGCTGTCTTCCACCCTGGGATTAATTCATTATTCCAACCTTCCCTAGGTTCCATCAGGCTCAAACGTCAGAATTCAAAATGCAGCTAATGAGTCAACTTCTCCCCTTCTGAGCCCCCTCTCTGTTCTGTTGGTCTTTATGTCTCTCTGCCTCCTTTCTTCCTCTTTCTACAAATATCTGAGAGGTGGGATTGGTACTATAAGGCATGAATTTGTCAGTTCATGAAGGAGTTAGGTGGCACAATGAATAAAGTTCTGGGAATGGAGACAGGAAGAACTGAGTTAGTATTTGACCTCAGACACTAGCTGTACGTCTCTGAGCAAGTCATTTCAATTTTATTTGTTGTAAAGAGCAATTGAGACAATATTTTTAAAAATGCTTAGTACAATTCCTGGCACTTAAAGCTGCTATAAAAATGTTTATTCCCTTTCCTTCCTTTTCCCTGATCAGAGACTATAAAGAATGATCTTTCTCTCCCCATGGGAGAAATTACATCTACCATTTTTGTTAATGTTTTTGCAAATGACAACTGACCCACAGTGAGAAATGTAAAAACTAGAAAGAGAGGTGAATCTGTCAAGTGACAATAGTGAGAGACTCAAATGGTGCATGGGTATCCCTCACAAGGAACCCAAAGGATGAGAGAAAGGTTCTAGCATGTTGGGTAGGTCCTTCATAGTGAACTTAAAAGGAAACTTAGAGAAGAATATAAAGGATGAGAAAGCATGGTGGAGTTATATTCTTCATCAGTGGAGGGAGTACCTACCCAGTCCTGGTGAAAATAGGCAGTCTCTTGAACACTGAAGTATTGCTATTATCTGTTTGAGGCATAAGGAGGTAGCAAATGTAATATTCTGGAAAAGAACTCATTTGAAAGCTAAGTTGTGAAATAAAAGGAGTGCAGAGCTGAGCAGGACTTCAAAGGTTAGCTAGTTCTACTCATACCTGACCGAGAATCCTCTCTACATTTTCTCCAACACAGTGGCCACCTAGCATTCAGTTGGAACACCTCTACTGAGGAGGAATCCACTATCCTCTAATGCAACCCATTCTACTGCGGGATAACTCAAGTTGTTAGGAAATATGTGCTGAAATCAGACCTAAATGTCTGTAAGGGAGGAAAGTAAGGGAGGAAAGGATGCATTTGCTTAGAGTCTTATACTTCTAATCAAAAGGACTTTAACCTGGAAAGGAGGAGGAAGATAGAACTCTGCTTACATATATCCACTGAGCTATCAGAAAGGATAGTTGTTGTCCTTCATACTAACAGAGGACTACAATGACATCACTGGTGATATCTTTTGACTGGAGCATAAATTGGATTTAAATGAGTCAGAGTTGTACAAAGTTAATAGCCTTCCTCTTTCTTTCAGAGTTACTGAAGTCCAGTGGCAAGACAAAAGTCAGGATGACTGGTGATGGCCCAGGGTTCAGTGAATGATTGACCTTGGCTTCTTTCATGACTAACCAAACTCTAAGCACTCCACAGTACCTACTTCTGATGCCTTCATAGCTTTGGGGACAAATTCTTCTCACCCACCACTTCTGCTGGGGAAAATCTTCACTTCCCCAAGGTTCCCCCTAACTCACTGATGGGTTTGATGCCTGTCCGTTACCCATAACTTTGTTTAGCCCACCTCCTGGGATGGTTTACTGGGTTGTGGCTGGGGCACAGGCTACAGCTTTTTTGAGCCACAGGTTAAGAGCTGGGTGGCAGGGGAACTCCAAAGGAGAAAATCAACCCTGAAAAAGGCTCCACAAGCTGTCACACTAAAGGTACTAGTTTTCCATGAATACCCTAGATAGCCCAGAGAGAATAGCTATGATTAGGAGTAGAGGTACCCAGAAAATGACAAGAGAGAGCAAGGATAAGGAGCCCTTGGGCAAAAATTTAGCCCAAGAGGGATGGGAAGCTCAGAAAGTGAAATTCTAAAGGCACAGTTTGTGGAGGAGGAAAGGGGGAAGTTGCTGAATGTGGCCACAAAACAACTGATAATGTACTAGTCCATAGTCAATGCTTGTTTTACTGGTTCCCTCTCCTCTTCCTCTTAGAACTTGGCTTTCTTCAAAGATCATTTGAAGAAATACCATTTCCCAAATGATATGTTCCCCAACCTCACTGGTTACTAAAGTAACTATCCCTTTCCTCAGTGAAATTACCTAGTATCTTCTCCTTATATATCTTATATTTTTTAAGCCCTTACTTTCTGTCTTAGAATGGATATTAAGTATCAGCTCCAAAGTATAAAAGCAGTAAAGGCTAGGCAATTGCGGTTAAGTGACTTGCCTAGGGTCACACAGCTAGGAAGTGTCTGAGGCCAAGTTGGAACTGATAACCTCTCACTGACAGGCTCCCTAACCACAGAGACATATAGCTGCCCTCATGTTTTCTATTTATTTATATCTGTATGATTTGTTTCCCTTGACAAAACAGAGACTTTCGTTTTATCTTTCCCTAGCATTAAATTACACATCCTTGCATATAGTAGATACCCAACAAATTCTTTTGATTTATTACTAAAGAACTGGCAAAAAGGATGCCTGACCCATTGTTTGTTGTCTTTGGAAATTATGCTGACTTAAAAAAAAAAAAAAAACTTTACCTCCCTTCTTAGAATCAATACTGTGTATTGGTTCTAAGGCAGAAGAGTGGTAAGGACTAGGCAATGGGGGACAAGTGACTTGCCCAGAGTCACACAGCTAGGAAGTGTCTGAGGTCAAATTTGAATCTAGGGCCTCCGGTCTCTGGGCCTGGCTTTCAATCCACTTAGCCACCCAGCTGCCCCCTGTGCCAACTTTTGAATCACATAACTTGGGTTCATACCCTCTGCTATGATCTTGGGCAGGTCAATTAGGTTTTTTGAGCCTTAGTAATAAGGTAGTTGGAATAGTTGACCTATAATATCCTTTCCCACACTAAATCTATGATTCAATGACTGTTCAAAAAGAAAAGCCACTTGATTCTTTTTATGGAAGAGAATGGAGCTTGCAAGTTATAGGTTAGAGAGCTTGACTTTGATTCCGGCTTTATTAAAGTAATAGCATCTAAAAAAGGAAGGAATTATCAAGAAAAGCCAGGATGATTTCATTAGGAACAGGTCGTGCCAGAATCAGCTCATCTTCTTTTTCTGACAGGGTTAGTACACTAGATCAGTTGAACACTGGAGATATAGTTTCCCTAGATTTCAAAAATACATTGGCAAAATCTCTCATACTATTCTTATGGAAAAGATGGAGGTAGAAACTCAACCAGAGCACAGTTGGCTAGATTTGAATCTGATTGAATGACCAAATTCAAAGAGCTGTCATTAAACAGTTGGATGTCAACTTGGGAGGGAGGTGTCCTGATCTGGTGCTGTTTATCATTTTTATCAGTGGCTTGAATAAAGGCATAAATAGCATATTTATCAAGTTTACAGATGTAATGCAAGGTTGGGAGGGATAACTAACATGTTGTATAACAGATACAGGATCCAAAAACACTTTGGCAGGCTAAAATGTTGGGCTGAATCCTAAAAAGATGAAATTTAATAGTAATAAATATAAAGTCTCATACCAGGTTTCAAAAAATCAATTTACAAGGTGTATATTGGAGAGGCTAGGCTAGTTAGCAATCTGGAAGAAAAGAGATCAGGTTTTACTGAACTGCAAGGCAATTTGCATCGATAGCTAATACATTGGGGGTGCATTGAAAGGTATAATGTCCAGGACTAAGGAGGTAATAATTTTTTTTGTATTTACCTGCTTACACAACAGTTAGAGTATTGTTTGGTCCTAGCTATCATACTTTAAGAATTGAGCTAAATTTAACAGACATTTAATATAGTAATACTTCGGTTTTCGTTGACATCAGTTATCATCAATTTTTTTCCACAAAAAATCTGTCTCGGATTTCGTTGGCATGCCCACTTGACCTTGTTGCTAATTTTGTGAAAACAAAGGGCAACCTATGCATTCTCTGCTCAGTGTTAGCAGTACATGTGTTGAAAAGCAAACACATCCATTTATCCATACAGATAGCAAATGAAAATCAGATAAAAGTATACAGAGGAGAACATATACCTGACTATACAAAATGAATGAGCTCTCTCATTGGGAGTGAGATATCTCATCTCAGTCAAGTAGAAGAAATTCTCCCATAGTATCTCAGCTCAGAAGAGGTACATAATCAAGGTAACAACTCCTCTACATGTCAGTTTCTTTCCAAAGTCTTTCCAGATAATGCCTTGATACCTAAGGTCCTAATGGAGGGGGATTCCCTTTCCAAACAATAACTTCTCTCTCCCCTCCTCACTGCCAAGAAGAGTCTTCAGAAAGGTAAATGCCATGCTAAATGTTCATTTATTCTTTACATTAGTCTTTTACATTCACTTTGTATTAATTTCTTATTGTTTTAATATTAAACACTATATTTATTCTCTATAAAATGTTTTTGGTATGTATTTTGGAGTGTCTAAAATGAATTAATTGGACTTATGTTGATTCATATGGAAAGAATTGCCTCGGTGTTTGCTGACTTGGGATTTTGTCAATTGTTTTTTTTTTTGGGGGGGGGTGTCACATACTATGAGTATCCTGGGCAGCTAAATGGCACAGTGGATAGAGTACTAGACTTGTAATCAGGAAGACTCATCACCTAACCCTTTTTACCTCAGTTTCCTCATCTCTAAAATGAACCTGGTGAAGGAAATGGCAAACCACTTCAATATCTTTCACAAGAAAACCCCAAATGGGATCCCAACAAGTTGGACATGATGGAAAAAAGAAAAACCGCAACAACATGAGTATTGTATTTTATGGGACAATGACCATTTAAAGACAAAAAGTAAATCCTCCCTGCCCTTAAGGAGTGTCCATTCTACTGGGACTATATAATATGCATAAAAAAAAGTATAGCTCAAAGAAAACTGTGAAGGGAGATCCTATGAAGAAGAGAGAGAATTTAGAGAGGGTTTAACAGATCTGGGAGACCTGCACTGAGTCTTGAAGGAAGATAAGGATTCTGAGGGGACTAAATAAAGAAGGATTTCATTTTAGGTCTGTAGAATGTTTTGTGTAGATACATACTGGTGGAATATAAAGTCAGGGGACAATTAATAATGCAGTGAAGCTGGAATGTAGAGTTTGTAAAGGAGAATAAGAAACAAGACTAGAATGGTGGGTAGGGGTCACCTTTTGAAGGATTTAGGGAATGAGGAGTTTTGGCATTTCAGCATTGTGCCTGTGATTTTGGAAGCTGTGGGGATGGTTGGGTTGGAGAGGGGGCGGCCCTGTTACAGTAGTCCAGGTGAAAGATGAAGAGGACCTGAATGAGAATGGTTGGCAGTGTGAGTAAAGGATACGGATAGGAAGGACATGTTCAATTGAAAAATATCCAGAGGGTGACCTAGAATGATAATTACATATAACGACTGGTTGAAGGAATTAGAGGTATTTGCCTGAAGAAGAAAAGACTTGGGAGAAACATGATACCTGGCTTTAGGCATTGATGTGACTGTGCAAGAAAAATTAAACTAATTCTTTTCTTGAAAGCAAAGATATTTATTTTAATTTTTATATATAACAATATAATTTGTAACATAAAATAATATAATACATATGATTTGTAATGAATATGTAATAAATTATGATAAATACACTTATCCAAGAGAAACAAATTTTCACATTAGTTATGTCCAAAAATCCATGTCTCATTCTTTTCCCCCCCCTCACACCCTTCTCCCCTCTCCAAGAAGGCAGGTAACATTATATGAACTGTATACATATTATCACATAATACATGTTTTCCTGTTCATCATGTTGCTTACACTAGAGAAAAATTCATTGAGGAAATAAAGTGATGAATGGTATGTTTCAATCTGCATTCAGATTCCTCCTGTTCCTTCTATGGTGGTAAATATCAATGACAACAATAATGTATCAATATTAAAATCAACAACAATTAAAATCAACTATAATCAGTAAAATAAGAATGATCAACTGTGAATGACTTAACTGTTTTCAACAAGGCAAGAATCAAAGACTACTCCAAAGGAAACATGATGAAAAAAGACAAAGTCATTCTTTATGATCCAAGAGGAAAGAATTAGGAGCAATGGTTGGAAGTTGCTTTAAATTTAGGCTTGACATGAGGAAATCCCCCTAATTATTAGAGCTTTCTCAAATGGAATAGGGCTGCCTTGGCAAGTGGTGGATGCTTTTTCATTGAAGACATTGAATGACTAACCAGTTGGCTCATATGTTATAGAAGGAATTATTATCTAGATTTGGGTTAGATTATATGTCTTCTGAGTTTCCTTTAATCTCAGAAATGTGATTCTAGAAATCTGCCCCATCAAAATCCATCCACTGGTTCTAGTTCTGAAAACTGAGATTAAACAGAATAAGTTTGATTAAAACAACTCAGCATAGTTTTTTCATATCCTCCTCCAAAGTCTTCTGTTCTCTTCTGGGCTAAGATGGCTACAGAGTAGAAGCAAGGGTCTTCTTCTCCTCTCCACTGACCAATATAAAGTGCTTCAAAAGGACAAAAACCAAAATCAGAAGAGTGAAGGGGCTCCACCATAGGGCACAGCCTTGAGGGGCAGGGTTTGGGCATTTCTACACCAAAAGGGGATAAAATCACTCCTACCAAAGCGTGAGCATGAGCATGAGCCTCTCCCCCACTCCACTTTATGGCACCAGAGTCAGAGTAAGCATGGGGCAATCTCTAGATTCTCAGGGGGCTGGCTCAGGACACCACAGACTTACCCTTGAGAGCAGTGAGACTTGGGACCCCAGGAAGCTGAGGAACAAGAAGCTAGGGCTGCCCACATCAGATGTGGCAGAGACTGAAAAATAGCCTCAGGGCAAAAACCGCCCTGTAGCTCAATACACAGAGCTCAGAAATCACTCAAATTTCTGGCTGGGAAGGCAAGAAAAAACTAACATAGCAATGGCTACCAACACCCAAGAACTACAATCTACAACCACTAAAAAAATAAGAAAAAACTTTGGCCCTGGATAATTTCTATGGAGAGAAACAACAGTCTACAGAGGAGATAGCAGAGTGTTACAAACAAGCAAACACATCCAAACTGCCCCCCCCTCCCCAAATTGGTCACAAGCTCTCTAGGAAATCAGAATGGAAGTGTAGAACCAAGTAAGAAAGACAGAACACACGTGGCAAGAAAAGTGAGAAATGGTTAAAAAAAAATAACAGTTTAAAAGACAGAATCTCCCACTTGGAAAAAGAAGCCCAAAAATCAAACGACATGATAAACAAATTGGAAACCACAATTGACCTACTAAAAGCCATGAAAAGCAGAATGGACCAAACCAAAAAAGGAAAATTAAAAGATCATAGCTGAAATCCAGGCTTTAAAGACTACAATTGGGCTGTAGAAGCTAATGGTCTCACAAAACAGCAAGAATTAATAAAGCAAAGTCTTCTGTTCTCTATGGTAAATAGCCATAGTTCCTTCAAAAGATCCTCTTATGGTATCTCTTCTGTTCTACAAAAGTTCCTGATAATGAGAATATGCATCATGGCAAGTGGATAGAGTGCTAGGCTTAGAAATGGGAAGACACAAGTTCAAATCCCACTTCTCACACTTAGTTGTATAACTTTGAGTAAGTCACTTAACTTTTATGAACCACAGGTTTATTATCTATAAAATGAAGGTATTGGATTAGACTCTACTTTAATATCTGTCTCATTTCTAAAATCTATGATCCTGTGAGTAGGAACCTTGGGCTCAGAAATCATATTTGACAGTTTTTAAAAATATCTAGTTCACCTGTTGTTGGTGATTTAAATTTATAGAAGATAGATAGAACTCTCTTATTATCTCAATTACCTTAGGTTTCAGTGATCTCAGTAGTCATTTTTATGCTTCACTTCCTGGTCTATATCTCATCCTATATGACAAAAACAAAAAACAAAAAACCAGAGGCCAAAATTGAGGTAGAATAGTTGTGCCGTCTTTCCATTATTTATTAACTTCATCTAATCTACCCCAACTAGCTACAGTATTATACATTTTTAAATTTTCCTTTGTCTCCAGCATAGCTAGAAATGCCATTTTTGTTGTCCTAAGCATTCATCTCAAGCCTCAGCTCATTTTGAGCTTGAATGCTCCAGAAACTATTCTTATGGGACTGTGCCACTCTGCTGTGTTCATCCTCTACTACCTGTCTCTGCTTCCATTTTCTGCATGTATCTTTGAAAAATCTAAAGCTGTTGAATGAGCTCCTTGTATAGGTGCATTATTCTCTTTAGACAGCTCCTACATTTCTTCCCCCATTGTATTTCTTCCCCATTTGTGTTCTTGTCATCAGAATTTTCTTTTTAAGAGCATTCCATTCTCTTGAGTCAGCTTTCCCCAGAAAATCTTAGGATTTGAGTTCCTACCTATATTTTTCCTCTAAAGTCTTTAAAACCCACTCTCTCAGAATCTAGAGTATCTATCAAATGATGCTTGATTTTCTTCTTCTAAGACTGACTCAGACCAAAGGGATCTCTCTCCTCTCTGAGAGTACTGTACTTAGCTTATACCACTTTTAGGGCATTTAGTAAGCATTATCTTGTTTTATGGTTTATGTGTACATATCTCACTGTCCCTACTAGATCATAAGATCCTTGAGGGCAGAGATTGTGTCTTGTTCATCTTTGTATCCCCTAGAACTTATCAAAATCTTCTGTGCATAGTTGATGCTCAGTAAATATTGGATGAACAAATGAATGAATGGATTAAGCCTCAGAATCAAAGTGGTTGAGATACTGAAGCCTTCACTGAGAATTTTGACAATGACTGCTGTTTTCCTGCTCTCCAGTGTTCATTTGCCTTAACTTCTTGGTTGTGGTCACACTAAACCAACTGTGTGAGCATTGGGAATGGTACCCACTTGGGAAATGAGATGAAATGGGACTTTACCAGCAGAAGCCAGTCAATAGAACTGACAGTGGGAAGTGGCAGAAGTCTCACTGACTTACAGAATCCATTTTGGATACAGAAGGCTGTGACCTTTAGTTGGAGATCTTTCCAGGACAGTGTTTAATCCTGAACTCCCTGCACACCTCCCTTTATGATGACATGCCTTTGTCCTCATAGTACTGAATCACCATCATCATCATCAAGCATATTGAGCACCTACCAAGCAAAGGGCACTATGATCCATAGCTGAAGTTCTTCTTAGAAAGTAACAACTCTTGGCTCAGTGGAGCCATTTGAATGTCATTTTGTATAAATCAGCATGCATTCCTGACACCCTAACTCCCACAATGCAAAATAAAATAAGTGAGTTAGTGAAGCCAACTGCAGTGGCTTTCAAACCCAGGATTAAGTACATGACATGCATGAAAATTTTCATGCCAATCCATTTATTAACATCCTAGGAGAAAGGAGCAAAAGTGGAGAGATTTGTAATCAGATGTCAAGGTGGGAAAAGAGACAGAGTGGGACACAGAGAAAGAGGAACAGAGTCAAAGAGAGGCAGAGACAGTGGGAAGACTGAACTGACAGTTGGGGTACCTGGATTTGAGTTAGCACAGTCACTGACTGTGTGATTTTGGGTAGGTTACTAAACTTTCTCTTCTGTAAAATGATGGTATTGAACTAGTTGATCACATAGGGTACTTTGTGCTTCTGCTTCTGCTCTAAATATAGCCTTTCTAGAATTCTTTTTCCATGGTGCTAACTAGTGACAGATTTCCCTTTCCTAGGTTTGGGACTGGCCCTAAGAGAATACCTGGCTATTGGGCATCCATTTCTTCAAGAAGTACTTTTATGTAGCCAAAATATTCAAACAAATAGCTTTCACAAGAACTGCAAACTTTCAAGACAGTGAAAACATGCTCCGAATTACTACTAAGCAAAATGCAAATTAAAATAATTCATGCAAATTGCATAAATTAAAAAAAAATGCAAATTAAAACATGGAGTATTACCTCACATCCAACAAACTGGCAAAGATTGTCAAAAAAGTAGAAACAATCAATATTGGAGGGACTGTGAAAAGGCAGTACATTAATTTATTGTTGGTGAAAGTATGAATTGATCCAACTATTCTGAAAAAAAATTTGGAATTATATGAGAAAAGGGATTGAAGTGTTCATATCTTTTGATTCAGTAGTCGACAAATACCTAAATGAGGTCAAGGAAAGGTAGAATATATAGGAAATAATCAGAGAAATACTTCATGTAACAGTAAAGAACTAAAAACAAAGTGGGTGTCCAACTAACAGCTGTGTGAACTTGCGCAAGTCATCCTCACTTCCATTCTGTGCCTCAGTTTCCTCATCTATAAAATGAAAGAATTGGACTTGATCGTTTCTAAAGTTCCTCCAGGCTCTAAATCTATGTTTCTATGAATTAAAAATCCTTGTCTCTGCCCTCAGGAACCCACTTCCTGCCCCCTCTCTCCCAATCTAATGAATCATCAAGTCCTCTTGATATTTCCTTCACAATCTATGGCACTGCTTGATCCTTTCCTTCTCATTTTCAGTACTACCGCAGTTGACCGAAAGCAATGAATTCTAAGGATGGAATTTCCGGCCCTGTGACAGGTGAGGGGAGGGATTTTTGAGCAATGGTCTCACCTGTCCCTTTCCAATCATTTCTCATAAATGCCTTGGCAGAAAGGATGCCCGTGAAACAAGAGCAGGAAGGCAAAGGCTCATAAACAGAACAACAGGGAGTCCAGCCCATTGTGTAATCACGATGGAAGGCAGAGCTTCCAGGAACAGAAATGCTGCAGGTGTGGTGGCTCTCTCTCCAAGCCTAGCTGTAATCCCTTTCACTCACTGCTTCTCTCCCGGGGGCCCAATTACTGGCCAGGCCATAAAAGCCAGCACAAGAAAGATACTTTTGCTAGTGATTGTGTGATCAGTCAAGCTGTTCCTTCTGGCATGCCAGGGGAGTGATTCAAAGTAGATTTCTATATGTTTGGCAGGTATGAGAGTTGTTCAGGGTTCTGACCTTGGGGAATCCTTATTACCTATAGTATTGGGAGTTACCTTTCCTGCTGCTCCTTTTGTATGAATTTTGTGTGTCTTCTTTTTAGCTAGTGCTGCTGCTGGTCCTGGCCCCAGGAAAGATGTGTGTGTGTGCGTGTGCCCAGACGTGCATGTGGATGTGGATGGGGATGGCAGAATTCTTCTTCCAACTGAAGATGAGAAGTCTTAAGTTTGTGGACAGAAGGAAAATGGGGAAACTCACTATAGTTCCTGAATCTTTTTGGGCCATGGATCTTCCCCTTCTGCAGACTGGTTAAGTCTATTGATCTCTTCCCGTAGGACAGTAGCATTTTTTAAATGAATAAAATAAAATCAATAGGATTTCAAAGGAAACCAATTCTATTGAAACAAAAGCAGAGTTTTCCCCCTTATTCAAGTTCATGAGTCCCAGATTAAGAATCCCTGCACTAGATGCAGTCATGAGTCCCTGAGGGAGAACTGTTGTTCCAGGGGATGAAATAAATACCCAATCTACAAGAGTATTCCTGGTTGAAAATTCATCTTTTGTGCCTCCTCCTATTTTCACTACACAAAACTGTGTATGTACCTTATTGGACTGTGAGTTCTATGAAGGCAGGGACAATGCCTTATTTCAATGTTTTATCAGCCTCTTATGCTTTTATCAGCATCCAATACAATGTCTTGTGCCTAGAAGGTAACTATATAAATGTTTACTTAATTCAAGAAAGTAAGCATCTCTATGTAGGCTTGCAAAGCTGACCTTGTCCACCTTCTAGGCTTCCCTAGGAAAGGATGACACATTGATCAGTCTGGGAAATGTCTTTAAACGAGGATCTTTAGCGAAACAGAACAGTTGAAGCCAGGCAAGGGCAAATATGGAAGATAGATGCCAATAAGAAAAGAGGACTGTCCTGAAGTCAGTGGAGTTGTCTTCAATGATGCTAAGTAAAGTAGTGAATATATGGGTGTTGGAAAATATGGATCAAAATTATGGGATCAATTGCATATAACTAGTTCATTTGGGAAGTAAATACAAGGTAATATGTAAAAGGGAATGTCACAATTCCACTATCCCCTTGCAAGAGTCAAGACTGACCCTGTTGTTCTGAAGACCTAGTGCTTCACTGGGCTATATTTTTTAAGAGGGCAAGGTAAGAGGAAATGAGGTAGCATAATAGATAGAGCACTAGGCCTGGAGTCTGGGGAACCTGGGTTCAAATCTAGCCTTAGACATTTCCTAGTTTTGTGACCTTGGACAAGTCACTTAACCCCATTTTTTCGAGTCCTTGTCTTTCTGTCTTAGAGTTGTTACTAAGACAGAAAATAAAGGTCTAAATGAGAGAGAGGGACAAACAGTCAGCCAGAGATAGAGGCAGAGACAGAGAATAGGTTAATATGAGATTGAGAAATCAGAATGGCTTCTGTATTCACAGTGGCATTGAGTTCCTCATATGTGAGTTCTATGTGATTCCCGGAGTTTCCTGCTATGAGAATGGTTGGCCCTTGTCTATGTGTTATCTGAGAAAATGGCAATGTCTGAGAAGATTTCAATAATCTATGTGGGTCTATAATGTAAGCTAGGATTTTGGACTGGGTGAGATAATCTATCTAATGTCCATTCCAACTCTAAATTTGTGATGCTAGAGATCACTTCAGGAATTTAGGTAGGATGAAAATTGACTCCACATCCATCTGGCTAATGGGAACCCAAAAGCATCCTCTGAGTTATTCTTTCCTCCTTGGCTATAGAGGGATAGCAGGAGTGAAAAATTCCCAAATGGCAATGGAAATGGCCTAGATGATGAAGTATGAGTTCGCAGGTTGGAAAAAGTTGTACTCTATTACAATGTATGTAATATTGCATTCAATTTGGGTGATATTGGCAAGATGGAGCCTATCTAGAGGAGGATGAGTGCCATGATGAGGAGGAATTGAGACAATGCCCTATGAGAATGGGTTGAAGAAAGTGAGGATAGTTGACCTGGTTCAGAGGTTGGATACGTGACTAGATTTATTTTGATTGACTCCAGAGGGTCCAACCAAAAGCAATGACTGAAGTCTATAGAAGAAGAGTAGAAGTAGGCTTGATTTAAGGGAAATCTCCCTAGCAAAGCAAAAATAAGTTTCCTTCAGAAGTAGTGAGCTCTCAGGGGCAGTGAGGTAGCACAATGGAGAGAGTGCCAGGCCTCAAGTTAGGAAAACCTGGGGTCAAATCTAGCCTCAGACACTTCCTAGCTATGTGAACCTAGGCAAGTCACTTAATTGCTAGCCCTTGTTACTGTTCTGTATTAAAATTGATATTAAGACAAGAAGGTAAGAGTTTTTTTAAAAAAAGAAGGTGTGAGTTCTCCACCTTTGGAGGTCTTCAAATAGAATCTGAATAATCTACTTTTGGGGAATGTTATAGAGTAAACTGCTACTAATTACTTTCAGGGAAGTAGGAGAAGATAAGAATATTTGAGTTGCATAATATTGCTCTACTTGGTAACTATGGCAAGTGAGAAGCCCCATTTGGTGAAGGACTTTGTTTTGGACTTGAGACATGGAAATCACATTAAAAGACTTATATATATTAATTTAAGGTCACCAAGGAATTTAGCTATGTAATTCCTAAATGAAAACTCACATCAGCAGTCAATCTTTTATGGAGTTTTTAATTACTAACAGGAGGAAGAAAGGTATTAGAGAGAGAGAGAGAGAGAGAGAGAGAGAGAGAGAGAGAGAGAGAGAGAGAGAGAGAGACAGACAGAGAGAGAGAGAGAGACAGAGAGAGAGAGAGAGAGAGAGAGAGAGAGAGAGAGAGAGAGAGAGAGAGAGAGAGAGAGAGAGAGAGAGGAGGCCAGGGCAAAGAAAAGAGATCAGTCCCTATCACTCATGTGACCAAAATGGAGAAACAGTCTCAGGGTCTCCACTCCAAGCACCCAGGCTCCAACAACCTCCTTTCCTCCACCCACTCCTCAGCTGTCCTCTACCTCACTTCCTGTGTCTCACCTGTGCCAATGGTGGCTCTAGCTTAACTCAGGACCGCCCAGAGGTCTGTCCCCTTTGCACATGTCTGTTGAAGATCATATTCTCAAATAATTAAATCTTGAGCTTTGCTGCAGCCCTTCCTAAATCCTGTTACCCTGAGTAGGGTGGAGATTTTCGTTTCCAAGACCTGATTCTGCCATTCCAAGTATCTCCATTGTTATTGATCAGGAAATAGCCAAATCCCATCCTCTGAAGAATGGTTTGAACAGGGTTGAGTAGTTTTGAAATTCACAATCCTCCCCTGAGGCCCAAGGAAGGCTAACCTCTCCGATGGGTCTTGTACACATACTAGCTATGAAATTACAATAGTTAGAGATAAGGGAAAAATAGGAGAGATAGAGAGAGACAGCAAAACCAATGTTTTGCTGGGCACATTGACAAAAGCCAATTAGGGGGCAGTCCCCTTTGGCAGAAGAGTGTACATTCAAAATAAATTCAATCAACCTTCAGTTCAAGCAACCACAACCCAAGGTTCATTCTTGATCTTGATGTAATGTAGGTTTTCTGGCATCTTTCTGCAACAGTTCATTCTCTGGATTTTAGGAGTTAGCAAGCGTCTTCCTTGAAGATGTTTCTCAAACAAAAAAAAAAAACTTTTCAAAATCTTGGAATTTTATTAAAATACAATCCCCCCTGAAGTGGGTATTAAAAAAATCCAGTTCAGCTCAGGATGCATTGTTGAGTTATGGGGGTATATGAGTCAGTTATTAAAAGAATTCAAAAATAATAAAAACAAACAAACACAAAACCAAAAATATATAAAGGGAAAAATATGGAAGAAAGTTAAACTTTTGGGAGAAAGGGAAGAAAAAAAATTCAAAATCAGAATCAAAATACCAAAATCTATGTATAAAATGTTGAGTTAACAAGAATAACTTCATAATGGGCCCTTGTAAAGGTCCAATTTACAGTAATTTCTATCCCACAAGTTTGTAGGACAGAATGCAGTAATATTTCACTCACCCATTTGCAGCCAAGACTACAGGAAGTTGTCATATTATAAGAAGGAAAGGAACTAGAATTTTATTTTGATAGGGAAGAGTCATTCCCTGGTCTGACTTTTTTCATTCTCAAGGATATAGGGAGCCAGCATGATAGTCAAATTTTTGTACTTGTATGAGTACTTCATAAAGAGTGTAGATACAAGGAAGTCCTACAACTTAACGTATGTCAAGCGTTGCAACCTCGAGTCCACATTAGTATTTCCTGTGTGCTCTTTTGGCACTATTCAGGTAAAGTCTGTGCTCCTTGTTTTTATCCCATTTCCTGGAATCAGAAACAAACATTAATCATAGTCCCATAACATTTTATCAATAAATGGCAGGTTCCCACAGTCTAAAGCTGTTTGGGTGTGTATATTTAAACTTATATTACTGCAGAGAGAGAGAAAAAAATTTTAATTGTATGTACTTTTTGTACAAGAAATGAAGAAAGGGGAAAAATTCAAATATTCAAAAGAAAAGCAATAATAAAAAAATAAGGGAAAGAGAAAAAAAAATCAGGAATTCAATGTGTTTTTGAAAAAACAGCATCTACTTGTCAATGGATTATTATCTTCAATGCATGTGATAGGATACAGTCAATCAGTCTCAGCAGAAAATGCTCTCTTTACATGGGAGCAATGAATCCAAGAGTCCTTTTCTCCAACCTTTATAGATGTTGGAGTAGTTAACAATATTTGGAATGGTCCTTCCCATGAAGGCTGAGTTGCTCCAGTATGCTGGAAATTTTTAATATACACCTTGTCTCCTGGGTTCAGGTTGTGAAGTGAAAAGTCTAGTGGTCCGGCTTGTATTGCAGCTCCAGATTCATGAAGTTCACTCAGTTGATGCTGTAATTCCTGTATATAGGGAGCAATAGTAGTATCTCCCCCTAATAGTGATGGATATGACGGGGAGAAAGGCTTAGCCTGTATAGGCGGATGTCCAAAAAGCATCTCAAATGGTGAAATATGTAAGTCTCCTCTAGGCCTGCTTCTAAGGTAAAATAGGGCCAGAGGGAGAATTTCAGGCCATTTTAAATGGGTCTCAGTGCATAATTTGCCAATCATAGTTTTAAGTTCTTTATTCATCCTTTCAACTTGGCCTGAGCTCTGGGGATGATATGGAACATGGAATTTGGGAGTTATCCCCAAGCAAGAATATATTTGGTTTAAGACAGAATCAGTAAAATGACTTAATCTATCGGAATCAATACGTGCTGGCAGGCCAAAACGAGGAATAATTTCTTTTAAAAGCACCTTAGCAACAAAAGCCGCCATGGCTCGGGTCGCAGGAAATGCTTCCGGCCATCTGGTCAGTTGATCTACTATGACTAGACAAAATTTATAATGTCCGGCCTTTGGCATTGTTATGAAATATATCTGTAGGTGCTCAAAAGGTGTGTAAGCCAGAGGACGCCGACCGAAAGCTTTGCCACGAAAGGCATGTTGGTTATATGCCTGGCAGGTAGAGCATGCTGAACACACTTTAGAGGCTATGGTAGTTATACTGGGGGCTATCCATACTCTCTTAACAGAATCCATGATGCCCTGGGTACCAAAGTGACCATTTTTATGAACAGATTGGCAAATTTGGTGATAGAAACTTCTAGGGAGCAGGGGTTTCCCTTACCCACACTCCATTAATCTGTTTTTCTTTAAATTTTTGTTTCCATTTTTCCACTTCCTTTTCATTATAGGCAAGTGATAAATTTAAATCATCAGTGGTTGTTAATGTTAAAATTAATCCAGGTCCTTCTATGGCTGCTAGCTTTGCAGCAGCATCTGCTCGGTCATTTCCTCTAGAGATAGGGTCAGAGCCACCTGTATGGGCAGAGCAATGAACTACAGCTAGGGCTTCAGGCAGTTTGAGAGCAGAAAGAACTTCATTAATAATTTCTGCATTAGCTATGGATTTTCCAGCTGAGGTTAAAAATCCTCTCTGGAGCCATAGCATCCCAACTGAGTGACAAATGCCAAAAGCATATCTAGAATCTGTATAAATTGTTGCCTTTTTTCCCTTGGCAATTATACTGGCATGTTTCAGAGCTATGAGTTCTGCTCCTTGAGTGCTAATATTAGAGGGCAGCGAAGCTGACCACTCAGTGGCAAATTCTGTGACTACAGCAGCTCCATGTAGCATATGCCATCTCTCATAAAAGAAGAACCATCAGTAAATAAGACCAGATCTGAGTTGTTTAAGGGAGTGTCCAAGAGATCATGTCGAGGCTTTTCTGCCATGGACACTAGTGTTTCACAACTATGTAATGGTTCTCCTGAAGTTGGTAAATCTGGAAGCAAGGTGGCAGGGTTAAGAGTTGAACAGTGCTTCAAGGTAATGTTTTCATTGTTTAACAAGGTTATTTCATACCTTGTAATTCGCTGATCAGAAAATGCCTGTGTTCTATGTCTTAACAACAATGCTTCTATCTCATGTGGGCACATAATTGTCAATGGGCATCCCAATACTAGATCAACAGTTTTTGTCACTAGTAAGGCTGTAGCAGCTACTCTTCTAAGACATGGTGGTGCTCCTGATGCTACTGGGTCCAGTTGGGCAGAATAATAGGCAATTGGGTGCTGAGAAGGTCCCAAAGTCTGAGTTAAAACACCTGAAGCTACCCCTCTTCACTCATGTACATACAAAGTAAATGGCTTGTTTTAATCTGGGATGCCTAGAGCGGGGGAAGACAGGATAGCCTTTTTTAGATCTGATAGAGCTGACAGATGTTCTGGTTCTAATTTGAGGGGTTCAGGGACTGAATCCCTTGTTAGTGCTATAAGGGGTTTAGTAATTTCCCCATAGCAAGGAATCCATTGTCTACAAAACCCGTTGCTCCCAAAATTGCTCTTAACTGTTTCTTAGTGGTAGGAGCACTTAAATTTTGAATATTCTCAATTCGTTTGGGAGAAATCAAGCGGGCACCTGCAGACAGGATGAACTCCAAATATTCTACTTTAGGGAGTCACCACTGAACCTCATCCTTCGAGATCTTATGACCTCTTTTGTGCAATTCCAAAAGAAGGTGCTTGCTATCTTCCTGACATGTTTCCGCATCTGTTGAGGCCAAGGGTAGGTCATCTACGTACTTGATTAATTTGCTGTTTTTAAATTTTATATTATCTGTATCTTGGCTCAAAATTTGCTCAAATAAGCTCGGGCTGTCTACGAAACCTTGTGGCAGATGACTCCAGCAGTATTTACGGCCCTACCAGGTGAAAGCAAAGATATGCCTCGAGTTCTCATGTATGGGTATCGAAAAGAAGGTTGAGCACAAGTCTAGTACTGTAAAGTATGTAGCTGTGCTAGGAATAGAAGAAATAATAGTATTGATATTGGAAACTATGGAGTGTCTTTTTATAACGTGATTGTTCATAGCCCTCAAATCCTGCACGAATCTATAGAGGTGTTTGCCATCGGGCCCTCTTTTTGGTTTTTTAACGGGCAGGATGGGCGTGTTGTATTCAGATTTACAAGGGATTATTATTCCCTGTGCATCTGAATTCCTTGGCGACCTTAAATTAATATATATATATATATAAGTCTTTTAATGTGATTTCCATTGAAGGGACATGGAAATCACATTAAAAGACTTATATATATTAATTTAAGGTCGCCAAGGAATTCAGCTATGTAATTCCTAAATGAAAACTCACGTCAGTAGTCAACCTTTTATGGAGTTTTTAATTACTAACAGGAGGAAGAAAGGTATTAGAGAGAAAGAGAGAAGAGAGAGAGAGAGAGAGAGAGAGAGAGAGAGAGAGAGAGAGAGAGAGAGAGAGAGAGAGAGAGAGAGAGAGAGAGAGAAGGAAAGAGAAAGGGGAGAGAAGGGAATAGGGCTTAAATACCCCCTTTTCTTAACTGGGCCAAAGGCCCAAGGCCTTGGATCACCGAGGCAAAGAAAAGAGATCAGTCCCTATCCCTCACATGACCAAAATGGAGAAATAGTCTCAGGGCCTCCATTCCAAGCACCCAGGCTCCAACAACCTCTTTTCCTCCACCCAGGAAGTCCCCAGACTCCTCAGCTGTCCTCTACCTCACTTCCTGTGTCTCACCTGTGCCAATGGTGGCTCTAGCTTAACTCAGGACCACCCAGAGGTCTGTCCCCTTTGCACATGTCTGTTGAAGGTCATATTCTCAAATAATTAAATCTTGAGCTTTGCTGCAGCCCTTCCTAAATCCTGTTACCCTGAGTAGGGTGGAGATTTTAGTTTCCAAGACCTGATTCTGCCATTCCAAGTATCTCCATTGTTATTGATCAGGAAATAGCCAAATCTCATCCTCTGAAGAATGGTTTGAACAGGGTTGAGTCATTTTGAAATTCACAGACTTGAGAGAAAAGGCCTGGGCTTTTAAGTTGGTCCTGCCTTCAGGGGAAAAGAATCAAAGAATTAGCCAGGAAGTTCTGGGCTGACTTACCATCTACCTCCAATATGGTGCTAGAGCACCATGGCAATTTCTAATAAAAGGTTCGTGTTTCATTGTGAAAGTTTATTCTTCATGTTGAGACCATCCTTAATCTTTAGTCTAACCTGACTTAAAATATGGGCTTTATCCCTCTACCATTTTGATAAAACAAAAGCAGTTCTCTTATCTCATTTGATCACATCTGCTTTCAGAATTCTGTCAGTCATCATCCCTACATGATGGACTTCCACATGCATAATCATGGCTTACTAAGCTACCCCTGCTCTATCCAAATCACCCACTTTGGGGGCCTGGTTTTGAGTACAATTGAAGGATAAAAGGAAACAGATATGAAGTCAAGGAAAGTGGAATGAAAAAAGAAAACTCTTATGTTTAGAGTAGAAGGGTAGAACAAAATACAATTTTTTAAAATGTAGCATATATATTCCTTAAAGGGATCTTGCCATAGGTCTTAGAATATTGGATTTGAAGTCAGAAAGCTAATATCTTTACTCTTACTAGGACTAGGACCTCTTGCTACATGATGCTGTACTGTTTTTCTGAAGAAGTCACTGATGATACATCTCAGGTGCAAGTTATCATTGGCCACATATAGAATGGATCATGATACAACTCTCCAATAGTCATTTGCTTGCCTGTAATTTTAATTCTTCTGATAAAGTGGTTGTCCATGATTTATAGCTATGGGCTCATTGGAATAAGAGTATTGTTGAAAGGATAAGATTTTGTGGGAGTGAGAAGTTTTGTATTACTGAAGCACCATGACATTTCTCAGAAGGGATCTTGAGCAGGGAGGTAGCAGGGAAAAGAACATATCAAAAAAGGTATCAGGGAATCTAGAGGAGTAAATGACAAATCTTTAGATGTATGCTTTTGTGGAGAAGTTTCTACCTAAACCTGGGAGATTGTACCTGGAAATCTGTCCAGTAGTACAGTAGTATACAGAGATTGAAGCTAAGAAAGAAGGTCTCTCCAATCTGAACCCCAAACCTAAAGTGGTTTGAAAATCTCTGTTCCAATGGATAGACCAAGGAACAATAGGTAGAACTGAAAAGTCTCTGTGTAAAAAAGAACCATCCAGCAGTATGCTACTACCTAAGTAGTGAACTCCCTATTGCTAGAAGTATTCAAAAAATTGTCAAAGATTGTTGTAAAGGGAGTTTGATGTTGGATTAGATGATGTAGGACCCTTTCCATCTTTAAAATCCTGCAATTCCATGATTTATGTATTAAGCTATCCCAAGCAGAATATATGGCTAAGTTCACTCCCTATAATTTATCCACCTGGATGTACTGTAGCTATATGGAGCAAGTTTGATCAGGCTATTTGTCCCTCAAACAATACAACTCTAAATGTAGACGATTTCTCACATTTGAGAAAAGTAGATTTGGTATTCTACACAGCTTACTAAATGAGGGATGATTGGAGAGCTCATCATTCAGAAAGGATAGAGTAGACACTGTTAGACTTGTCCTAAAGCAACAGTCTGACCACCTCACTCCTCTGCTCAACAAGACTTCAATGATTATATGTTGCCTTTTAGCTTGGCATTAAAAACCTGTTGCGATGTAGACTTATTTTTTCTGGACTTTATACTATTCCCCTCCAAGAAACCCAAGTTACTGGCAAATTGGACAATGAATAGTTCTCCAATTTTTAAATTATCTTTTCAGCTTCCATATGTTTATTCAGGATCTTCTTTGTATTTAGGATAAATTCCTATTCACCTACACCTATTGACATCTTCCTTTTTCTTGAAAGTATAGCTCAGGTATACATTCTTTCATAAAGACCTATGCCCATAGCTGAATGTGGCCAACTCTTCTTTTGATACTTGTCAAGGTCTCTCATTCATCCTTATATTTCATTTTGTAATATGCTTATTTGTGTACTACCACATTCCAGCCCTCTTACTTTTAACCTGTGTGACTTTGAACAAATCTTTTAACTTTGATTAAATGAAGGAGCTGGACTAAAATATGTCTAAGGTTTTTTTGTTTTGTTTTGAGCTCTAAATCTACGATATCCATTAGTTGGTAAATACCTTGAAAGGAAGATGTGTGTTATCTGTTGTAGAAGAGATGTGTCCTTGGAAAGACTGACTTTCCCATAATATTTTGGTCCCAAAGTGGGTATGCTAATGGGAAAGGGATAACTTTCCCCCAATATTATTGACCCAAGGCCCAAGAGATACTATGAAGAAAAGAAGTCATACAAGAGAATGGCAGGGACTTCTTGGATTCATCAAACTGATTAGGAATGTGGAATCCCAGTGCAAGATGAGCAGACTATCATATATATGATTAAAAAAAATACTTGATCCAAGACTGCAATGTGGCTGCTTTATCATCTGAGTGGTTCCATGAAGAACCCACTCAGAAGAAGAGACAAGAACAGACTTGGACACCAGAGCAGCGAGAAAATGAGCTAAGGCTGTAGGGGTCCCACTTTCACTGAAGTTCTCAAATTTATTTGTATCACTGGAACTTCTTCATTAGTTGTTGTGTTGTGATGATTAAAAATTCTGAGAGATTGGGTTACAGGTAAGAAAATAAATTTATTTATCAAGCTAACAATAACCAATAAATTAATCAGTCAGTGACCTCTCAGTAATCAAAGACAAAGACATTCAGCATCTTAAAGCCATTAAATATAATTTTGGAAGCTCATTTTTCATCCCTAGACAGACTAAGATATCTCTAATTGGTGGATACCTAATGAGGTGGTGGGTCAACATTCCCTCAGTCCCTCCCTCATTCCTTTATGATAGGGGTCCCCAAACTTTTTACATAGGGGACCAGTTCACTGTCCCTCAGACTGGTGGAGCATTGGACTATTAAAAAAACTATGAACAAATCTGTATATCTGGGATAGTGGAGGCTGCAGCACTGGCTGTGATGGGCCTGTCACACCTTGCAGGCCCTTCACTGCCACTGGGCAGCAGTATACACAGTGCGGAATCTCCTCCCCCATATTGCCTCTCACCATGCTGACGTCTTCCATTGTGCAGCCACATAATCCTTTGTGTGGCACCTCGTTCTCATTCAGTTACTCTCAGAACAAAGTGCCATGCAAAGTATTATATCACTGGAAGTAGTACTGTATGTGAGTGGCACTGTACTTTGGGGTGCCACCACATACAGTGTTCCTCTCACTGACCAGCAATGAAAGAGGTGCCCCTTTGTAAACCTCAAAATTTCTTAGACTTATAAATGTTGGAAATTTCACCATTGGGAAATTTCATACTTGAAAAATTTCCTATTGATAGTGGGTCTTGACTATTGGAATGTGAACCCCATTGGCATGGGAGGTTCCTTCTCTTCCCTTCTTAAGATTACTTTAGGACAGAAACCTTTTGCTGAACAATGGAAAGGACTTTGACCTATGCTTAAGCATAGAACAGGAATTTCTTTGAGTCATGATTGATTTTAGAATTGATACAATGGAGATACTTGGAATCAATCTCCACCCTATTCAGTCCTAACAGGATTGAGTAAGGGCTGCAGCCTAGATCAAAATTTAATTATTCCAATCTCTACCCTACTCAGGTTAACAGGATTTAGAAAGGGCTGTAGCAAAGGATCAAAGATTTAATTATTTGAAAATATGACCTTCAACAGACATGTGCAAAGCCAGACCTCTGGGCGGTCCTGGGTTAAGCTAGAGCCTCCATTGGCACAGGGAAATTGATGGACACGTGATTGGTAGATGTGAGGACTGAGGGGAGGGAACTTGGATGGTTTCCTTAAGGATAGGGGGGGTCTGAAGACAGGGTGGTGGTTGAGAAGTTGATCGGTGTGGTTGGTGTGTGCTCTGAGAAGCTTGCTCTGAAGGAAGCTGAAGGTGGGGGCCTCTGAGACTGTTTCTCCATTTTGGTCACGTGAGTAATAGGGACTGATCTCTTTTCTTTGCCCCAGCTAGCTAAGGGCTTGGGCCTTTTGGCCCAGCCTAAACAGAGGGGGTATTTAAGCCCTATTCCCTTGTAACACCTTCCAGAAGTGTGGTGGGTGCCAGATAAATAGCCTCAGGGAGCCACATGTGGCCAGCAGGTTGTAGTTTGGGGACCCCTGCTTTATGATGATGGGAAAATCACATAGCCAAGCTATAAAGTTCCAATAGCTAGACAAAGAAATCCAGTTAAGCCTGGTTAAGAGAAATATTGTCCAAATCATTTTAATGGAGACCTAAAGGATTCCCGGCTGCCAGACATATTTAGCCAAGACTAGTTTCTGTTTTCTAGATAAGAAGGGGCTCACAATCTCAGTCATCCCAGTCTTAGAAGCTGTTTTGAGGTAAGGAATGTGAGAACCTTTCTTAAATTGCCAGGAAAAAAAAAAGGAATGAGGAAAGAGACTTAAAAAATACATTGAGTCCTATTAGAAATAATGATTATTGAGAATAAATCTCAGTTGTGGTTTTTTCAGTTGATTGACAAACATTGTTAAGCACCACCATGATATATGACAGATTGTATACTGGGCAATGGGATTCCAAAGGTAAAAATGAAGCAATCCTGCCTTCAAGGAGTTTGCAATCTCATGAAGAGAGATGACATGCATATACAAGGGCATATTATAGGAGTGTATACAACACAGAGAGAAGAAAATTTGGTGGGATAGGGTCAGTACCTTCAGCTTGGGGAATCAAAAAGACTTCATGAGAAGATAACACCTGAGATGTATCTTGAAGAAAATGAGAGATTCTAAGAGCTGAAGTAAGGAAGATTCCTTTTCTAGACCTGGAGGTGAAAAATGGAGTGTTGTGCCAGAGATGACAAGATCAATTTGATTGAAATATAAAATGGTATGAAGAAGAGTAATATGCCTGGTAAGATAGTCTGGAGTCATATTGTGAAGTTTTAAAAGTCCAGCTGAGGAATATGAATGGAGTTAGAGTGTCTCAGGGGGAAAGAGAGGAGAATGGAGTGGAATCAGAGAACTTGTGTCCCAATCCTAGCTCTGTTCTTTACTACCTGTGTAATGTGGAACAAGTCAATTAACCTCTCTGGGACTCAGTTTATCACCTACAAAATGAGAAGCTTAGATTAGAGGGCCTTTGAGTTCCCTTCCTGCTCTAACTCTATGATATTGGGGTTTTATTTTATTAAATATTAAGATATATTTATTTGTTCTGGAGATAAGAGGGAGTCACGAAAGTTTTTTGAACAAGAGAATGACATGTTTTGTACTGTGTATTAAGAGTATCACTCTTGTAGCCTACAGAATGAAGAAGGAAAAGAGAATTGAGGTGGGGAGACCAATTAGGAAGCCATTAAAATAGTCCAGGCAAGAGGTGATAAAAGCTTGACCTATAGTGGTGGCTAAGTGGAAAGAAGGTAGTGGGTTTGAGAGATACTTCAGAAATAGAAATGACTATATTTCATAACTGACTAGACAGGTAGGGTCAATTACAAGTCTGGTTTCTATGGGGCTTGAAGTAAGGGCATTGTGGGTAGGGATCCAGGACTTTCCCCTTGCCAATAAAAGCTCTACTTCTGACTTTCATGTGTTTTATAATAAATATGCTTTATATTCAGATGTGTATTAGAAGTTTATTGTTCAAAGTAGTACCCCCTTCCCCCATGAGTAGGGCAAATGGTCATTGTAGTATTGTAGTATGGACATATTATAGAATCCTATTGTGCTGTAAGAATTGATGAATATGGAGAATATAGAAAAGCATGGGAAGATTTATAGGAATTGATGCAGAGTAAGATCAATCAAGCCAGTAAGATAGTATGTACAATGGCCCCAACAATGTAACTAGAAAGAACAGTAACCAAAAAAAGGCAGAAACTGAATACTATGCAATTATGTTAATCAAGTTGAATCCTTTTTTCTTTTTTTTTTAAACCCTTACCTTCCGTCTTGGAGTCAATACTGTGTATTGGCTCCAAGGCAGAAGAGTGGTAAGGGCTAGGCAATGGGGGTCAAGTGACTTGCTTAGGGTCACACAGCTGGGAAGTATCTGAGGCCAAATTTGAACCTAGGACCTCTCAATCCACTGAGCCACCCAGCTTCCCCCTTGAGCCACCCAGCTGCTCCCTCAAGTTGAATCCTGAAGAAGAGATATCAAAATGTACCTCCTTCCCTTAGAGGGTGGGGGAAATACTGCATATACCCTATTTTGGACTTGGTTGATGTGTTGGTCAATTTTACTGAACTACCTCTCTTTTTATTCTTATAACTTACTACTCTGTATGAAAGAGGGGAGAAAAGAGGTACTGACAAATGAAGATGATTTAAAAAACAAATAATTTTTAAAACTAATTTTTTTCAAAATAGAAGCTTTTTGCTCTTCAGGGTTGGGGTGGGCTGAAAGAACAACCTTAAGGGAGAACAAGAAAGAAGCTAGATCCTGTTTGTTTTTTTTTTTTTTCAGACAGACTTTTGGTTGGAACCACCTCCTGGCAACAGCCATTGTTACTGGATGGAAGATCCCCCCAGACTGAATGCAGTTTATTTAGTCTTAACTGACTTATAGATTACTCTCTTTATATCCCTAGCATCTTGTACAGTTGGTACTCAATAAATGCTTGCAATATTGAACAAGGAACCTATGCCCCTGTTCCAAGGTCTTGATCTTTAAATGGAGAAATCTCTCAGACCTTTGAGCAAGGGCAGTGGGATTGGCCAAAGGGGACTACAAAAAGCATTCTCTGGGAAATGTTGTCATATGCTCTCTCTTCTCCGGTCTCCTACTCTTTCTCTAGCCTGGATCCTGCAGGGAAATCTGTGGAACCTGGAAGAGGACCCGCCCCAGACCAGCTGCATTTCTGCACTGGTTAAGGTTGAGGCGTGTAATGAATTTAGATTTAATTTGCAAGTGAAAAAGCTTGCTTTCTTTTGTAGCTTACACCAAAGCTCAAACGTCTAAGCTTCCAGGGTTTAAGTCTAATTAACTGTATTTCACAGCTTATTTAAAGAAAAGAATGGAGGCATTAAAATTGTAAAATCTAATTTTTGAGTAAATCTTTCAGCGCAAAATTAATGTCGCAGTATTAGAGCCGCCTTGGCAATATATCTCTTGTCTTCAAATTTCAAAATGAGCTTTTGCAAACATGAAATTATTCATTAGACTGTCTGGTAAAGAGATAAATAAGTGTCTCTTCAAATCCAAGATCTCCTCTTCTCTATTTAGCCAAAGACGGAGTTATTTGGTTTGAGGGGCAAGTGGGCTGATCAGATTTGCTCCCTCAGACAGGTAAGAAAGGGAGAAGAAAAGCAGATGGGAACCAAGGGGGACAAGGAGAATGTTTGACAGTACCTCCCTGCCCACTCTCAGTCTCTGGGGGCATCTGAAAGATCCTAAGAAGCCACAAAAATACTGCAGAATTCTTTAGTTTCTAGGAACAAAGATTTTAGAGCTGAAAAGAACCTGAAAAATTATCAAGTCCCATCCCTCCATTTTATCAATGAAGGAAACTGAGGTCCAGGGCAGTGATGTGACAAAGAGTTACCAGATGAAAGAATTGGAGGTCCAATCCAAATTCTGACTCCAATTCCAGAATTTTTTCTAACAAGGAGTAGGCACGTGGAATTTAGATCCAGCACTAGGGAGCAGGCCTTGAGATTTTCTAAAAATAGGGAGACAGTTCTGGTCATAGAAGGAAATCATGCCACCCTTCCTAAATGTTCCCACACCATTCTAATTTATGATGTTCTGTTGGATTGGAAGGGGCTATCACTAAGTGAGCTACTTTGCCACAGGCTGGCACATGATCCTCCTAACTACCCTGGGGGCTAGATGCAATTATTTTCCTTATTTTATAGTTGAGGTAATTGAGTCAAGCAGAGGTTAGATGTCTGAGGCAGGATTTGAGCTCAGGTCTTCTTGACTCCAGGTCTAACCATTGTGCAACCTAGCATAAGCAAATACAATTGAGCAGTATGTACATTTGTGAGGCTCTCTGCACGTGCCCGTCACTTATCCTTTTAGTGACCCACCCCTGTGCCTACTTTCTCATACTGCTGCCTGGATGGTCCAGGTACCATTCAGAGATTTACACTGAACAAAACAGGCTCCAGAAGTTGATTGATCCACTACTTACTGGTGGTGTGACCTTGAAGTCATTTAACCCTCTCAATTCTTCCATTCAATTCAATAAACATTTCATTGTCTACTCTATACCAGGTGGGACAACTGGGTGACACCTTAGTGAATAGTATGTTGAACCTGGAATCTGGAAGACTGATCTTGAGTTCAAATCCAGCCTCAGACACTTACTGTGTGTCCCCAGGCAAGTCACTTAACTTGTGAGACAAGTTAACAACTTAATGGGGCAAGTCACTATTGGACTCAGTTTCCTCCTCTATAAAATGAAATGGAGAGGGAAATGGCAAATCACTATTGTATCTCTCTCTGCCAAGAATACCCCCAACTGGGATGACAAAGAATTAGACCCACTGAAAATGACTAAACAACAACCAGTGCTGTACACTGGGGTTACAAAAAGAGGCAAAAAGACAGTCCTTGCCCTCAAGGAGCTAACAGTCTAACAGGGGAGACAACATGCAAGGAAATCTATACAAAGCAAGCTATGCAATTCTATACAGGATAAGTAGCAAATAATTAACTGAGGGAAGGCACTGGAATTTAGAGGAATTGGGGAAAGCTTCCTATAGAAGGTGGACTTTTATTGGGGACTTAGAGGAAGCCAGGGAGGTCAGTAGTCGGAGGGGATGAAGGAGAATTCCAGGTGTGGGGGTGTAGCCAGAGACAATGCCCAGGACCAAGAGATGAATTGTTTTGTTTGTGGAACAGCCAGGAGTTCAGTGTCACTGGATGGAAGATCATGTGCTGGGAATTAAGAGTAGGAAGACTGGAATGTTAGGAAGGGCTAGGGAATGAAGGGCTTTGAATGCCCAACAGAGCTTTTTGTATTTGCTCCTGTAGGCAAGAAGTTTTACCCAGAGTTTACATAATAAAGTGGGAGGTGGTGATGACAGGTGGAATTCACTTTGGGAAAATCACTTTAGGGGCTGAATGGAGATTGGACTGGAGTGGGGAGAGATTTAAGGCAGGCAGACCCATCAGTAGCCATGGAATAATACAAGTGTGAGGTGATAAGGACCTCCCCTAGAGTTCTTCATCTGTAAAATGAGGGAGGCTGGACTAGGTGATTCTCCAAAGATAAAGGGATTCTCTTCAGACACTTTCCAGAGCTAGCATCTCATAGTCCTCTTCCTTTCTGGAGAGGCTGTCCTATGTTCCTGAATGGGGATGCCAACAGAGCAGTGGGATTAGGGCAAGGGGAGACCCTAAAGGGATGGGCAAGCTGAGGAATAGAATGGTGCCCAACTCTGAGACCATTTGGTCACCCTGGAAAGAATAGACTGACACTAGAAGATGAAGGGAAAGATCCTTCACCAAAGCCAGAAATGTGACAAAGGGCTCAGTGTTTGCTTATTAGAAAAAAATCGCAAGCCTAATGGGAACTTCTTTGAAGTAATCACTTCTCAGAATCTATTTGGGTTTGAACATATTCTGCTGAATTATTCAAAGAGAAGGGTGGGGATAAATTGGCTGTTTTAATAGAGAGTGTTAGAACCTGGGAATGGGCCAGAGCCTATATCCCCTTGGTGTGAGAAGAGGAGACTTTGGAACTTGTACAGAAGTACTGACCTCTTCTTCCATTTTTACTGTATTCCCCCCCCCCACCGGTCCCCCCAAACAAGCTGCTTATATATAATGAGGATAAGTTGTTGTTGTTCAATTGTTTCAGCTGTGTCCAATTCTTCCAAATTCCACCCATTTGGGGTTTTCTTGGCAAAGATATTAGAGTGGTTTGTCGTTTCCTTCTCTAGCTCATTTTACAGATGAGGAAACTGAGGCCAACAGGGTCAAGTGACTTGCCCAGGGTCATATAACTAGTAAGCATATGAGGCTAAATTTGAATTCAGGTCCTTCTGACTTCAGGCTCAGCACTCTATCCACTGAACCACCTAGCTGCCCAGTAATAATAGTGACAAATCACATTTCTTTAGCAGTTTAGAGCTTAAAAGTCACTTTCATCATGACTATCCTGTGAGATAGGTAGTACAAGTATTATGATCTCATTTTATAGATAAAGAATTTAAGCATCTGAGAGGTATGAGTTTGCATATAACTACTAAGTGAGAGAACTCCGATTTGAATCCAAGGTGTTCGTTTTCTGTGTGTTTCTCTGCTTCTGTGTGTCTGTCTCTGTCTCGC